>NC_133619.1:612223042-612523042 GCF_048593235.1 Sminthopsis crassicaudata | reverse complement strand
ACTATTGTGCTCCTCCAAACACAAGAATCTTTTCTCTAGTGGCCAACTGGCTACTCAATGTTCAGGGAGCCAAAGAATGCATTTCCATATCCAATTCTAAGTGTAAAGATAACTAAACTGGATTTCAAACTTCCCCCTGAATGGCAATAGGGGATGGGGGATGTGTGGGAGGGAGAAGAAACCACATTTGGCATCTAGGCAGGTGAGAATGCAGCTCTTTGGGCGGCAGCCCCCACAGCTTGACCAAAAGCAGCTGGACCCTTTGGAACCTATTACTTATAAGTTGATCATTTTCTCCACTCACCACAATGCCATTTCAGATTTTGCAAAAACCAAAGCAAAACAAAAGAATAAGGAGAAAGCCCTCTCCCCACCCTCCCACTACCCCTGGCTAACCAGCTGAATATTTTACATCCCTCTTGGCCGTTAGGATGCACAACAAAGAAATCACAAAAGAGAGCTATGGACAACAGCACAAGGAACTCTCCAAAGAGGAAAGAAGGCAGATACTTGGCCAATGTCTCGCTTTCCTACATGTTCATCCGAGGGTATCAAACTTCAGATCAATTCAACACTGAATTTAACACTTATTACTTACCAAGAACTGGGCTAGATAGTGGAGAAGAAAAAATAACAAAAGTTTCTGCCTTTAACGGAGAATCCATCTTTGACTCCATTATGTGTGAGAAGGCTAGGATGAAGTTTGTGAACTCTAAAATATATACTGGAAATTGATAAATAGGTAAAAGGGGGAACTATTGAAAAGAGATGTAAGGCAGCACAGTTGAAGTAGAGGAACAAAAACCTTGAGATCAAAAGACCTGAATTCAGGCTCCAATTTGGACATTTACTAGCTGGCTGATCTTCGCCTTTTGGAGTCTATTTCCTTATCTGTGAAGTGAAATTCTAATACTATCCATATCCTACCCTCTATCAGGGAAAGATTTAAAAGTATTACAGAAACAAGAATTTATTGCAGAAATCATTCTCAACTATATCAGCCCAAATATTAACAAGACAGAATGGAATGGAGAATAGGGAGCAGAGCAAACCTACATATGAATGCAATTTATTCTCAAAAGCATCAAAGGCAGATGTTCACAGCAGGGGTTGACGTGGAGAATAGTAGGAAATGGAAGAGACAATGCTTAGGTTCCACTGGAAGCCTTAGGGAAATACCCTGGAATTCAATGTTAGGGACACTTGTGAGCTAACAGAAAGAGAGGGCAGATGTTCCCCTGTTGAGTGATACTTAAAAACAAACATTTAAAGACCAAACTCAACAAAGACCATCTCCCTTCCCCAAGTTTTAGAAGAGAAAGAACAGCAGAAGAGGCTGTCTCAGCCATGACCCACATGAAAACAAGCTCAGGGGGTGCGAGGGTGTGTGTACAAAGCACGGCCCACCATTGAGGAGTGGAGGAGGCAGTGTGACTGTGGGCAAGACGATGCACTACTCATTTGTGACATTTATATAGGGCTATACAAATAGCTTGTTTGAACTTCACATCAGGCCTAGAAAGTAGAAAATAGGCCTTCTATACCATGATGCCCATTTTATAAAGAGGAGGCAATCGAGGCAGATAAAGGGTAGGTGATTTGTCCAGGATCATAAACCCAATGTCTAACATGGAATCTGAACCCAGGTATTTCTGACCCCAGGCCCAGTACTTCCTCTACAAGGGCAGGAGAGAAGACTAGAAGGTCCTCAGCAGTGCAAAAGTTTTTCCCACATTAAGGGCAGGTTGTTACTCTTCTAGAATATCCTTTGTGGACGCCATCCCCAAAACACACACTTTGTTCATGTATTTCTAGGATCTAGGTGCTACTTTATTTTTTTTCTTTTTATTTAGAATTTTTTCCCCACAGTATATATGCATGAGTAATTTTTTTTTATAATATTATCCCTTGTATTCATTTTTCCAAATTATCCCCTCCCTCCCCCTACTCCCTCCCCTAGATGACAGGCAATCCCATACATTTTACATGTATTACAGTATAACCTAGATACAATATATGTGTGTAAATCCCATTTTCTTGTTGCACGTTAATTGGATTCTGAAGGTATAAGTAACCTGGGTAGATAGACAGTAGTGCTAACAATTTACATTCGCTTCCCAGTGTTCCTTCTCTGGGTTTAGTTGTTTCTGTCCGTCATTAATTAGCTGGAAGTGAGTTGGATCTTCTTTATGTTGAAGATATCTAGGTGCTACTTTAAAAACATCTGTTGAGTTGAACCAAACAAATGGCACTCCCAAAAAGCAACTGAGTAAACCTGAGTCTTGTTTTCTCTTTGAGTGATGGGACAAAGTAGGGCATCAATAAAGTCCCTTTCACTGTAAATTGGAAAGGAATTTAATTCTAAAAATCAAAGGATTTTTGTCCAGTTCTCTGATGTAATAATAACAGAAGCCAGTATTCATATGGCATATTAAGACTTGCTAAGTACTTTGCAAATATTATCTCATTTGATCCCACAAAAGTCTTATCATCCCCATTTACAGATAGGAAAACTAAGGGAGATAGGGGCTAAGTAACTTGCAAACTTACTAAATGAACTCAGGTCTTCAGGCTCCAGGCCCAGGGCTCTATCTACTAAGTCATTTAGAGGCCTCCCCCCCCCCCCCCCCGCTGGGGTTAAGTGACTTGCCCAGGGTCACACAGCCAGGAAGTGTTAAGTGTCTGAGAGCAAATTTGAACTCGGGTCCTCCTGAATTCAAGGCTGGTGCTCTCTCCGCTGCTCCACCTAGATGCTCCTAGAGGCTTCTATCTTACACAAGAGACAATAATGGCCCAGGAAGGGAAATGACTCCTGTGGAATACATAGACCCTGAGCTGGTTTTCCTAATTCACACACAGCAGTATTCTAGCCATTACCATCCCATGTTTTCCCTCTTCCTGAGGCAGACAGGGAAACCGAGGGAGGATCCCAAACGGGGATTATTTAAAGTAGGCTTGATCAGACAAAGATGAGCTCTTTTGCAGAGGTTGGAATTTTAAAGAAGCCTATAACTTAGATTTCTCCTGGCTCAGAGACCAGGACATTTCAAGCCTCTATTCCTGGAGCCAGACATAATTGTAGCTGGAAAAAAAAAATCTTAACACTACCCCAAATATTTTTAGTGGAAGGGGCACTCTGCACATATTTAAGAGCTTAAATGGAGGCTGTTTGAAATAAGACAGATGGACAAGAGCTCTTAGATTTCAAAAGTCAGGCTTTTCATTTCCCTCCTCGAGAATGCTTTTTGTTTCAGCTAACAGGTCTCACACAGTGTTGTTGGCAACAGCCATCCCATAAGGATTCCATTTAAGCAAACTATCAAACACAGTTAGGATGGAAATGTGTGGAGAAAGTCAAAAGGCCTTGAAGTCTTTCATCAAAAAAAAGAAAAAAAAATCAGAAGTTCAGAGCTAGCAGGGATCTCAAGGGTCAACTCGCTAGCCCATAGCCACTCCACCAGAGTAAAAATGTGAAGGCGGCTGACATCCTGCCCCCCGTCCCCCTTCTTTCTCCCCCACCCCCAGACACCTCAATCCCCTACCAACTCTTGAGCTGGCCTCCTAGATGAGTAGGGAGGTGTAAGAGAGGATTGGCTGGATTTGGGATCAGAAGATGGGGGTTCAAGGGCCTAGCCCTGCCACTTATTAACTGTATATCAGTCTACACTCTGGGCCTTTTTCATCAAATATCAAAGGAGCCCTTTGGAATACTTGATATCTAAGGATTCTTTTTACACAGTATGTATAATCCTGTGACTTTAGGTGAGGCAGCACTTTTCCAATGCAATGCCTACTTCTGCATAATTCTAATTGCTAATATTGGGAGCTGGAGAGAAATAAAAAGATGCTGTCCTCTGCCTTACCATGCTGACCCCACAAAGAGCTGACAGTTCCCAGATACTGCTGCCATGACTCAAGAATATAAATGGAAAAAAGGAGAAAGAGTCCTCAAAATGGGAGAAGCAGACCTAGATTTAAAGTCCAGCCTTGACCCTGACCCTTCACCGGGGAAGTCATTTTCCCACTTAGGGATTTAGTTTCAACTTGTAAAAATAAAGGGGTGCTGCTGAAGTAACCCCTGGAGCACCAAGTCTGCAGGAAGGTTTTATAACCACAAGGGTCTCTGTAAACATTAATGGTCCTACCACAGGATTCTAATGTCTAAAGCTATCTGACTTCAAGCTGGGAATTCATGTTTTTAACAAAAAAGGTGAGAAGAAAAGGATGAAAGGAAGAAGAGAGAGAACTCTTTCCAGAAAAATGCTGATGCTGAAAGGGCTGAACAGGTACAGTGAATGGCTGGAGTTCTGCTTTTTTAGCCTGAGACATTAAGAAGCAAGAAAAAAAAAATCCACCCTGTAATACTGGAACTCAGCTCCTAAGGGTCTAGATGCCTTCTGTCTACGCCTTGAGGTCAGAGGACATGAGAAAACATGAATGATATCACCTGGAGGGCTCATGGGTGCTGCCCCTTTCAAGGGAACTCTCAGAAAGCTCCCAGAGGTCAGGAAATCTCAGCCTAAGGCCTTGAGCATAAAAAAAATGAGGAAAGAGAGCTCAGAAAATCGAATTTCATCTCAGAGGAAACTTAAGGAGGGCAGAACGGAGTACTTCTAAGATGGATGGTTTTTTGCAAAACCTGTTAAGAGCTGGGAGGGCTCTTAGAACCCAGTTTGTCAGAGCTGGGAAGGAGCTTAGAACAAGGATGTCAGAGTTAGCATCTCTCTCTTTTTTTTTTTTTTTTTTTTTAAATGAATGAAGACACTGGAAGTTTGGAAAGAGAAGGGTCTTTACAATTATACAACAAATCAGTGACAGCACTAGGTTCTTCAGACTGTTGGATAATCTCTAACGTCCTTTTTACTTTTAAAAATCAATAATGTCCATCAATTGAAGAACTGAGAAATTGCTAAACCAAGTTGTAGTATATGATTGGGATGAAATATTACTGTGTTGAAAGAAATGATGAGCTAATCAATTTTTTGAAAAACATGGAAAGATTTGCACGAAATAATGAAGAGTGAAATGAGTAGAACCAAGAGAATGTTGTATTCAGTAACACAACATTGTTCAAAGAACAACTGTGAACACTAAGTGCATGTGTTTTGACTTTTTGATACCTGCCAGTCCAGGGCTGACCCAATGCCCAGAAACAATGGCTAGGTCTGAGCTGGGCTTGATTTCTTGACCCCAATTTGCTGTGAGATTTTGAACCTGTCCCAAACTCCCTGGGGCCAGATGCCTGACAATGAGGATGTGGACGCCACGAAGCCACAGAGGGATGGTCACACCATAATGACCCCCTTTCTAAAGGACTTTGTTTTACAGAACTCTTTCCTCATAGAATGCCTGTTGGGCTTTTGCTTATCCTGGGTTTTGAAGAGGACCGATAATATCTTGGGGTGATATCTTGACTGGATTTAAGTGAGGCAGAGTTTAAGCTCAGTGACAAAAGCCAGGAGGCCTGGATGTGGCCTGGGACAACAAGGATGGCCCCAGGCTCTTCGCTGTCTGACCAGGCTCTGAGCACTCCACAGCACCTGCTTCAGCCGCCATCATTTGTACAGATTCCCCATTCCCATGCTTGGACTTGAGGCTTGCTGGTGACCCTCCAGCTGGGTGAGCCCATTGGCTGGGACGGTGTGCCCGGATGTGCTTGCTGTCCAGACTACTGTTTCTAGGAGCCCCAGGTGCCAGCTGAGTGACAGTGAAAACCAAAGGTGGAAGCCCTGAAAGGTCTTTAGCAAGGCTTCACACTAGAGGCTCTAGTCCTCCCTCACACTCCACACACCCTGGGATTATATCCCCGGTTTGCAGGTGAAGTAATAAATTAGCCTCGGCCCTCTGAGAATGTGGAACTCGGAGAGCGATGTGGGATTCTGCTCATGACAACACATGGCTGCGGGGTGGTGAGAATCCTCCAACACTCAGGCGCCGGCGCAGAGGCAGCTTCTCTCAGCCCCTGGAGGAAGGCTGGGCATCAGAGCAAGTTCTGTGGCCCACAGTAAGCCCAGGCTGATGCCACCCCACTCAGGTGGCTTTCTGGGGACCCCAGCTTTCCATCTTTATGAAATCTTGGGGCTGTGACAGACTTTTTAGAACCAAAGTAGCATCAGTTCTGAAAAAGAACAACCTGCTCAAGTGGGCGGTTCTTGCAGTGGTCTACAGGCAGTAATTACCTATGCCAAGAGCAAGTCTGAGGGAAGGGCTGTCTTGAGATTTGGCTTGTGAGGCCGAAGATCTTATATAAATCTTAGGTAGGGTGAGGCACTGGTGAATTTTGCTTTTAGAGCACTAAGTTTTTTTTTATAACAACCATTGCTTGGTGAAATCAATGAGACTATCCCTTCCCCCAGGCCCCCCCATCTGTATTTACTACAAAGCATTCAACTGCTTTCCAATCCAATAAATTCACAAAAACACAAAATCAACTAAATCTC
This sequence comes from Sminthopsis crassicaudata, assembly GCF_048593235.1. Taxonomy (NCBI): domain Eukaryota; kingdom Metazoa; phylum Chordata; class Mammalia; order Dasyuromorphia; family Dasyuridae; genus Sminthopsis; species Sminthopsis crassicaudata. The sequence continues at coordinate 612,516,602 of NC_133619.1, read as the reverse complement.
TGGGGTTGCTGAACAGTGAGTAGCTACAAGCCAGTCTGGGCCCTGCGTGAAAGATGCTCTTGGAGAACAGGCTCAGGAGCAGCAGTAGAGCTTCCCCCAGGCAGATGCCAAAAGTCAGGGGAGGGGGCACTTGGCCTTGAGTCCTGTCTGAGGGACACTTGAAGGTTTCGGGGCAACCAAGGCATCATGCACCAGGACACTGTTCATTCTCAGATTTGAGCATTTCCATGTATTTCTTCACAATCTCTGCCATGCAGGAAGGAGGGACAAAGGGCTTTAGCTCTTCCCTCTTCAGATCCAGGCAGCCCCTGTAGTCATCGCTAGCAGCTAGGTCTCGCATGTCCTCTTCAATGGGAGACAGGCCATCTTGCCGCCAGTGGCTCCCATGGGGCGCTGTTCTGTTAGCTGGTGTTTGGCTCGTGGGTCAGCTGCCCACTTACAGAGGTGCAGGTGCTTGAGATAGATCCTCCCTGTGGAGCCCTTATGCTAAGGGCCTTGTTGGCCCTACAGCCTGCACGAAAGTGGTGGATTCATTCGGTCGAGCTGGATCCCATTTAGGACTCTCCCTCTGAACTGGTCCACAGGATTTGGTTTCCACACTATGACGAGGTCAATCTGTCATTTGGAAGGATATGTCCCGGAGGCCATCCCTCCTTCTTTTTTTGGGAAGGGGCTTCCACGATGGGCAAATCCCTCCTTTGCTTGTTGGTCATGCTTCATCCCAGGAAGTTCATGAGTCGGTCTGGGTATCACTTTCTCCCCATCCGAAAGCAGCAGCTTAGCCTGTCCCAGACAACTTCGGCAAGCTTCCCGGATCAGTTGCTCTGCATCAACATCTTCCCCGACATTGTCTGACATTAAATGCTGCTTTCTGAAAGAACTTCACGTAACTTGTTGAAAACTGTCTGAATTTCCTCATAACCAATGGGATTTTAATGGAAACTTCTGAGAGAACATGTACATATGCAACTGTGTGCATACATCATACTAGTAGCAGGTTAAGAAATAGATACATCTGCAAATGAGCTGGCCCACGTTCAAACAGGACGACAAGACTTGTTCAGGTATAAAAATAAAAATTTGTCCTGGATTCAAAAACAATAGAAAAAATGCTTGGTTTATTCAAGCTCAGGAAAAAACTCTCCCCTAAAATCAAAGTAATGAAAACAAATAGTTCCAAGTGTCTTTGTGGAGTTTCTATTAGTTAGTCAGTTGATAAGCATTTTTTTAAAATAATTTTTTATTATATATTTTTTTATAATATTATCCCTTGTATTCATTTTTCCAAATTATCCCCCCCCCTCTACTCCCTCCCCCCCCCGATGACAGGCAGTCCCATACATTTTACTTGTGTTACAATATAACCTAGAAACAATACATGTGTGTAAATACCATTTTCTTGTTGCACATTAAGTATTAGAATCCGAAGGTACATGTAACCTGGGCAGACAGATATTAGTGCTAACAATTTACACTCATTTCCCAGTGTTCCTTCTCTGGGTGTAGCTACCTCTGTCCATCATTGATCAACTGGAAGTGAGTTGGATCTTCTTTATGTTGAAGATTTCCACTTCCATCAGAATACATCCTCATACAGTATTGTTGTTGAAGTATATAATGATCTCCTGGTTCTGTTCATTTCACTCAGCATCAGTTGATGTAAGTCTCTCCAGGCCTCTCTGTATTCCTCCTGCTGGTCATTTCTTACAGAGCAATAATATTCCATAACCTTCATATACCATAATTTACCCAAGCATTCTCCAATTGATGGACATCCATTCATCTTCCAGTTTCTAGCTACAACAAAAAGAGCTGCCACAAACATTTTGGCACATACAGGTCTCTTTCCACTCTTTAGTATTTCTTTGGGATATAAGCCCAGTAGTAGCACTGCTGGGTCAAAGGGTATTGCACAGTTTGATAGCTTTTTGGGCATAGTTCCAAATTGCTCTCCAGAATGGCTGGATTCTTTCGCAACTCCACCAGCAATGCATCAGTGTCCCAGTTTTCCCACATCCCCTCCAACATTCATCATTATTTGTTCCTGTCATCGATAAGCATTTCTTAAGAGTTTGGGACATAATGCATTATTGATGGAGTTGTGAACTGATCCAACCATTCTGGGGAGCAATTCAGAACTATGCCCAAAGGGTAATCAAACTGTGCATATCCTTTAATTCAGCAATACTACTGCTAAGTAGATATATCCCAAGACATCCAAAAAAATGGAAAAGGACTTATTTGTACAAAAATATTTATAGCACCTCTTTTTGTGATGGGTAAGAATTGAATATCAAAGACTTACCTCTTCTCAGTGATTGAAAACAATTTCAACAACTTTGGATAGAAAATGCTATCCATATCCAGAGAAGGAACTAGGGGGACTGAATACAAATCAAGGCATACTACTTTTGCCTTTTTTGTTTTGCTTTTTTCTTTCTCATGTCTTTCCCCTTTTGTTTTGATTTTTCTTTTTCAATACGACGCATATGAAAATGTTTAAAAATGACTATACATATGTAATCTACATCAGGTTGCTTGGTGACTGTCTTGGGGAGGGGAAAGGTAAAAGAGGGAAAAAAAATTTGGAACTCAAAAAATCTTACAAAAAACGAATGTGGAAAACTATCTTTCCATGTAATTGGAAAAATAAAATGCTTTTAAAATTATAAAAACAAAACAAAACATCTGAATGTCAAAGGAATGCGCTCATCAATTGGGGAATGGTTGAATGGGGGAGTGTATATGATTGTAATGGAATATTATTGTGCATTAAGATATGATAAAAAAGAATGATTTCAGAAAAACCCAGACTTACATGACCTGATGCATAGTGAACAGAACCAGGAGAACTGTACAGAGTTTAACAGCAATATCATTATGAATGACGTAGCTATTCTCAGTAACACAATGATCCAAGACAAACCCAAAGGAATAATGATGAAGCATGTTATCCACCTCCAGAGAAAGAACTAATGTAGAATATAAACTGAAGCATGCTATTTTTCATTCTTTCTTTCACTTTTTTAAAAAAAATTCAAGTCTTCTTATAAAAGATCACCAATATGGAAATGTTTCACATAATTACATATGTATATTTGATTGTTTACTATATCTCAGGGAGGGGAAAGAAGAGGAAGAGGGGGAGAAAAAGAATTTGGAATCAAAACTTTAAAAATGTGAAGAATAAAAAAAAGAAGAAATGGATGCTTGACAAAGTGCCATCTACCAATACCCAGACCATTGATATCAAGTCCATTCACAAATAAGCTGGTGTCTGTCCACATAAGTAGACACAATTGTAATCCCTATCCAAAAGTTCTCAATATCACATTAACTACATTGAAGGCTATGGAAAACCAATAAAATGCCAATATCCTTTGAAACCATTCCAAAACTATTAAACTTAAAGCTCTCTGCGGCCAGGACTTGGCTGGGATTGAAGGAGGAGACCTCTGTCTCTCCTGCCTGGAGGGGATCCCAAACTATCCTTCCAGGGGTTAGAGGGGCCTCCTAATACAGCTCTCCTTCCACTACCCCAGGCTGTCTTTCTCTCTTAGCTTTTTTTCTTTCTTCAGAGATAATCTCTTGCATCCCTTTCAATCCCATAAAACAGATGAGGAAACTGGATCAGGTTAAGTGAAAGCTCCTTTGGTCATTTCAGATGCTCCGAAGTTCCCCACATTTGTTGGACCCACAATTTGCCATACGACAGCTGCTCTCAGTTGGCCCCCCCCAGGTTGACTGAGTTTATTCCGGGCAGGAGCTCACCTATACGAATCTCCGTCTCTGTTGTAGTCACATAAAAGATAATCCTTTCCCACCACCTTATCTCTGGCAATTTTCAAGGGCTGATCGACAGAGGACAGAAGATCTTCACATAGGCTGGGGACCTGCCAGGCAGAGAGAGAAGAGAAGGGGTTAAAAGGACACACACATCACTTTGAGGCTGGCAAGTGGCCACCCGGGGTCCTGATCTTTTGCCCAAACTATAGCCTTGGTCTCCTTTTCTTTGACACTTGCCATGTCCTTTCTAAAAGGAACCTTGGACTTAAATTACAATAGAACTTGTCTCTGCTCAAAAACAAACCCGACTGTCACTAGAAAGTCACTAGTGCAACTTCCTATAATACACACACTGTATCTCTGGCAAGTGAAACACACGTTGAAGACTGAGATCAGGAATGCAGAGGGTGGTCCAGGCCTCTGACCAAGCCCTCCCAGTCCTGCATATCTGCTGCATAGGTAGCTTCTGATGATGCCTTAATCCCAGCTGCTCCCTTCTTCATTTATGCTGGGGGTTATTCACCAGTGGATGGCTCCTCAGGGCCCCCTTCTTTGCTTGTAGAAGAGGCAAAAAAGGTAACACGGACACAAGGACTAGGTTTGAAAAGTTCTCTTGAACTCAGTCCCAAGAGAATGGAGCTTTTATCCCAGGTCTGATGCACTTTAGCCATGTGACCCAATGCAAGCCATATCATCTTGGGTTGAAAACACTTCTCTTAGCACCTGCTGCTTTAAAGAAACCAAGCCCTCTGGGGACCTTAAAATGTTAAAGGATGTCAGCGATAGGCCTGACACGTCTACCTTCCCTACAATGCCCAGGCCCAGAGGATTCCTCCTCAACTGCCACCCAATCCTTCCTGACCTGCACTTGATGTGACACTATAACTTTTTAAAAGCAATTCCTTAAAGACAACAACAAATGTTGGAGGGGATATGGGAAAACTGGGACGTTAATGCATTGTTGGTGGAGTTGTGAAGTGATCCAACTGTTCTGGAGAGCAATTTGGAACTATACCCAAAGGGTTATGAACTGTGCATACCCTTTAACCCAGCAATGCTATTACTGGGTCTGTATCCCAAGGAAATCATAAAGGGAAAAGAACCCACATGTGCAAAAATGTTTGTAGCTGCTCTTTTTGTGCCGGCAAATAATTGGAAACTGCCCATCAACTGGGGAATGGCTGAACAAGTCATGGTATATGAAGATAATGGAATATTATCGTCCTATAAAAAATGAGGAGCAAGGACTATAGAAAGGCCTGGAAAGATTTACATGAATTGATGCTGAGAAAAATAAGCAGAATCAGGAATACACTGTACACAATAACAGTAAGAATGTGGGATGATCAACTATAAAAGACTTGGTTCTTAGTGGTTCAGTGATCCAAAGCAATCCCAATAGACCTTGGACAGAAAATGCCATCTGCATCCAGAAAAAGAACTACGTTGACTACTTTTTTCTGTTTTTTTCTCTCTCCCATGTTTTTTTCATTTTGCTCTGATTTTTCTTTCCCAACATGATTCTAAAAGCAATGTGTGTTAAAAACAAACAAGTAAATAAATAAGAAAGTGATTCCTTGTAATGGAATATTATTTATTGCTGTATAAGAAATGATCAGCAGGGTGATTTTAGAAAGGCCTGGAGAGACTTACATGAACTGATGCTGAGTGAAGTCAGTAGAACCAGAAGAACATTGTTCACAGCAACAAGAAGATTATAAGATGATCAGTTCTGATGAATTTGACTCTTTTTAACAACAAGATGATTCAGATCAATTCCAATAGATTTGTGATGGAGAGATCCATCTACATTCAGAGAGAGGACTATGGGGACTGAATGTAGATCACAACATAGTATTTTCACTTTTTTTGTTGTTTTTTGTTGGCTTTCTTTCTTTTTTTTTTTTTTCTTTTTGACCTGATTTTTCTTGTACAGCATAATGAATGTGCAAATATGCTTAGAAGAACTGCACATGTTTAGCCTATATTGGATTCCTTGCTGTCTAGAAGAAGAGGATGGGGAGAAGGAAGGGAGAAAAATCTGGAACACAAGGTTTTGCAAGGGTCAATGTTGAAAACTATCATGTACTTTGTAATGTGCTTTGAAAATAAAAGGCTATGATTAAAAATAAAAAAAAAAGAAAAAGAAAAAGTGATTCCTTATTGTCTGAATAATTTTCATTTTTTATCATCAACGTATCCACTGACTTTCTTCTTGGTTTGAAGTTAATAGCTGATTCTGATTGTCAGTACTACTTGTCACCCAACACTGCACCAGATCAATACACTAGCTTCTAACCCCTCTTGCCAAGCTTAGAGTCAGAAGTCCTGGGTTTGATTTTGAACTTGGAAACTTAGCTTTTACGACTCCAGACAAAACACTTCAGTTCCACATCTGAAAAATGGGGATGGGTGTACTTGCATTAGAGCTTTAAAGAGTCTTAGAAAAAAGTCAAGTTATGACCATGATCCTCCCTATCTTCCTTTTATATCTCTTCTTCCTAATACACACCTTTGGAAGCTGAGCTTGGTTCATGATTCCAAATTTTGCAATGGGAATAACTAATGAGTATATAACTAATTTTACAGATTCCTTTATAGATTCAAGAAAGTTTTCCTTCACATAGTTTACTGTAAAGTTAACAGTGACAAATTAAAGTTTGGTGCACATCAATATCATGTTTTAATGATGATGCTCACCACATATGCACATGATTCATGCTGTCATGAAGTGTTACTCTGAAGCTATACGTTACTTAATAAACTCTTAGAGCTAGCATTCATTATAAGGTTCCCTGAAAATTGCAGGAGTTGTCATCTGTTTCTAGTTCCACATTAAATTTCTTTTTAATTAAATTTTATTTTTAGGACAAGTGAAATCATTTTACCATAACAAGGTTTACATTTAGTTGTTTTTGTAAAAAGACAATTTTTAAACACATTACTGCCAATAATTGAGAACGTAGTTTAAATGATGCATGTATATTGAGAAGTCCCCTCTGGCTAATATGGAGAAATACAAAATACTGCCCATTTTTGGTTCTGTGTATTGGTCATTTGTAAACAAACTGGCATTTTCTGAGAGTAAAAGAAAGCAAAGAGTCCTTCCTGCATATCTAGTTCAATCCATCCCTGAACAGGAGTCATCTATCACAAGGCTTATAACCAGCCTCCGGCAGATAGGGCACCAGCTGCCTCTCTTAAAGGTGGCTCATTCCACTTTGGGACAGTTCTCATCATCAGGAAGCTGCATCTGACATTTCTTCCCCTGTTCCCAGTCTTGCCCATTAGGTCCCCATGAAATGGTCTAGCCCCCTGTCTCCAATGGACCTCTTGGAATGCTGAGACATGCTTCCCAAAACTTAAGGCTGTGAAGTTAATTTTTTTTTTTTTTAAATTCAACTTAACTTTACATTTATAAATGTTCCTTGATCGATCCTCTTCTTACTCTATTAGCCCATTTTGGTCACAATGTCAGTGGACTTGGATAGACTTTGAGATATAGTGGAAGGTCCAGGGATCACAAAGTGTCAGGTATGATTGAACAATAAATCTTTCTTATACCATAAGCTCAGAATTAGGAGTACCAGAACACTGTTCACTGTATTTCTAACTCTTCCTTAACTCTTTATAAGCTGAAAAACAACAACTTGGGAGGGCGTGTGTGTGTCAGGATGGTCAGCAATAAGAAAGGAAGTATAAAACAGAAAATATCACCCCCTCTCCAAAGAAAGGATATGTGTGGTACTCTAGAGAAAGCCTATCCCTAAAACTCTGACTCTTAACTCTGTGAGCTCCCATTTTAACCTTACTTTCCACATCTGTCAAATAACGTGGCTGGAATGGCGAACTCTACAACTTCCTTAACTTAAAAACCTAGTTCTGAGGAATGTTAAAGTGCTTTGAGAAGTAGATTGCCCTTCTCCCATCCCCTTAGGCCCCTGCTCAATTCCTCTGTCTTCCCTTAAAATGTTTTCCTGCGTTTAACCTGAATCTTTCCTTTTTTGCTCACCTTGCTCTCCCCATATCATAAACTTTTGTATACTTGCCCTTCTCTTATTGAATTGTAAGTATCTTGAAAACAGGGTGGTCAGATCATATTTTCCTCTGGATCTCCAAGGTCCAACGTATTCCCTTGCATGTAGTAGGAGCTTAATAAAAGTGCTCAGAATTAAAACCTATCTTGTCTGTCCCACAAGGGTAGTCTGTAGGTTAATGTCTGTGAACCACTGATGCCCTGGGCAGGGGGAGCTCTACTGACATCTGGGCCATGAGCTATATTTTCTCAAGCAGAGTCGACTCCTCCTTATCAAAACAACGGCATAAGGCACAGGATGAAAGATATATGGTACCCAACCAGAGGCTTGCCGGTCAGTTCTTGATGGAATTGTTCCATATTTCAGAATTCCTCAGCAAGGCACCTCAGAAGTATATTCACTAGCATCTGAAGGAAAGTAACTTAATCTGCAGCCCAAACTTTTTGGCAATGGCCCGAAAGGTGTTGAAACACACACATGCAACCCATAAGTCCTGCATGTTATCATGATTTGCTTTGCTCAGAAACATTCATGATTTGACATGGCTGATCGTTTACTGTTACCTGAGCAGCTGCCCTTTGTGACTGTTTGTGGATTGGATTCCACTCCATCAGTTCTGCTTACTTGGATCAAAGATGCATCTGCTTTGGAATTAGAACATTCTCCGAGTCATGGGGAATGACAAATTTGGCCCGGAGAATTCCGCCTACAGAGCTGGGCAGTGCCAGCCGCCTGCGGGTTTAGTGGTCACAGTCCAATCTGCTCTTTCCGTCCAGACAGGCTGGACACAGACATGTGCTTTCTTGAAGCCACGTTACTTCCTTAGAATGCCATCCCCATTGCTCTTGACCCACCCAAATAGGACCAAAAAAATGCCAGAGCTTGAGAAAGAAGATGTAAATTCTAGTCCCAACTTTACACTTATTTAAGAAAATCATCATAAGCTCTTTGGGTATCTCAGTTTTCTCATCTCTAAAATGGGGATAATAGTGTCCACCTTGCTCCGTGAATTGTAAAGCGTTATAGAAATTTAAGTTGCTACTGTTTTCCTTCTCTTTAGTCTTTCTGACCAGACCAATCTAATGTAGCCTCTCATCTGCTTGCCTACACAATTACTATTCACACACTTTATTTTTATTATACACTTAAGAGAATGCCTTGATGTGAACTTTTTATTTATTTATTTTTTATATATTATTGCCTTTCCAACTCTCCCCCTGCTCTGGCCACTCTCATTTCTCCTATGTCCAGCTTCGAGGCTCCGAATGCATAGTTGGGATCGGGTCATTCCTCTGCCCAGGGCCCTACAATAGCTGGTAGATCCTTTTTGTCTTTTTAGAAAGCCCAAAGTGGAAGCCTGGCCTTCAGAGGCCTCTGCAAACTGGAGGAGGCAACAAGAGAGGACAGTCAAAATAACTTTCAATTGGTTTGGAGGTCGAGGGTCCAGGGTCAAGTCCGAGCTCTGTCTCTTTGGACAAGTCACTTAGCTGTGTCTGGTTAATCTCTAACATTCCCCCCCCACCACCACCACCTTATTGCATATTATTACCCTTTGATTCTGCCAAACTAGACAAAAACCCACAGACACCCAACATGAAAGGGAGGAAAGAGCACTGGGTTGGGAACCCCTGGGCTTAAATCCTGACACTGATACTTGTGATGTCAGAAACTCCTCTGCCTCCTCTCCTCATTAAACCAGAATGTTTTTACACCCTAGGATGACTTAGTACTTTTCTCCTAGTCTGTTTTCCACACCACCCCCAAGTCCAGAAACCCTATTACTGAAAGTCTAACTCACTTATCACCTCTTTGAGGAAATTTTCTCTGACCCATCTTGCTTTAGCAATAAGTTCTCCTATCACTTCATACTCCCTCAGAATGGCTCAAATTTTCCCCTGTAGGGGCAGCTAGGTGGCGCAGTGGATGGAGCGCCAGCCTTGAATTCAGGAGGACCTAAGTTCAAATCTGGTCTCAGACACTTGACGCTTCCTAGCTGTGTGACCCTGGGCAAGTCACTTAACCCCAGCCTCAAAAACAAACAAACAAACAAACAAACAAATTTTCCCCTATATTGTGTGAGTGTGTGAGTGAGTGTGTGTGAGTGTGAGTGAGTGTGTGTGTGTGTGTGTGTGTGTGTGTGTGTGTATGTTAGACTAGGAAAAAGTTTCCAAGGGGAAGTAGCTATCACAGCATCCCAGTGTTCAATCAATATCTGTATAGGAACTCATTCAAAAACATTCCCAGTCAATCAGTTCATAAATATTTGTTAGGTACCTACTATGTGTCTGGGATTGTGCTACATGCTGAGGATACAAAAAAAGACCAAAACCAGTTCCTATTCTCAAGAAGCTTAGACTCTAGTGGGAGAGCCAACATGTAAACGCAAATGTACAAACAAGCTATATACAGGACAAAAATCATCAAGAGATAAGGCTCCAGAATTAAGAGGTTGGAGAAGGCTTCTGGTAGAAAGTAAAATTTTCACTGGGATTTGAAGAAAGCCAAGAGGCAGAGATGAGGAGGGAAAAGCATCCCAGGCATTGGCATGGGGGCGGGGAGTGGTGGCAGAAAAATTATCTGGAATCAAAGAGACAGAGCATCTTGTTTTTGTTTAAAGACCAAAGTTGTTTTTAATATAAAAGACATTTAATAAATAATTGCTGACAAATAGGGACTAGCTCTGTGTCCTGACTCAAAAAAATCCAATTCAGCCAGGATTTATTAAACCCTTACTCCATGGGCAGCAGCATGGTGCAGTGATAGAACAACAGGTAAGAAGGCCTAGGTTCCAATCCTACCTCAGTCAATTACTAACTAACACTACCTCTCAGCCTCAATTTTTTAATCTATAAAAACGAGGTCAAACTCAATGAACTCTTAAGGTCTCTCAGTTCTAAAGCTGTGACCCTCTTTTCTCCCCTCTTCTCCCAGGAGAACACATCTGAAATCTAGGACAGGGTCATCACAACACAAGTAAGACTGAAAGGGACCTTAGAAATAGGGCACTAAAAATGTTTGTGGCAGCCCTTTTTGTAGTAGCAAGGAGCTGGAAACTGAATGGATGCCCATCAGTTGGGGAATGGCTGAGTAAGTTATGGTATATGAATGATATGTTATGTTCTGTAAGAAATGATCAGCAGGATGATTTCAGAACTGACGCTAAGTGAAATGAGCAGAACCAGGAGATCGTTGTACACAGCAATAACAAGATTATATGATGATCAGTTCCGATGCATGTGGCTCTTTTCAACAATGAGATGATCCAAACCAGTTCCAATTGTTCAGTAACGAAGAGAATCAGCCATACCCACAGAGAGAACTATGGGAAATGAGTGTGAACCACAACAGAGCATTTCTACTCTTTCTGTTACTGTTTGCTTACATTTTTGTTTTCCTTCTTAGATCTTTTTTTCTTTCTTTCTAGATCAGATTATTCTTGTATAGCAAGATAACTGTATAAATATGTATACATATATTGGATTTAATATACTTTAATATATTTAACATGTTATGGGACTACCTGCCATCTAGGGGACGGGATGGGGAGAAGGAGGAGAAAAGTTGGAACAGAAGTTGCATATGTTTTGTAAATAAAAAGCTATAATAATAATAAAAAAAAGTTTATGAAAGGATTTTGTACTATATACCTGCATGCGTAAGATACTTCAATTCCACTCTCTATATACATACATACATACATGCTAGCACTGAACTATATATGTACATATACATGTATATGCACATGTATCTGTATATTTTTATATATATACATATGTGTGTGAGAATATCTGAGTTGAATCGAATTCAGGAAAGGTTGGGAACTGGAATACAGGGATATGGCTCTTAAAAGCACTTGACATGTATGTGTTATATAAAATATATGTGTATATTGTGAGAAATAACCTTATAATTAATAATTATGTTATTGTTAAGAAACAACTTCTATTGCAAGGAAAAAACCTCTTAAGACTCAAAAAAAAAAAAAAAAAGAAAGAAAGAAAGAAAGAAAAAAAAGAAATAGGGTACTAAGTGTTCACAGATAAGGAAACAACTGATGTTACATGACTGGACCCAAGTCACACAGGGAAATGTTAGAATGGTCAGGATCGGAACTTGTTGGTTTTGTTTTGTTTTTGCTGAGACAATTGGGGTTAAGTGACTTGCCCAGGGTCACAGTTAGGAAGTGTTAAGTGTCAGAGACCAGATTTGGACTCAGGTCCTCCAGACTTCAGAGCTGGGGCTCTATTCCCTTGTGCCACCTAGCTGCCCTGGAACCTGTTTTTTTTTGTTTTTTTTTCCTCCCTGAATCCAAATCTTGAGAATTTTCCACTGCACCATGAGACATTTCTTCTTTAAAAAACTGATGGTTCTGTATTCTCTTCGTCCTGCTGTTGTGGAAATCAAGTGCTTTTCTCCTATCTGGACCAACAGCTGATCCCACGAAGAGAGATACAAATCAGAAGTTTCCGGCCACAAGTGAGATTGGTATTTATGTCCATATGGTTCTACTTTGTCTCTTCCTCATCTCCATTAGTTATTAATGTTGAAAAAAAAAATTATTCAACCAAGAAAGGAAACTTGAGATGAACCTTTACTCCCTCCCTTTGTCTCTCTCTCCCTCCTCCCTTTCTCTCTCTCTCTTTCCTTCCCCCCAAGCCAAATCAGTTCAGATCCATGAATAATCTAATCCATGGAGCCCGAGTTTTCAAAAATTGCATCCTTTGTACTTTGGGAATTTTTTTTTTTAAGGCCAAATGAACACATGCTCTTTTGATCTGAACACTGGCCGAGTGCCCATTGTTAGAGAGATCAGGATCTAAACCAGATCTAAACCAGACTGTGTTCACTCGTTGCACATATTATGATGAGTAACAGTCATGAAACAGTATGGAAAACAGGTCTACAACCCTTTGCTCTCCAAGCACTTCAGGAATAGAAATGCCACTGGGAGCCAGCAGGGGTCTCTCTTTGAAAGAACAGAGAAAAAAAGTTAAAAGAAAAATGAAAAGTTTAAAAGTTGTTTTGGCTTTGTTGAGCCGGGCAAAAATAATATCTCCATTCACAAAGATGACAAGGCTACTTTACTTTCAATCAATCAATAACCTATCAACATTCAGTAAGAGCCTACTCTGTGCCAGGCACTGTGCTAAGGGGTGGAGGTCAAAAGACTCATCTTTCCAGTTAGCTTTCTAGACAACGATCAATAACCACTCTCTCTCTAAACTGTAACTAGCTACATTCCCTGCCTGTGAATCTAGGTTGTAGTTTTCTTCCAGGAGCCTACCTACAAACAGACTCTATTTCATCTTACACCATTATGATCAATTTTGCATCTAAATATCCAGATGGTTATCAAACGAGAAAATATTTGCGCAAAGCACCTTTGAGGTCTTAAAACAGTCTATAAATAATTGGTTTGGCAATTGTCAATGTTGTAAAATTACCCATGCATATATCTGGTAAATAAAAACTATTAAAATATAAAAAAAATAAAAGCTGTAATTACCATTACATGTCTTTTCTTTCTCTACTAGAAAGGAAGTTTTCCAGGTTTAAAACTTTATCTCCATTTCTGCTCTAATCTAAAACCTAGGATCAGTATTTTCTGGTGGAAAGTATTTAATGTTTGTAAAATTAAACAGACACAGTAGAAGGGATGAGCAGGGTCGTTTCCAAGATAAATACAACCCAAGCTCCTCCCTTATTTTCTTCTCTCTAGGCCTCTGTGACCTCTCCTGGTTCTCCTCCTACCTATGAGACCTCCCTGGTCACCTCTGAAAGTTCTTAGTTCATCTTAAGTTCACTAATCATAGCGTATATCTCCTAAGGTCCAGTCTAGGGTTCCCCCTCTTCTATCTTCACCTTATAGTCTCTCCCTTGGGGGCACCTCACTGGCCCTATGGGGTTCAATGACCATGTTGATGCACATAATTCCTACATGTGTGTATCCAACCCAATTCTCTCTCCCCTAAGCTTCAGCCTTTATCATCAACTAGTTTTTGAGTGTCTTGCAGGGATAGCAAAGTCAGTGTGTTCAAAAGAGAATTCATCATCTTTTCCCAGAGCTTTCTCTTCTTTCCGACTTCCATATTATTGTTGAAGATTTCTTATATCAGTAAACAACTATTTATTAAATATTTAAGTGCCAGAGATTGTACTAAGAGCTGGGGATATTGACAAAGGCAAAACAAATCCCAGCCTTCAAGGAAGTTAAGTTCTTGTGAGGGAGACAAACATTAAAATCACTTGGGATATGCAAGATATGGAGAAAGTATATGACTCCAGATCAAAGAGAAAATTTTATAAGAAACAACCACCAAAAAACTCCAATTCAATGCTGAAACGACAATTAGAATTGTACAAAATTTATGAGTGTCTATAATAAAAGACCACAAGTCCTGGAACATCGTATATTGTCAATCAAAAAACTAGGTCTGTGGCCAAAAATATCATATCCAGCAAAACTAATTATAATAAACTGAATGAAAGAAATGGACAGCCAATAAATTCACAGATTTTCAGGATTTTTTCTCACGCAAACCTGAGCTCAATAGAAAGTTTAACATAATGAACTAATCTCAAAGATTAATTTCAAAGGACTCAGCAAGGACAAACTCTATGTTTTTGTATGGAAATGTAAATAATGTTTAAGACTGACATTATTGAATAATTTAGAAAGTTTTAGGGCAAAATTGAGAATAATCTGACTCTAAAAAGAAAAACTTCTTGGGAAAAGATAAAAATAATTATGCTATACAAATGAGATGCAGAGAAAGAAATGATACAGAGTCATTAGATGGAAGAGGAGGGATAGTAGTTCTGAAAACCTACTCCCATCAGGAATGGGTTAAAGAGGGACACACACACACAGAGGCCATGAAGGGTACAGTACCCTCCAAAATCAATAAATAAGACAGGAGGGAACAGGATAAAGTGGGATATAGAAGGGTGTGGAATAGGCCAAGATGTGTAAACTAATGGGAATGGGATAAAAAGGGAGGAAAGGCATAAGGGTTGAGAAGATAGAAGAAGAATCCATGGGTGGGGGGAGGTGAAGGAATAGCAAAGCAAGTCAAGGAATAGAATACAAGTAGAGAAGTTAGCAGGATTAGGAATTAAGGGATATTATACAAACACAGTAATAAAGATCAGGAGTAGAATTTAGAAAAAAAAATAGGGGTAGTATTAATCATTGATCTCAAAGTCAAATTTAAAGATTCAATCAAGAGAGAAATCTATATTATGTTAATCACATTAATATTGCATGTGTAAATGTATATGCATTTATAATATACATGTGAGTATATATGTATGTAGGTATATATGTGAGTGTATGTGAATATATATATATATATATAAATTATATCTGTGCTTAACTATAGCCTCCTTAGAGAAGATAGGAAGTGAGGATGAAAAGGAGAAAAAAGAATAAAATAGAAGTGCACAGAAGAGAACAAAAGAATAACCTACAAGAAAGCAAAGATGGACAGTTATGAACATAATGTCGTAAGAGGCCATGGTAAGAGAAGAGTAGACCAGAGTGGGAAGGGCCCAGCAAAGGCACTGAACCAGAGGACTCAATGTCAGGTAAGTTTTGCTCTCCTCCCAAGGGTGTAGGGAGGGGAAGCCTAGCAAGGGAGGGTGGGGGTGGGAAGAGCCAGGTTATGTAGTGAAGCTCTGGCTTTCTAAGCTTACAATACATCAGATCACCAGGCCTGGAATACTTTCCCTTCTGAGCTAATCTGGCTTGCTTCCTTCCTTCAAAACTCCAGTAAAAGGACACCTTTTGTGGGGTTTTTCTCTGTCTGCTCATCTGCCAGCACCATCTCTTTGAAGATAACCTCCCATAACTACTCCCATCTATGGAGTAGTCACTTCTACACTGTCTCCCTCACTGAAATGGGAGTTTCTTAAGGGTAGGTCCCATTTATACCTTTCTTTGTAGCCCCAGTTATTAGCACAGCGCCTAGCACATATGAAGTTTTAAATGACTTTTTTCTTCTCTTCTAAAAAATAACATTTTAATTCCCCTCAATTACATATAAAAACAATTTTTAACATCCAGAGTTTTGAGTTCCAGATTCTCTTCCTCCCTCCTAAGAAGGGGCAAAGCAAATTTGATAGAGATTATACATGTGCAATCATGTAAAACATATTTTCATATTAGCCATGTTGTGAAAGAAAACACTGGGGCTCCCCCCCACCAAATAAACAATGGCATGCTTCTATCTGCATTCAGACTCAATTTGATTTTCACCCTAGTCGGGGTCTCAGGCCAGGCTTTGGGGAGGGAGAAGGGGAGAGGGGGAGAGGAGAGAAGCAGCACTCCTCAGGGCTGCTGGGGATCACCAATAAGAGAACAAGGCTAAAGAATAGAAGTTTTGGGGAAGAAGAGAGCCTAACAAGGCAGGAAGAGTCTGGAGTACCTGTAGAAGGGAAAGCTTCATGCACATGGGTGACAATGGGTTTATTTTATGGTATTTGAGATAAATTACCTCTTTCCTCTACAGTAGTTTAACTCAGTGAAAGGGGGTAACTGTCCTTAACAGAGCATTTTGAAAAAGGAATCCATTTTATTTTAGTTCTTCCCAGCCCATATCATGAAGGCTCAAAAACAAAAGCATCTGTCCATGTAGGACAGCAGTAGGAATCCCTGGGAGAGGATTTAAGAGCAGCCACTCTCCCGTTCTGCTGACAGATTCTTCATTGATATGTTGCCCAAAAGTTCTGAGCAAGGAAAGAATAGCTTCTGTTTCCCCCAGATGCCCTCAGACACTTATTCCCCAAAGTTTTACTTCAGCTGTTCTCTGGCTGAATGACTTGCCATTGAGAAGCATGAGGCCTTCTAGGAGAGGGAGTACTGTCTCTGTCAAATGGGAGGGCCGGAAGGGACAAGGAGGAGCAGGACAAAGGGAAGAGAAATTGAAAGAGAAAATGAAAATGGCCACACTATAAGTTGGTGGGCAACAGACAACGATTCTTTTGTACGTATGTAACCATAGACTTCCTTCAAGTTTGTAAAGCAAGTATGCTCTGAGTTTAATTAAACTAACTACTTCCAGGCCAGGTGCACAACCGATCAGCTGTGTCCAAAGAGAAATCATACACCTTCCCAAGTGGAGGATCCCTTCTAATGGGGGGCCTGAGGCCCTCAGGGCAAGTGGCATAAAACCTAAGCATATTTTAAAAATAAAGAGGGAGGGGAAAACTTCTGGGAAATGCCTGATAAAGTCTATGTGGATCTGCAACAAATTAATAATAGTAACTCAAAAACCTATAAGGTTTAAGGTTTTCAAAGTGTTTTCTTCATTGCGACTCTAGAAGTCTATACAGAGGGAAAACTGAGGCTCCAAGTGAGGACATTTCAGAGATGGGTCTGGGAGCAAAGATTTCTACTCTATCCCATTGCCTCCCACACTCCTTGTGAGACTGCCCTCCACTAGACACCCCACTGGTTCAGACCTGACACAAGGGACTTACACAACACCAGTAGGCCTGTCCTTATCTCAGAAGGCCTCTGTCTGTTTCTACTTCATAGACTCTTTCAAACTGGGCAGCCCTACCCACAAGGCCCTGATACTTGATTAGCACAGGGAGAGACCTAAGAAGCAATCCTCCAGCCTCTAGAGACAACTGTTCCAAAACCCCGGGGAGAGGCTGGCTAAGTCCCTAGCTCCTGGAGATCACCGTGATGGCCATTCCTAGGGCATCTGACCATGTGTTCTTCATCCCCTTCCTCATCCGTGAAATGGATGCTATCCTTTCAAACAGCTGCCTGACACTGGGCAGAGACATTCATGGTCAACTGAACTCTGGAAGTTTTCTGGCTTGGCCAGCTGGGGTGGGCATCCTGATCTCCAAGGTTCCTTAGGAACTCTGACTAAGAATGCCTTCAACAGCAGGGGGCTAGTTACCATTTGGAAACAGAGTGAGGAGCACTGCCTCTCTTCCTACTGAGTCACTGGGGAGGAGCATACCAAGGACTTAGGATCACACAAATAATAAGTGGCAGGGTAAGATTTAATTCAGGTCAAAAATAAAAGACTCCTTTCACTAAATTATCTTGCTGAAATTTGAAATGTATTGAAAGCAACAAGAATTTTACCAATAGGAGCAGAGAGATGCTAAACACAACGGTAAAAAGCTACCTTTTGCAATCATTTACTCATTCAACAAATATTAATAAACCACCTACTCTCCTAGTGCACACTTTGGCAGATCTAGGTTTCTAAGTAAGGGGAGGATAAAGTCCTGACTGTGGAGCCAAGCCCTGGATTTAAATTCTCACTCTGCCTCTGGCAACCTAGCATATGACAAATGTTAGGCAAATAGATTAGGGGATGGGACTAAATAGCTTCTAAGAACTGATCCTATAGTCTCTTAAAAACATAGCTAGGGCTATCTTTGGGCAGGAAAGGAGAAGGTATGCATGAAACAAAATGGTTCCTCCATCACAGGATGTTTAGGCTTTCTCTGTTCCCGAAGAAAAAGGGTCACATATGCTGGGTTGCTCAGGGGTTCCCCAAGAAGTATCTTTTCCAATAAGGGGAACAGTTTTTAAAAGATTTTAGCTTTGTGAAGAAGCATTAAAGATGCTCACCAGCTCGATATTCCCTCAAAAAGGAATTTTCTGAGGGAAGGGACTATGCGAATACATTTCCAAAATCCACTATAAAACGGAAGAACAGTGTGGCAGAAATGGGGTTGGACTGTGATCAGAGCAAGCACTTGGGCTCCCATCCCAGCTCTTTCACTTGCTCCTAGGTGGATCCTGAGTGAATTTATCCCTTCTTTGGACTTTGGCTTTTCATCTATAAAACACGAAATTGATCTCTAAGGCTCACTTTTCTCATTTGCATGTTGTATATTCTTATCTGAAAAATATTACTCCAGTAAGAGGACAGCTTTTGTTAACAAACAGATTTAAAATGAATGAATAGGATTTATTTATTAAGTACTAAATATTGTGCTAAAGCTAGGGACACAAACATAAAAGCAAGAAAGTTCCTGTCCTTAAGAAGCTCACATTCTAGGAGGAAACAATGGTGTTTTTGCTCTGGGAAGACTCTTCCCTGAACTTCTCCCCATACCTCAGAGTGGACCAATGGTCAACTGACATTCTTTCCAGAAACAAGGATAGTATTTGATTATTACTGGAGGGAAGAAAGGAGAAAAGGAAGCAAGGTGGCAGTAAGGATGGCAAAGACAGGGCCACCATGGCTGGGAGGAACCATAAAATGGCATATGAAGTAAGGCTTAGGGTCTTGGCCTGATCAAATGTAGTGGGTTATGTTTGTGCCAGCTGACTCTAATCAAGACAGTTCAAAAACCCAGGGCAACTGTCCCAAAATTCTGTGGATTATGTGGATTAAATCACATAGGGCAAGGTTTTTGGAGATCAGGCTATCCATGGGAAGGGCAAGGGTGGTCTGTTCAGCAGAGAGGTAACCAGAGTGGGCAGTTGGGATAGGCTGTAACAAAGAAATGCATGATATTGATTTGATCACTGGATGGTGACTACTGCCCTGTGATGAGAAAGAATGTGAAAACAAAGGAAGAATATTGAATTCACTCATGTGAGCATGAAAGGCAAAGCTGCCACCATTCCTCATGGAACAATAAAGAGCAGCTACACAGCTGTACCAACTATGAGACTAGGAATGCATTTCAGGGTGTAGGAGGGTGTTTAAGAAGCCAAGCTAAAGGGGAAAAAAACCTTCCAAGGTCAAGGTTACCTATCATTCATTGTGGGCACTCTGGCTCCCAATCAGACTTTCAAAGGATGCCAATGTTTGCACTGAATTCCAATAACACTTCCTGGTTGATTTTTGAATTTTAATCTTTGTATTTTGAGTCAAAAATGAAAATACTCTGAACAAAAAAGTCCGATGTGGTATACAAGTTGTGGGGGTGAATGTCATCCAGTCTTGTGTGCCATAATGTTGAAACCTGGAATCCTTCCACTTTGGTCCTGTGTTTCATCAAGAGTTACTGTAATTCCACTGAATCATCAGGAAAAAATGATCCCACCGAACAGGAGGAAAAGCTCAATTTACTTTGTGTGATGTGGATTCTCTAATGAGGGAAAAAAATCAATTCCACCCATAAGCCTTTGCTCATCCCTTGGAGAGTACCTTGGCATTTGGATTATTAAAGTAAAACTCAAATAAAAAATAGATGTCTTTATTTTAGCTTCAATACGGACAAAGACCATATACTTTTTATCCGATCAGATTGGCAGATGTCACAAAGCTACAAGAAACACTTCACCTATTGTAGGCCTGAAAGGAGATTCCCAAGAGCTGAGAAACTACAAGCCTGGACCAACTCTATCATCTCCCTTTTGGGAATGAGATGAGGAGGCCAGAGAGCACTTGAAATGAAAGCTGACTCCGGGCTTCAGGGACCTACCTGATCAGGATAAATCAACAATATTCTAAATTATATTCTAATATAATATTCTAAAAAGGTAATCTAAGCTTGGGTTTCAATGAAGTGTACAAGGCTGGGGAGGGAGAAAGTTAGTTCTTGTAATCTGCCCTCAACCAACCAAAAGCGTGGTACGGTGTGGGTCTAGAATATGAGTTTTAGGAACAGTGTTGGTAAGCTGGAAAGCATTGAGAGGAAGGCACCCAGAGCAGTGAAGTGTCATAGGATCATGTTATGAGGACTGGTTCATATACCACTATCAGATCAATGCGGGCTTTCCCCTCCTCCTTCCCCCTAATGCTCCAAGCTGGTAGGGCCTTATCTAGAAATGTCCACATATTTATTTTATATCCAGATTGTATGTTTCTTATGTCATCTGGGTATATGCTGTTACTTCCCATAGAATGAGCTCTTGGAAGGCAAGATCTGCATGTCGGGGCACAATGCCTGGTATACTGCAGCCCAGTGGTACATCAGATCAAGTGTCTGGGACCTGATTTTGAATCCTGCCTCAGACTCTTAGTGGGAAAGTCATTTAACACCTCAGCTTCACTTTCCTTATATGCAAAATGGGGATAATAATAGCTCCTACCTCAGAAGGCTGTTGTGAGGGCAGAATGAGAAGATATATAAAACGAGCTCTGAAAATCTTAAATTACTACTGAAATGTCAGCTATTATAATTAGTGCTTATTAAACATATGTTAATTGATTGAAGGAACCATTATTAAACTTTGAAAAGAGAAAATCTAGGTGAACTGGTAGCTGCATATAAGTACTAGAAGGGTTCTCACAACTCACAACAATAGCTATGAGCTGCAGACTCAAGAGAAAGGAAAACTTTCTACCAATGAGAGTAGTTCTAAAATATAGGCTGCTTGGGGAAGGCATAGGTTCCCCTTATGGGAGGTCTTTGAACAGGAACTGCCATACTCCATTTTGTCAATTTATGTGATTCCAGGCAAGTCATAAACTCTTTTTAGGAGAGGCTCAACACAGATACCATGGCCTCCATACAAAGCCTTCCCTAACAATCCATCTCCTCACTCCCCCGGATGCAAATGACCTTGCTTTTTTGCTTGGTGTCCCCATACACACCCATCTCTCTCCCCTTCCCTCCATCTGAGTTTCTAAGGGCAGTGAGAGTAGCCTTTGTTTGCCTGGTATTCTTAGTGCCCAAGCTGCTGTAGGCAGTTTATACGGACACTCGCTGAACTGACCCAAATCTATAAAATCCCCAAGCTGCCAAGGCCCCAGCAGCACCTGCACACATTCCTGACATTCTCAGCAGGCAAGACTGAGCCTGCTCTCCTCTTTCCAAAGCATGTGCAATGTTTCCAGATCTTATGGTCTCAAGAGGGCAATGCAAGCCCTCCCATGGGAATCAGGTTGCACATATGCCTGCCAAAAAGAACTGGTGAGAGGTCTGGGTTGGGGAAATCTCTCTCTTACCTGTGTAATTATGAAACCAGACTTCCCCAATTTCTGATCATTTTATTGGATCCAAACAGGAGAGCCAGCTGAAGACCTCTTCCTTTCCTTAATCAGGGTGGAGATGGTAGACTACAGGGAAAGAGTTCTAGACTCCCAGTCTGAAGACCCCCAGTTGAGTCCCAACCCTGTCCTTTACGACCTTGGGGGACCTGGGCTCTCAGCCTTTTACAGTCTCGGCCTGAATTTCCTCTTCTGCAAAGTGTAAATGCTGGACTAGATGATTTACTTATACCCTTTCCTAAAATACTGTGCCATGTTTCCGGGCAGCTTCAAGATCCAAGTGCTCTCCCCAAATTAGGAATCCATCATTGCTCTATGTGGAACAAATCATTTCCCTTGTGACTAAGCAATGTGCGCTGCATCTTAACTCCACTCAGCCTTCTCTACTCCAGTTTTCACCTTAGGCTCTCTCAGCCCTCTTTGTCTGCTTCTTGTGGGAGCCAGGGTTAAAAACGGCTTCAGCTGCCCACCCCTCCACATTCTGCATGAAGTAGCCTTCTGGAAGAAGTTCATCCTCCCTGGGTGCTGGCTGGTAACCTACCCAGCCTCATTGCCTCTAGCATCACTTAAGAAGGACCCCAGGAGCCAGAACTGTTTAGAAGGATTCTTTGAGCCCGTCCCACCACTTCCCCTTTTACAAAGGATTAAGGACTCCAGAATCCCAAGGGCGAGGCAACCCACATTTACTAAGTGTCTGCCATGGGCCAGCCTTGGGCTAAGCGCTGGGGATCAAAGAAAGGCAAAAGGCAGTCTCGGCCTTGAGGAGCTTATGGCCTGTGGGAGCGGCCTAAGGTCGCAGGCGGGGACAGCACAGAGAACCCGGTCCTCCTTCAGATACTCCTCCAGTCAATGTCCAAGTCTGTCTGTCCAATCTCACAGTGGCCACCAGTACCTGACATTAGGAAAGCCCGGGCATTTGAGGAGAGGACCAGGACTGTATTCTGTGATGTATGCAGCGCCTCATTGGCTCCAGTTCCCTGGCTGACTGTGCAGGCTGAGAGAAGCAGGGTTAGGGTCAAGACAATCCTTTGACTTGTCCAATGTCTCCTCAATTCTACAACGCATTCTCTGAGGCCTGATCCCAGAGTTCTCTGAAGTTACAGGATACTTCTAAATTAACACGGGTTTCTACTTGCCAACTGGTAAACTTTTCAGAAAGATGGAAGAGAAACCATTTCAAGAAGGCAAAAATGGGAGATGGAGAAACTCTAACAGTTGGAGATCCTTTAATTGGGAAAAGACAAGGACATTTGCCATGGAGAGTTGGCAAATCTCTTCTTAGTCTTTGGAATGGGAAGAATGTGCAAACTGGCAATAGAATTGACAAATTCTCATGATGGTGAACACTCAGCCCAAGAATAAAGCACCCAATCCTATCCCCACCAGGGCTTATGGTCTTTCCCGAAGTCTCCCAAATCCTAGGAACTAGGACCCAATTTGCTTCAAACACAGAAGGTAGAACAATGGGAAGGCAGGTCCCACTCTTCCTTTCCTCTACTGCCCCCAGACTTTTACACTACAAAAGTAATTACTGGGACACGACAGGCAAAGCCAAGCCAAGGCAGGCTCACGTACACATCATCTATGGCCCCTTTCCACTAGAACGTCCCTTCAATGCTTCCCTGGGA
The DNA here is from genome assembly GCF_048593235.1 of Sminthopsis crassicaudata. NCBI lineage: Eukaryota > Metazoa > Chordata > Mammalia > Dasyuromorphia > Dasyuridae > Sminthopsis > Sminthopsis crassicaudata. The sequence continues at coordinate 612,493,229 of NC_133619.1, read as the reverse complement.
TGTGAAGCTGACTCTGGGCTTAACCAGATCAGAAGAGCACAGATGCCAGGCAGAAAACCCCGCTCCTTGTTTTTACCTAGGAGGAAACTGAGGGGCCCCCTCCAACGGCAGGAATAGTACTCCCCTTCCCTTGGATGATTCTCTCCATAATGAGCTGATACAATCCTGGAACAAAATCAATAGCCACAGTTCTTTGTATTCAAAACAGTGGCGCCTGGCAGGCCCTACCAAAGACTTGCCAGGCTTGAAGAGCTTCGCAGTCTGATGAAGCATGAGAGTGGGCCATCAGCAGAGGCTGCTTCAGAGAACCTGGAGAAGACTGGCAGCCGCTTGCTTCACACAGGCTGGGCTTGTTGCTTAGGGCCTAAGGGACTCAGGAGATGAAGAGCACACTGGCATTAAGATGAGAACAAGCTCACTTAAAATGAGAGTCCACACTTAACGTGACATGGCTTAAGCAAGGTGCTTCACGAGAAAGATCTCCCTTCCACACAACCAGCAGCCGTCCTCCCAAGGAGAAAGAGAAGTAGCAAGAACAAAAGGAGATGGGCAAACACTAGAAGGTCTGTTCCTCATTGTTCCACCTCAAATTCACATTCGGAAATAAAGGCAAAGAAAAGAAAACAAATTCTCTTTGCATTCAAGATAATCATTTCCAGCCTGGGGGCAAACCTCTATACAGTTTGCTTCTGAACAAAAATTGTTATTTTAACTCCCAGTCAATAACGATCCTGTGCCGATGTGCATTCCAGGAGAGAGAAAATGAATGCTAATTCAAACCCAAGTGTTGGGCTCCTCATCTTTCCTCTCGGTGGCCTGCTGCTAGGCCTTCCTTCCCAAGGCTTCCTTGGGCCAAACGCTTCCCACCACCTGTCCAACCCAAGCCTGCTCCCAACTAGCAGGTCTCAACTACTCCCGAGGTAACCAGCTCTCCGGGATCCTAAACTGAGTTCTTCTGAGAGCTTTTCCTATCTCTTCCTCCCCAGTGAATGTGCAGGCCTTAGAATTTAATTAGTCGTTACTTGCAAGCAGACTAATTGCAGGGTAAGCCTAGGGCCACGCAGCCCACACCGAGGCACATGAATGCGTCTCCTTGTGCTGCTTCTCCTGGGAAGGATCTTGGGAGAGAAATGATTGACAGTCTCTCTAATAAACTCTAATTGTGGACTCTCAGAGGTGGAGAAAGGGCAAACCACAAACTGTCCGCCTAATGAATGGGAAGGGTCCCACCTGATGAGGGCCAGTGACCCAAAAGAGGAGCCAAAATGTACTCCTCCTCCTCCTCCCCGCAACCCAAAGCTCAGAGATCTTTTACAAACAGGAATCAGGAAAACCCTGGCTCCTCCTGCTCTTCTTTCCCTTCATTCCCTCTATAAATTGTGTCCACTTATATCTACATGTATTTATAAATATGTAAAATGTCTACCTTCTAAATTACACTTCTTTTCAAACAGTGACCAGAAAGTATTGGGGGTGGTAAAAACAAACAAACAAACAAAAACCTCAGCTTCCCAGTAGTGAAGGACAGGATCAAGAACAGGAAGGGGCAGGTAAAACCCCTGTGTGCTCCCTAGCACCATCATTCCATTCTCTCCTAGTGGATTAGTGCTAAAGAGGGATAGAGAATTTCACAGAAGGCTCCGAATTAGGCGTTAGGGCCCGAAGTTGAAAGGGCAGCCTGTTTCTAACCCAAACTCTAGTACTCTTAAGACAGCTTTCTAAGCCAGCTCCAACCACTACAGAGACATAACTTCACACTAGATGTCCTTCCCTCTTGTAACAAAAAGAAGTGTGCTGCAGCAGCTCCAACAACTGCTAAGCTTAGAGGGGACAAGAAGGGAGAAGAGGTAGCTGTGGAATAATGCTAGAAAAGTTGTGCCCTCCTCTGACCCAGAGATTCTGCTACTTTCCAGATGACAGGGGAATTATGAGTGTGATCAACTACATATCAGACTGTCAATATCTTGCCTAATGATGCTGCATTTTGTTTTCATCTTTGTTCTAAGAGATTACTCTCTGGAAGGGACGGAAGAATACACACTGTGAAATGTAGATGATATGAAAACAAGATACCAATAAAAAATGTATTCTAGAAATATGGGCCTAGGAATGGACAGAGAAAAGAAAAAGGAAGACTCGGCTTTAGAGGCTAAACCAGGGGTTCTCAAACTGCGGCCCCCGGGCCAGATGCGGCCCACTGAGGACGTTTATGCGGGCCTCCAAGTTTTGGCAAATGGGCTGAGGGGCAGAGAATTGGTCCCCTATTTAAAAAGTGTGAGGAGCACTGGGCTAGACCATAAAGGAAAGAATAGTTCAGTGTGACTAGAGAGAGAAGAACCAGGAACCATTATAAGCTAAGGAAGACAAGTTTCAGCTGTTGGAATAACAGCTAGAGCTGTTCAACAGTAGAAGGGCAGAGTAGAATCCCCCTCCCAGAAAAGTTTCCCAGAAACTGGCTAGACGGAGCCCATGGCACGTAGGAAGCAGAGGGTCCAGGACAGAATAAAGGGAGAAAGTGGCAGCTACAGCAGAAGGGAAAAAGCAGAAGGCATGAAGAGGACAAGGCCGAGCATCTGGAAAACATGTGGAAACCACAAACTGGTGCCATTGTGATATAAATGGTACTTTTAGAATGAGCAAAATGAGCAGCGCCTGGCCACCCGAGCTATAAAATCTCACGTTAGACTCTCGGTGAAGCAGAACCTGCTAACACTTGAACCAGATTGGGCTCCCTTCTATTGTAGGGGAGAGGGGGAGGGAAAGGGAGAAAGATCTGCTAAGCAAACTGATGGGGTAAGCCTCTTTATGTGGGACACTGAAAGTCTTCTTAGGAGGAGATGTACCAGGTAGGCTCTTCTAAAACAGTCTTTACTAAGCATTGTCAATCAAATCGGCAAACAGGCTTCTCTCTTGGGCAGAGCCAGCATTCTCAGTAGGCCATGCCCTGCTGCTCCCCTGCTGATAATTCCACCGTTGCCAAGGCCTAGATAGGCATCCATCTCACCTTTCAAGCCCAAATCAAGCATCTCCTCCTCCAGAAAGCCTTCTCCTTCTCCCCATTTCTCCTCTCAGTCCTCTGTACCCCTCTAAAGAACTTTCAGGAATATCACTTAGGCCAGTAGATGGGCACTAAGGAGGAGTGGAAAGAGAGCAGCCTCGAGAGGTTTGGGGCCAAAGCCTTGAAGAGACATAACTGGCCAACCATGGGCAAGTCGCTGAAGTCCTGAGAGCCCCCGTTTTCTCTTCTGCCCAGGAGGGACCATAAGGCTTATTATACTACTCCGCTTTCTGGGTCATTGGGATAAAAAGAGTTAAGGTTCCTTTGATCCCAAAAGGGCAGAGATCAAGTTTTATTTCAATTCTGTTTCTTCCCCACAGAGCCTAGCATAGAGTTCTATACACAGCAGGTCTTTAATGAAAATTTTTTTTCTTGAATTACTCTAAGCAAGCAGGTCCCTGAGGCCCTCAAATAACATGATTATTGTTTCTAGTCTGGTTAACATCATTGTGTGTGCGTGCATGTGCACACTCTTGCATCCATCCTTTTACTTATGTATTTATTAGATCCATGATTTCACTGCTGTAGGAAATACCTTTTTCCAGTGCAGGTGAGGTACCTACCTGCTCTACTACTCCTCATGCTACAGAATTCCCCATAGTCACTGAGAGAAGTTAAGGGCCTTGTCCCCCAGTCTGTGTGTCAGAGGCAGGCCTGAACTTAGACCCTGCCCCTGAGGCCAGCTTCCACTTTCTCATTTTTTGTCTGATCCTGCCTTTCTTTCTATAAAATGTGTGTGAATTTATATCTAATTTTATTAATAAATATAAAATCCTTTAAATTAAGAAAAACTTTCTTTTAAGAAAAATTTTCTTTATTTTATGATATTTACTATACTTCAAACACTCCAAAAAAAAGTAAAGTTTTCCTTTTCTTCAAAAATGAATGGCGAAGAGAAAATTCAGTGATGTTCTTCACTATCACCACATAATAATCCAACTGATTAGGACAAATAAGGGAGACTCCTGAACTCCCAAAATTCCTACCATTATTTCTACAGGATTCCCCGAGGAGCACTAACATGAGCATAAGCTGTGGCTCAAACGGAGATCTCTCTAGGTCCCAAACATTGCCCCACAGTCTACTTCCACTTCAGCTAGGGCTGCTAAGTAGTCTCTCTGTCATGTTCCCCTTTCCAGCATCGGCCAGTATTCCTACAATGAATGGACCTCCAGACAACTATACTCCACTCTAGGCAATTACAAATTATCCATCAGGGAGGAACTATGTAGAGAAGGAAGGCTTTGAGGGCGACACAACTTTTTTTAAGTAGCTGCAGATTGGCAAGTGGAAGGGTGATGGGAATCTGCTTGGTATGCTAAAGGGGAAAAGTGCCTAATAACTGGAGCTGTCCCAAAGCAGAATCCAATTCCACAAGCTCCGGGGCTGCTACGGAAGGTAATAAGAGCTCACTCAACATCTTCAAAGGAAAGCTAAATCCCTAACGGGTGAGTTTGTTGTAGATAGACATGCTTCTTTTTTGGACCTGGTTTAGTCTGGGAGCTGAGGTGGTTTTCTCATTCTGAAATCTGATGTTCTGTAATGGGACTTGTCCTCTCAGGCTAGTTCTCTTCCTTCCCAACATGAGTTTCTTACTAGTTATTTGTGAGGGCCAAGAGCAGCCACAAGGAGAGATTCTGTCCAAAAAGTATGTCACCCTGATGTAAAACATGAAATCAGATTACCCTGGTGCTAGTCAACCTACATTTTTTAGTGGTCATAAAAGCAGCCAGCCACAGCCGTGACTGACCTCCTGGTGGCAGGGAAGGCCACAAGCTGCCTCGGCGTTAAGCAGATTGACATCTTTACCTTTTCATGGAGGAGATACTGTCCCATGTTCGGAGGGGGGAAAGGGTAGGCCCTACTCAGCTTTCATTACTATCTTAAATATCTCAATCAAGAGCCTTCTAAATCTCCTCCCTTCCAGGTTAAATAAGCTAAGCTTTGCAAGCCCTAACTGGCTTATAATGCACCACTGTGGAAAGTCAAGAACTGTGACCAGCAGCACCTGTAAAAACACTTTGAGGAAGGATGCTGGGGGGCACAAGGGGGAGGCGGTGCACAGCTTCCCAACCACCAGAAGCCAGGTGTCCTGATACACAGTCCTGGCTTCTGGTAAAAAGCCGCAAGAGGCGCTGAGGGGCTGCCACTGGGCCGGACTGCTTTCTCTTTGTCCTGCTGGCACCCAAGAAGCTCAGAGCCCAACATCACCCACATATATGCAGCGCTGATGCTTTGTGGTTGACAATCTGGTCCCAACTTGGCAGATCTCTTCCATTCCCAGGCTCTGGAGTGTGTCTTGCTAGAGAATAGTTAGAGCTTCCTGAACAAGTCTTGGTGACTTGATGAGGGGCAGTTCAGAAAACCTCTTAACTGTTCCCTAGCAAAGGCAAAGATGGTGGGACTGCCTCTTCTCCTTTCCATGCTTCCCTGGGGTTTCTACTAGTTCTAAAATGTCCAACCTACAGGAACAACATTTTTTCTTGCTTTAAAAATTCTAGCCATGGGGCAGTTGGGTGATGCAGTGGATAGAGTACTAGCCCTAAAGTCAGGAGGACCTGAGTTCAAATCTGGCCTCAGACATTTAACCCTTCCTAGCTGTGTGACCCCGGGCAAGTCACTTAGCCCCAATTGCCTCAGCCAAAAAAAAAAAAAAAAGTTCTAGCCAGGGTATCAATCCCCAGAGAGAAGGGGATTGAGCCAGCAACGTGGCTCAAGAAGCAAAATAAGCCCACAGAATTAGTAGCAATATAGAATGTAGAAATGGGTGATTCACCAAGGCAACGTGTTGTTCTTGGAGAAAAGAGGGCTGATGGGAGTGAGAAGAAAATCTCAAGTCCAGGCCCTGGTCCTTTCTGGCCATGTTCTTGAGCTTTCTCTTGTGTAACATGAGGATAACGTCTGGACTGCCTGACTCTGAGGGGTGTCATAAGGAAATCAGCACATACATGGGAGCAGCTCTCACCAAAAATGGGTCCTTGCCTAGTTAAGTACCAAATTCCCAGGGCAAAACCTTATGTAGAGAGGCCCCAAACGGGGGACACATAACCAGATCATTTCAATTCTGAACATTAGGAGAAAAACACTCAAACCACCAAGGGCCACAAAGCTTTAACAATACTCCAAACATTTAAAAGTCAAAAGACTAAAAGGATGAGTGAGTAACCACAACTACACGCTATGTGTAGAGCTACAAATATGGAAGAACAAGCCCTCAAGGCACTTTCATTCACAATATGGGAGAGCTGATATGGCCCAGGAAGGATCTGGGTCAAGAATGGTGAATGGAACAATGGGACAACTCACTATTAATATCCTGGAAAATATTAAGCAAATCAATTCTGGGCCTATGGCTTGGAAGGTAGGGGAGTAATAGTGGCAAGGAGGGAAGAGACCAGGATGAAGATGCATAAGCATACTTTCCCTTAGCTCCAAAGCTTCAGAAGCTCCCCAATCAGTCCCTCCAGGATAGAACACAATCTCCACGGCCCAGTGTGGATGCAGCTTTCCTCTTATTTCATACTATTCTCCTCCTTCATAAACTCAAGAGTCTTCCAGCTCAGCTGACCTTCTTGCTGGCTGGTGCTGGCTCTGGACACTTGCCCAGGTTGAATCCTGTTCCTGTAATATACCTGCTCTTGATTTCTGTTCTCAGAATCCTTACTTTCCTCCAAGGATCAGTTCAGGTGGTTCCTCTTCCCTCCACTCCCCCTTTGCCAAATTAGTGCTTTTCACAAATTTTTTACTCTTCAGATTACTTTGTTCTCTATTCATCTATGTATCCTAAGTGCTGATTCCTACCACCCAATACATGTTACTTTGAAGCAGGAAGTGCTTTGGGTTTTTATCCTTATAAATATATATATTGTTATAGATTTGTTAATTACTAACATAATATGCAGTATAATATATCATCATTATTATAAATATATATGACAATTATATATTGTAAATGTAGATACGTATTTATATATTAACATATAAATACCTTATAAATAGCAAGAGTTTAAAAAATGTTTACTGAATTGAACTGAAATATAGCTAATATTCAGAGGATAATTACCTTTTCTTGCCCCTGAGGCCATTGGGGTCAAGTGACTTGCCCAGGGTCACACAGCTAAGAAGTGTTTAAGCCTCTGAGGCCAGATTTGAATTCAGGTCCTCCTGACTTCAGGGCTGGTGCTTTATCCACTACACCACTTAGCTGCCCCCCAGAGGATAATTTCAATTTAATTTAAGAGGAGCTCTTAGTGAACCAACTGCCTTGTTCTACAGATGAGAAAACAGACCCAGAGCCCTAGATCAGATGAAAAGCACAGATTTGAGAACCAAAAGAGACCAATAAAGATCTAACTAAGGTTGCTCATTTGATAGATAAGGAAACTAAGATCCAAAGAGGCTAAGTGTTACTCTGTGCCATCACACAGGTAATCAGGAGCAAGAGAGGTGGTGGCAGGACTCCAATTCTAACCCAGATCTTCTGACTCACAGGCTGGGGCTCTTTTGGCAACACCCAATTGCTGCTGCCAACCCCAAACACACCAGGAGCTGAAAAATCCAAGCTATAACATCTAGAGTAAGTAACTTTAGACATGTGAATCATCCCCAAGAGTTGATGGAAGGACAAAACTGTGAATTGTCACTAAAATGGAAGGAAATTTGGACAGCAATGTAATTTATCCAAATGGCAGACTGAATTCTCAACACATTGCGGTAATCTCTTCTGATGGCATCTTCAGGAGAGGAAGGGGACACAAAGGCTGTGTGCTGCTGATACCTCCAGTGTGCAGATTATAACATTAACTCTGCACTTATATGAAAAAGAACCAAGAATACAAAAAAAAAAAAAAAAAAAACAGCCATAAAGGCTGAGCTAGAGAATGGAGGCAGACAAGCTGGGCAAGGTGGGGAGGCCTCCTGGGCTAGCAAGGGCTGACTGGCACCAACAGAGACCCAATCCTGCCAGGGTACCAGTTTCACAGAAATACTCATGATGAAGACCTTTTGCCCCTTAACTTGGAAAAATGATTTCGGTTTCTCGGAATATGGGAGCAATGCAAGCTGCCAAAATTATTTTCTTAAAGACACTGACCCATGTCCACACAATGGACTGATGGACTTCCATTCACTCCGGATGAGTATTTATTAAGCCCTTATTATGTGCGCAGTGACTATGTTGGAGACTCAAAGATGAAAAATAGCAGACCATATCCTTATTCATGGTATAACTGCAGGACAGGGAAGATAGAATGGGTGTACAAAACATGGGATTTCCCCAATATAAAGCACTTTCAAGGCTGACACAGGACTCTTCTCCCAAGAGTTGTGAACAATAACAGACATATTCAGATTCCTCTTTTATCGGAGAAGAAAACTGAAGCTTTGGGAAGTGATGGGCCTTACCTGCTCAAGCTCTCACCACCCCAGGATTCCAGGAGGTCTGATCAAGGCTAAGGTAAAACGCAAAGAAAAGAGCTGAGAAATTGCAGACAGTTTTTACCCCAGCCTGTCTAAAGGAGATGTAGGAGTCAATTTTTAGTCAGATAAAAGATTGGGGGAAAGTCCATTTCCAACTTTTCAAGAAGGTTTAAGTAGATCTCTATCCAAGTGTATGTCACCTCAATGGCAAGTATAGAGTATGGAAGGGAAAGAGAGATGATCTGGGGCAGATAGTATCCCTTCAAAACACCTGACTTAGGGGAAATGCAAACCCTTGGCCAGAGCTTCCATGCCGCATGAAGTTTCTTTCCTTGGGTACATTGAGATGGCTCCCTTAAGCGGAGCACCCATCGTCCCATGCGGGAGAGCCAGGGAAAAGGAATGTACACTGGTAGTTCAGCTAAGGCTGTGAGAGGCAGTCACCATGTGAATACAGTCCTGATCTCTAGCACTGGGCAGCCACGTTCTGTGTTCATGGAATGGACGGCTGAATGACCACTCCAGAGCACACAACCACTTACTGAATATGAATTCAAGAAATATTTTTTAAGCATTCAATAGGGGCCCTATGTTGGGCACAGAAAGATACACAGGGGAAGAATGACAGTCATTCCATTCCAACAGATCAGAGTGCTTCAGAGAGCTTGTGGTGGAGTTAGCCCTGAAAAGGGAAAAAACCTCTTCTACCTCCATTCCTTCATTCATCTGATCTGAAGCTGTACTAGTTCAATTGGGTTCAGGGAAAACTGCTCCTTCCCCTCCCCCCAATTTATTTCATTTAAAGAAGCAGAATAAGAAAAAAGAAACACAGAAAAGGAATAGAAAACAAAATCAAACAAAAGAAAACATTCAGACACGTGCCCAGCAGAACATCAAGGATTCAAAATATATAAAAACAAGTATCAGTTCAAGAAAATGTATATGTATATATTAGTAGAATAAATTATATTTGAGAATGTTCCTCTTTACTTCCTTGTAAATTGTTCTTCTGTTCTCTGATATGCACCTTTTTACTTTCTTTTTCCCTTTTTTTCATCCCCCTACCCCGCCCCCACACCGACTATATAGTTAAGAAAGGATATAGTTTATACACACAAACACACACCTTTCCTATTCCTCCTTACCTTCTGCTTTAATTTTGCTTCTTAGTTTGCTATTAATCTTCCCTCATTCATGAATCCCTCCCTTTTCTTCTGACACTCTTCTCTGCCCATCCCTTACCCCTTATTTCTTATAGATTTTAGAGGGTGCTCGATCCCTAGTGGTATATACGTAGTGCTGCCTATTTAACCCACTCCTGAGTAGCTTTTCAGAATTACCAGCCCTCCCCCTTCTTCCCCCCTCTAATGCTTCTTCTATTCTTCCTCTGCATCTCATTTGTATGACATAATTACTAACTCTGCCCCAATCTGTCTTTTCAGCTGTTGAGGTCAATCTGAAACAAAAGCTATAAATTTCCCATGTAAAAAAACAAAGAAAAAATTGATCTATGTTGAGTTCCTTGAAACTGATCTTTGAGATTGACTTTTATATATTAAATTTTCTATTAAGTTCAGGTTGGGTTGTTAGAAAGTCCTGAAAATCTGCAAGTTCACTGAATGTCCACTTTTTCTCATTCAATATTATAATTTTGCTAGATATGATATTTTTGGCTGCAGGCCTAGTTCTTTTGATTGTTTGGTAGGTATGATTCCAGGACCTGTGGTCTTTTATTGTGGCTGCTGATAAATCCTGTACAGTTCTAATTTGTAGCTGCAGCATATTTGAATTGTTTTTTTTTTTTTCCCCCTTGTTTCCTGCAAAATGTTCTCTTTGACATTTGGCAATAATGTTCCTATGTGTTCTCTATAAAGGATCTCTTTGCGATGGTGATCAGTGGATTTTTTCTATTTCTATTTTCCCCTTACGTTCTATTACTCTAGGACGATTCTCTTGGATTATTTCTCGCATTACTGTGTCGAGGTCTTTTTTTTGGTCACAACGTTCAAGTAGTCCAATTATTTTTATATTTTCTTTTCTTGATCTGGTCTCTAAATATGTAGTTTTTCTTATGTTTCACATTCTGTTCTTTATAATGTTTTGTTATTTCTTAGTTTCTCATAGCTTCACTGGCTTCCCCTTGCCCAATTCTAATTTTCAAAGAGTTATTTTTATCTTTGACACTCTATATCTCCTTTTCTAGTTGGTTAACTTTTTTTTCATAATCTTATTTTTCTTGGATGGATTTTATTTATTTCTTTGATTTTTCCTCAGTGTCTCTCATTTGATTCTTAAATTCTTTTTTGAGTTCTATAAATTCTCTCTGGGTAAGGAGCCATTTCCCATTACTCTTTGGGGTAGAACCTTTTTTTTAACTTCAGTGTTCTCTGAAGATGAACCCTAGTCTTCCCTGTTCCCATATTATGTTTCTTTCTTTTTAACCAGTTCATTTTTAAAAATAAGGGGTATTAATTAGTGTAAGCACCTCTAATCCTGGGGGAGGGAGGTGTCATCTCTGACTTTGCCTCAGTTCTCTGCCCAAGAGCTCCACTCTTATTTATGTAAACACCCCCAGCCCCCACAGCCCTGACCCCTGGTTCCCCAGGTGCTGGGGAGCATCATCTTGCAGCACAGCTGGGCCTGGCAGCATTCCCCCCACAAACAGTCCAAAAGGTGAATGTTTCTATGGTTCCTGGAACAGAAGCTCTGGCCACACCCAGCAGGCCCCAGGGCTCCCCACTTGGTGTTTCTGTGGAGCTAGCCCGCAGGTGTGTGCACTTCAGACAGGTAAATTCAGACCTTCTCAGGTTGTATCCAAGGACCCTAGTTCTGCCCCAAGTCTTCTTGATTTTTCCCCAGTCTATGTTCGCCTTCAGGTGCAAATTTGTTCTATCTGTGGAGAAATCTGGAGAGCTTGAAATTTACTAACCTAGCCTGCCATCTTCCCAGAATCCTCCAAACTACTCCATTCCTTAAGAGGATGAAAAGAAGACTATACCTTCCAGACAGAGATCTGAAGAAGTCCCATATTTCCTCTTTTTGAAAGAAATCAATTCATTGGATCTTGACTCAGATGCAGTCCTACTTAAGCTGAGGGCTTCACCTTTAGTGAAGGTCCCACAAGTCTGGGAGTCCGTTCTGCCTTGGGAACTCAGGGAGGGAAGTGGATGGAGGTGAAACCCCCCAAAGGGCTTCCCCCACATGATGTCTTGGATCCACAGGCCCCCCTCTGCTTCTCTGACACGGTCTGTTCGCCCAGCTAAGTGCTCACTGCTCTCCAAGGAGTGGAGGTCATTACAAATCTGCCGGAGACCTTTGGCTGCTGGACAACTCTTCTAAAATGGCCCCTTAGATGCAGGCTCTTCTCTGGGGGTCATTGTGAACAGTCAGCAGATCTGTCTAGATAAGCACCCATTAATTCAAGCAATTCTCTTTCTGAGCTTCAGAGACAGAACTAAAGGCAGCAAAGTGGTGGGGAAGACAACCGGCCCAGGAGTCAGAACATCTGGTCTGGGTCCCGGCTCTGCTCCTCACTAACTGGCCGGGTAACATGGGTGCTTCCACTCAAAGTCTTTTTCTGTGGCATCAGGAAATGTCACCTCGAAACCCACAACTTCTGAGACTGATGGGACACCGTGACAACCAACTAGCAGCCCACTCAGCCTGCACCTGGACAAGCTTCCCCACTGACACTCTCCATCAGGCTGTTGTCTAGCCTTTGCCAGAAGCCCTCCAGGGAGGGGGAAGCCCCACTGCAATGAATCTTTCCCCCACTTCTGTTTACCCTTCCTAGTTCTCCCCTCTTGCATCTGATCATTCTTCCATTCTTGTTTCTTCTCACTTATTCTTGCTGGGCCTCAATTCCCAACCCCATGTAAATTGTGGGGTATTGAAGGAAACAGGAGCTCTGAACCTAGAGTCCAAGAGAATATTTTGCTTAAAATACTTGCATAACTTGAATTTTCAGATAATTCTTTTGTGCTTCATTTTATGCATTTAAAAGCCATGATTCCAAGATGGGCTCCATTTCACAGGGGAGGTTCAGGACGCCTGGACTAGGGGGTCCCAAAGGTTCTCCTGAGCTTAGCGCTGCAATGATGAGTGCAAAGGTGACTATCACACCTACTCCCCTGACAATGCGAGATCACAAAGAGACCGAATCTCTGGGCAAGGTTGGCTCTCCCCATCCTGATTCGAAGGGGACAGAGGATGTCCTCACATGCTGGAGACCTGGGTTTGCACCATCCAGATCACAACAAGGTCCCTTTGGATGTAGCAGCTGAAGAGACCACTCACAGAGTGAGCGAGTGGGTCTGCCAGAAGCAGCTCCCAGCAAGGTATAGTCTGGGTGCAGGGAGATTAAGTCCTGCCAAGATTCCTGTCTTTAAGAGGCCCTAGTAGTGAACTGATCAACAGGGTTGACAGAGAAACTAAAGCTCAAAGGCAGGTCAAGGCTCTAACTCCAATAGTCGCATTCCCAATACAGGGATCTTTCAGCCTAGACTCAGCTGCCTCCCAAATAATAAGTGCCACCAGACAAATGGGAATGTGACAAGGACACAGTATCTGAAGGCAAATGCTGGCCCTGCTACTTCTAAGCTGAGTGTCCCTGAACAAGTCACTGAACCTGACTGGACTTCACTTTCCCTACCTGAGAAGTGGTCCCTAACCCCCCCCCCCATTCTAATGCTTACAATCCCTAAGTGCATCCCTATCTCCTTTTTCTGCTCTAAATGGGGATCCACCACAACACCCTTAAGGAAGCAGTGACCCCATGGTGCTGAAGTGCTTGGCCAGCAAAGGGCAGGGTGACTTGCTGGGAGCCCCCTTCCCCTGCCACGGTCTACAAGCACTCTCAGCCTTCATGCTGACCATACCGAGCTCTGCTTAGGCCTGCCCTTTCTATTTTGGGAGGTGACCTCTCGCTATTAAAGGAGGAATATGCTGAGACCATCACAGATCAAGTTATCAGCGGCCTGGTCAAAGTGTGAGGGCATTTCCTCTACCTCAGACATATACTCATGAACTCTTCCTACAAAGGACTCTTCTAGGATAAGCCAGGAGTACCAGGCTGCTGTGAGTACGCCTTCTCCAGGCAGGAAAACCTGGATGTCTGAGAAACAGCTAGGCCTCAGGGCCACTGGGGAAGCCAAAGAAAGTGCCAACCTGTACGCACAGGAAGGTTTTTTTGAGCAGATAAGCAGATTTAAGGCTATTTTTGGTTTGCATTTAAAAGGCAAAAGGACTGATGGCCTGGAGAAGCTCCAATTCTAAGATGTGAATGTCTCAGTTGAGGGATCCAATATAACTTCTGCCAAGATCTGGCTCATCCTGCCAACAAGCAAAGAGATGCCAGCAGAGGTCAAAGACATTTGAGAGTTGAAGGGGCTCTTCCGGCTTTTCCAACTTTGATCTTTTTCAACAAGTCTCTGGTCATAGATCTCCTGAAATAGGAAGCTATACATTTATTTCTGAGACCCCTTAAGTACAGAGAGAGCCCACCAAAGTACATCAGAACACAAGGGACAGATAATGGATGGATCACAAGTATCTGGCATTTACTCAGTCTTCTTGGGTTGCAAAATACTTTATAAGTACAGGAGCCACACAATCTTATAAGTACCCCAGAACAGGAGGTAATCTGGTAAGTACCCCAGCTCAGGAGGTCCATATTTCAGGACAAAGGCACTTTCACTGGCTGTAGGTCTGATATCAATAAGGATGTATTTCTTAGTGCCCTGTGCTAAGGCGACAGAATTGTGGATTCCTGTGCTAGAAGCCCTAGCCAGCGTGTCTATTTTAATTCCTGTGCTAGAAATCCTAGCCAGTGTGTCTATTTGTCCTCTGCTGTCAAAAAAAGTAAAAACATCTGGGTTTCCTTAAAAAAAAAAAAATCTTACTACCCTAGAGAATCAACCAAAAAACCATCTGAAATAATCCACAACTTTAGCAAAGTTGCAGAATACAAAATAAATCCACATTAAATAATCAGCATTTTTATATATCACTAACAAATTCCAACAGCAAGAGAAACAAAGAGAAATTCCATTTAAAATAACTGCTGATAGTACAAAATATTTGGGAATGTATCTGCCAAGGGAAAGTCAGGAACTATATGAGCAAAACTACAAAACACTTTCCACACAAAGTCAGATCTAAACAATTGGAAAAATATCAAGTGCTCTTGGATAGGTGGAGTGAATATAAAAAAGATGACAATACTACTTAAACTATTTATTTAGTGCTATACCAATCAGACTCCCAAGAAACTATTTTACTGACCTAGAAAAAATAACAAAATTCATCTGGAAGAATAAAAGGTCAAGAATTTCACGGGAATTAGTGAGAAAAAACAAAAAACAAAAGAACAAATGAAGGTGGCCTAGTTGTACCAGATCTAAAACTGTATTATAAAGCAGAGGTCATCAACACCATTGGTATTGGCTAAGAAACAGAGAAGTTAATCAGTAGAATAGGTTAGGTTCACAGAACAAAATAGTCAATAACTATAACAATCTAGTGTAACAAACCCAAAGACCCCAGAGCTTTTGGGATAAGAATTCACTATTTGATAAAAACTGCTGGGAAATTGGAAACTAGTATGGCAAACTAGATACTGACCCACACCTAACACCGTATACCAAGTAAGGTCAAAATGGGTTTATGATCTAGATATTAAGAATGATATTATAAACACATTACAAGAACATAGGATAGTTTCTCTCTCAGATCTGTGGAGGAGGAAGGGATTTGTGACAAAAGAGGAGCTAGAGACCATTATTGATCACAAAATAGATAACTTTGATTATATTAAGTTAAAAAGTTTTTGTATAAAAAAACTAGTGCAGACAAGATTAGAAGGGAAGCAATAAAATGGAAAATATTTTTACATTCAAAGGTTCTGATAAAGGCCTCATTTCTAAAACATATAGAGAATTGACCCAATTTATAAAAAATTAAGCCATTCTCCAACTGATAAATGGTCAAAGGATATGAATAGACAATTTTCAGATGAAAAAATTGAAACTATTTCTAGCCACATGAAAAGGTGTTCCAAATCACTACTTATCAGAGAAATGCAATTTAAGACAACTCTGAGACACCACTACACACCTGTCAGATTGGTTAAGATGGCAGGAAATGATAATGATAAATGTTGGAGGGAATGCAGAGAAACTGGGACACTCATACATTGTTGGTGGAACTGTGAACTGATCCAACCATTCTGCATACCCTTTGATCCAGCAGTTTTTCTACTGGGCTTGTATTCCAAAGAGATATTACAGGAGGGGAAAGGACCCACATGTGCAAAAATGTTTGTGGCAGCCCTTTGTGTAGTGGCTAGAAACTGGAAACTGAATGGATGCCCATTAATTGGAGAATGGCTGGATAAGTTATAGTATATGAATGTTACGGAATATTATTGTTCTGTAAGAAATGACCAGTAGGATGATTTTGGAGAATCCTGGGATTACATGAACTGATGCTAAGTGAAATGAGCAGAACCAGGAGATCATTATACTGGCAACAAGAAGACTATATGATGATCCAATTCTGATGGATGTGGCTCTCTTCAATAATAAAAAGATTCAAACCAATTTCAATTATTCAGTGAAGAGAGTCATCTACACACAAAGAGAGGATTGTGGGAACTGAGTGTGGACCACAACAAAGCATTTTTACTCTTTCTGTTGTTGTTTGCTTGAATTTTCTTTTCTTTTTCAGGCTTTTTTTCCCCTTCTTGATCCAATTTTTTTTTTTTTTTTTGGTGCAACAAGATAACTATATAAATAGCTATACATATATTGGATTTAACATATATTTTAACATATTTAAGATGTATTGGACTACCTGCCATCTAGGGGATGGGGTTGGGGGAAGGAGGGGAAAATATGGAGCAGAAGGTTTTGTAAGGGTCAATGCTGAAAATCTGCCCATGCATATGTTTTGTAAATAAAAAGCTTAAAAAAAAAAAATCTTACTAGCCCCATCTGACAACTGAGGAAATTAGGCACAGAGGGGAAATGACTTGCTCAAAGACATCTGGATTCAAACATGCTGCCCAAGCATGATGGAATAGGCAGGATCTCTTAATCCACCCCCACCCCCCTTGCTGGATTTCCAAGGTGCCCAAGGCACTTTCTCCGTAAATCTTAAGTTTCTTCCACTGTAAAATGGGGACAACAATGTCAGTAGGATCCACTTCATAGGGCTCCACTGAGGAGAAATGGAAATATATGTTAAAAAAAAAATATTCTGTAAACTTTAAAGCTTCCCAAGGGTCTAAGATTTTACAAAAGACCAAAGCCAGATCAAGCAAAGAAAGGTATGGTTAGGGAAAGCAGACTGTCCCAGCCTGGCTAAGTGTTTCTCTTTAATACTCATCTGCAATGGGGCCAAATAAATTCCCCTAGAGTTCCCTGGCAAAGAGATCTAAGGAATGACATTTCCTTTCTGGAGAATGTTGGCAAGTCCTTAAAATTCCTGTCAGTCTAAAATCTCTAGTCTTTTTTGTTGTTGTAAAAACAATATCCTCTCCATTATTTGGGGCAGGTGTGCATGAGAGGAATGCTTACAATTTGCACAAAATAGTTTACCTAATTTCTACAACATCTGATTAATCACTGGGTATGTGAAACAAAGGCAACTAAACTAGTCTGAGTTTCCAACCATCTTTTAGGATTCAGGGGAAAAGCATGAACTTTCTAAACTAGGAAACATTGCAAAAGAAAAAAACTATAGGTGGATATGACTAATAATTTTGCTTTAACAAATACATTAATTCCAACATAAAATAGTGAGCTCAAAAATCACCAGTTTAATTATAATGACATTGATGACCAAAAACTAAAACAAAAAGATTGTTTTTTTTAATACCAGGCATAGTATCTGTCAATAGAGATTGAGCACAATTTGTTTAGAATTACAGATCTACTGCAAAAGAGACCTGAGAACACAGGATGTCAGAGCTGGGAGGGAAACCTTAGAGGAATCTTAGAACAGACAGTTTGAGAGGAAAGAAAAAAAGTTAGTTTAACCTCCTCATTTTGTAAAAGGACCCACATGTGCAAAACTGTTTGTAGCAGGCTCAGAGGGGAGATGCTCTGTCCAGGGACACACCAAGACAGCCCAGGACAGAGCTGGAGCTCAAGTTTGTCCCCATTGTGTCTCGGCCAACGGTTTCTCCGTTCTTTCCATGTTCCTTCCTCCGTCTTATACAGTATTTAATTGACAAGATCTGGAATTCCTTCTAAATTGAGGTTAAAAATGTGCCCAGCACAGTCTAAGACTTTTCACATTCTGCAGGAATTTCCGGCCCAGGTTCAAGGTCTGTGGGGACATTCAGTTAACAAGAGTATTTGATGGAAAAGGGTGGCCTGTTCTGCAGGCCTTCTGGACAAAGAGGTTCTGATCCTGCTTTCCTCACCTTCCCAGCCTGCCTATGGCACAGGGAGTCAACTAAGCTTGCCGGCCTCAGTTTGCATCTGGGGGCCGGAGAGCGTAGCTTGTGTTGTGCTGTTCCTCAGCTGCTGGCGGGCATTTTCTCTGGCTGTCCTTCATGTCTGGACTGCTCTCTCTCATCTTCCAGCTACAAACATTTATAGGAAGTCTTCCCCATCCCCCTCTTTGCTAGAGCTTTCCCTTCAACTGAACCCATTCAGAGCTTACTTGTGCATACTTGTTTGTGCACTGTCTGCTCCGTTAGACTGGTAGCTCCTCAGGCCTCTCTCTGTAAATCCCTGCTTAGCAATGTGCCCAGCACATAGTAGGCACTTCCTTAATTTAAAAAATTAACACACATTACTTAGATAGAAAACGGCTTACTCATATGAGGCAAGGGAGTATTCTAGAACGCCTACCCAGATGCCAACTTTTCTGATTTATAACAACAGGGACAATACCCTTGCGATACGCCCCATCTAACCACACTGTCCTGCTCCAAACAGTTAGCAGTGCCACACAGTCCTGCACCCATAAACATCTCCCAAATATGCCCCTCTCTCCTCTGGCACAGACCCTCTTCACCTAGGCTAATACAACAGCTGCTGTGGGGGAGAGGGCCCTGCCTGTCTTAAAGTCTCCCCCTGCTCCAATTAGCCACCAAGGATAAAGAGTAGGGGTGACTTTGCCACCTCCTGTTAAACTCTGGTGTCTTCCTGTCACCTCCAGGATGAAAGACAAACTACTCTGCTTGGTCTTCAAAGTCCTCCCTAAGCTTGTCCCCCCTCCCCCATCTTTCTGGTCATCTTCCACATCCCACACATGCATGGAAATATAATGCCCCTGATCTCCCTTCTATAGCTCCAGACGCAGACGTTCTTTCTGGTTGTTCCCCGCGCCTGGAATGCTCTCCCTTCTGGATTCTCTGGCCTCTGTTAAAGCCCCAGAAAGCCATCTCAGTCTCCCTCCCTGCCAGTGCCTTCACATTACACAGCTTGCCTGAAACAGTCACCCCATTAGACTGGGAATTGCTTGAGGGCAGGACTAGCTTGTGCTTCTCCTTGTATCCCCACCCTTAGCACAGGGCCCGGAACATAGCTAAGCCATGCTGTGTGTGAGCAGAGGCTGCCTCTTGTGCCGCACTCCCTCCGACCTCTGCTGAGTCTGGCCACCTTCTCAGCCACCTTTCCCTCTACAAAGCTCCCCTTGCCCAGCTGCAAATGCTCCCAGACTGGAGGGATGGCACCCTTGCCAACAGCAGGTCGGCTCCTACAGTAAAAGGCCCACTCCAGTCTGCTAGCTCCAAGGCTCCAAAGCTAGGCACTTACCAAATCAATCAAGTCACTGAGGTTCTTCTCGATTTGCTGAGGAGGCAGGCGCCTCATCAAGTCCAAGGCACAATCCAACTGCTGGTCACTCTGAGAAAGGAAAGACAGAAACAAAAGAGTAGAAAAATCATATTAGTTATAATGGTAAAAATAATACTGACCCCCCCAAATACCACAGAACCTCAGCAATACAATATACTCAAGAGATGAGCCTTGGGTATTTCTCTATTATGAATTTAACATTACCAACAAACACAAAAATCTGAATATACAAAAAAGATTATCCACAAAAGTCTAAACTTCTGTTATACAGTTTTTTAAAGTAAATATTAAGCTCAAGATGATAGTATTTACAAGTTGAGACCTCCTTTTCCAACATGGTTAAGATGCTGATTTTTTTTGCTCAACTATATAGCCACGTTTTTCTGGTATAGAAAAGAAAGTCAATAAAGAACGGAGATATGCACGTGGACAGGTAATGCACTGAATTAATACAAATAGCCTAGAATGATATTGCAAATAAATAAGCTGGCAAGACCAAACAGAATTACATCTGACAAACCACACAGTTCTTTGGATGACCCAAGATGTGATAAAAGCCCATCTATTTAGCACTTATACCCTCACAAGAGGGGATAACCAAAAAAGTTCCATTTACAGGTAGTTCATAAACAAAACACATGGTGAGCAGAGGAGTCAGCATAATACCAAGGTAAGCTTGCATATACAAGGCATAAGAGGCAAAGCTACATTTAACTCTGGGTGACAATAAATCTAAGATGATTTCCGTTACACTAACCTTGTGACCTGAATAGGACACTCACAAACTAAATTCCCCATTGTGTGAGAGTCTTCACAGGGATAACCCAAGTTGGTTTGAACAGTCAGGATTTCATGAGATCACAGACCATGGCTTAGCTAAAAGAGCTCCAGGAGAACATCTACTATACCATCTTCCATTGCCCCAGATTATAGATGAAGCCGAACCTGACAGAAGTCAGTGTCATGCAAGTGACATATATGAGCTGACTGTCACCATCTCCAGAGCATCTCCCCAACCAAGCTAGGCCCAGCCTTGTCTACATAAAAGTAAAGTTAGTCTAAACACTTCAAACCAAATTAATTCAAAGTCTTTAAGCCACGGTCACAAAAAACCCACCCCACCCCCCACTGAATGAAAGCAACCTGACTGAGAATGTGTTCTGAAAATCTTGCAATATAAAACCTACAGATTGCTCCCAACCTGGTTAGCCCTTCTGCTAAGACATTTTACTCAGGTGTGGCCACGGCAGCTACAGGTGAGAGCTGAATGCCAGGTAATCACCAAAGGGAGCCCCGAAAAGGCCTCGCACCACGCCCTCACCCAGAGATGCGAGTCCTCCTGAACCTCCATCCACCCTGCTTGTCCAGTACAGATACCCTGGATGGGCAGTGTAGAACAAGTAGAACTCATGTTTAAGAGATGGATAATAGGTGCATTTGGGTAACATCATCACAGTACTTGCAGTTCTGTGCTACAAAAGCCTGCTCTATAATTAACTTGCTTTCCTTTTAAGTCCTCTGTCCCCTATTC
Source organism: Sminthopsis crassicaudata (assembly GCF_048593235.1). Taxonomy (NCBI): domain Eukaryota; kingdom Metazoa; phylum Chordata; class Mammalia; order Dasyuromorphia; family Dasyuridae; genus Sminthopsis; species Sminthopsis crassicaudata. The sequence continues at coordinate 612,472,411 of NC_133619.1, read as the reverse complement.
TTTCCAGAGCTGGCTTCACTCTAGTACATCCCCTGATTCAGTGGTCTTGGAGCCAGAATTCTCCTTGCTCCCTATAGTCCCTTTCTGATCCTCCCTCTGCTGTCATCTCCTCTGAGATTCACTCAATGCAAATAGATCAAGCAAGTCAATAAGCACTTATTAAGCACTTCTGAGGGGCCAAGCATAGTGCAAAGTACTGGAGCTACAAGAAAAAGCAGAAACAGTCCCTGCAGTCAAAGGGCCCCCACAGTAAAGGAAGAGACAACATGTAAATAACTAGGTCAATTCAAGACACAGACCACAAACAATGGGCTGGTGACAAAAAGAACAATGTGAAGAGAGCACAAGGAAAGCCTCAGTCCAGGGGGAGGTTTACAAGGGATATGGGATGAGAGCTGCAAGGCTGGGGGAGGGAGGGGTAGATGGATTGCCTCCCTCTTGGATGAGTTCATAGATCCATGCGCATATGGGGACATTAGAGCATCCTCCCAAGCTTTCCTGACTTAGCACAGGCAAAAACTTTTTTCTCTGCTTAGTTCAGCAGAGGAAAGAGTGAGATTTTCACAAAGTTCCAATTATTCATAAAAGAAGTCCAGACTGGCCTATATTAGGAGAGAGAACTAACCTGCCACATCTCCACATATAATCAATGTTTTCAAGGGATTAAAAAGCTTGTTCCCTTTCCAACACAGTCAAACATGACCCTATCTTTCTTCACAGATAAGCAAAGGCAAGCTTTTTTTTGTTGTTGTCTCAAGTAAACTACATCCCAATGAATTCATGAAATCTTACTCTATAGACTTCCATTTGCAGAGCAGCCACCATCCCACTTTGAAAAGTTCAATCTGTTTTCTGCCACGTGTTCAGGAACAAACTGTGCTCCAGGGCTATGTGCTGAAGAACTCTCAGGCAAACCCCAAACCAACCCACGCTGCTCATCTAGAGGTCGTATGGGGAAAACTGCACATTCTGGATTAATAATCATTGTTTTAAGTGTTTCTCTCACTGACTGATTGTGCTCCAGCTCTATCCCTGGAGAGAGCAACCATGATTATAACCATGCATGGAGAGAGATGTCTCAGCAAGTCCAAACACAGACATTCCCTTTGGATGACTCAAAACCCTATTAAGTGGCCCGAGAGATGGTGGCAAAGGCCCGATTCCTTTAACCTTTGGGGCTCCCTTCTGCTACAACTCATCCTGGCTCACTAGCACTATCTAGGGCAGGACTTACTTTGTAGGAGAGACAAAAAGAACTTTTATCATTATTAAAAGGCACAGTGCATCATGGGTCACTCCTAAGAATCTCGAGTGAGGTTGGCAGGAGCAAAATACTGCTAGAGCTAAGAAACAAGGGCTAACCAAGGATCTTCCTCCACCCCCTTGATGATAATCAAGTTAATTAAGAGGCAAAGTAAGAAGAGAAAGGAGTATACATACTTCCTGGCATCTCTGGACTAATTAGTAATTATCTTCTGCAATTTGGGAAAGTGCACTACCTGCCCTTTCGGTACTTCTTTACCTTCTCAAACAACAGAGGAATCAGGCATATGTCAATAGACACAAAAAATATATTTAATTGGAAACAAAAGTGTTCGTCTTAATATCTCAATTTAATGGATTGTTTAGAAATGCACTGCTAACGGATTTAGCATTAACTAGAAGAAACCAAGCACTCATCTTCATTTTTCTAGATGACCTCATAAATGCCTGGCCTGGAAGTATGGCACATGATGCAGAAGTTAGGCTCCAGCTCTTCCCGGGCAGCCCAGCTGTCCCATCATCTCACTCCTTCCCCTGGCTTGGACTGACTCCACACCAGCTTCCCCATCACTACTCTGTGTTCTCAAAGTAGGTAACCGAACAGCATACACCAAAAGCCTGATTTTGAGAGGGAGCTCCCAGATCATACATAACAAATGGGTTTTTTAAAATGAGGAAAAGGTTCTCAGAGGACCTTCTAACAGACAAGTGTCTGGTTACCCTGTTAGTTGAAAAATGCAGCTATCTGGGGGGTGGCAGAGGGCTCCAAAGCCTTTTCTAGATTATTTCAGGTTTATGGCTATCTTCTACAACAGTAGAATTGAATACAAATAGACCCCTGGGCCTATAATAACTTAGAAAACCTCAAACTGAAATTATCTGTGTTACACTACAGATTTTTATTTATTTTGTTAAACTTTTCCCAGTTGCAATCTAATCTGGTTCCCCCCTCCTTCCTGGACTTCTTTTATCAAGGGCCAAGGCAACCCCTGAGTCTGAGGTTTTATGACGTAACAGCCAAATAAGTGAGATGCTACCTTTTTTCCCCCATCCAACGACCACTTTAATCAGATCCCTTACTCAATTCCTAAGTTTTCAGCATCTTATATTTGCTAGGTGCCGTAGCTTTAAAGATTTAGAAAAAGACTGACCTCCAGGTGTTAAATTATACACCACAAAACTCATCAACAACCCAACAAAATAGAAACTCTTGGTCCCCTCTACAACCTGGTTCCAATTTAGCCTTTTCTGCCCTGGCATGCACTACTCGTTCTCTGCAATGGCCAGACTCTCCAACTTCATCCCCAGCTGTCATCATGCCCTCTGCCACCTTTCTCCCCTCTTTTTCATACAATCCAACCCTACAGCTGAAATAAACCCCCTCTTCTCATATCCAAGTGACACAATCCCTCCCCTCTTTCTCTAAGACCCATCTCCTCCAGAAAGTTTTACCTGCATTCTATTTCTTGCTGCATTTTGCCTGGACCTCTCTTTGGACTTTATAAGAATGCAGGTCTGAGTTAGGAAGACCTGAGTTCAAATCCTGTCCTCAAACACTTCTTAGCTTCCTGGCTTTGGACAAGACACAACTTAATTGGTCTAAGTTTCTTCAACTATAGGGGCAGCTAGGTGGCGCAGTGGATCAAGCACCAGCCTTGAATTCAGGAGGACCTGGGTTCAAATCTGGTCTCAGACACTTAACACTTCCTAGCTGTGGGACCCTGGGCAAGTCACTTAACCCCAGCCTCAAACAAACAAATAAATAAATAAATAGGGATACCTAGTTCTCAGGTTATTGTGAGAATTTAATAAATGCTTGTTTCCTTCCCCCTTTGCAGTTCGGTCCAATTAAATTCAATATGCATCTCCGATGTACAAGATGTACAAGATACTAAAGATATAGATAAAAATGAACAGAAAGCTTACACCTGACTGAAACATTTAGTGATGGGTTTAGATGGGTTTAGATGTGTTTTCTCTCCTATGAGACTAATAACACCTTAAGAGCAGGTGTAGGGGAGACCCTGCACAACAAAGACGCCAGATAAATGTTTGCTTCCCTTTGCCCAGAGGACTCTCTATGGCAGAATTTATCATCCCTGCCAGGAGAGGCGGAAGCGAAGGATCTGCTCTATATAGTGTCTGTCATGCCTTCCCTTTTGGGGATCCAGGTTATCTAAAAACCAGGCCAAAAGCAATGGCTATTTCCCTCATAGATCTTGTTTTGCTGGCTTTTTAAAAAATGGGATCTCCTCTGCAACCTGAACAAGTGCCACAGGAGCTCCTCCCTACTTAGAACTTGCCTTCTTCCACCTCAGACCCAACACCAACAGCTCCGGGACCCCAGAGAAAGCCTCATCATTAACCTTCACTAACTCTTGACCATTCACACTCAGGGCCTTGCAGGATCATCAGGTCACGCTAAGACGGGACGGATCTAAGAGGTCATGGCTAAGTTCCTGATTCTAGAGAAGAGTAAACTGAAGCACAGAGATTTAGTGATTTGCCAAAAGAGGCATAAACTAACATATGGCAGAGCTCACAAAATGCTGAGCCCAAAGAAGGAGGCTCCACTCCATATGACATTTCAGAACATCTGAACCTAAAGCTACAAGCTAGGTCCAGGAAAACCTGAAAGGTCTAATTTCTTTCTGATCATGAGGAGGGATTTCCACATACCTGTGTCCCCTATGTATATTTTCTCCAGTATAAAACTTTTTTAGCACCTCCACACATGCAAGTCCCATGGCAAATTCTACTTCTACCACCAGCAGACTCTTTCTTCTTACAGTTTTCTTCAGGAAGTGAAAGAAATGAAATGAGTAGCTTTAGTCATTCTGACTCCGCATGACCCTACTGGGGGGTTTTCTTGGCAAAGACACTGGAGAAGTTTGCCATTTCCTTCTCCAGCTCATTTATCAAAGGAGGAAACTGAGGCAGTAAAGGGGATTAACACCACTAGTAAGCATCTGAGGCCAGAACTGACTTAGGTTGTCTTGATTCGCTCGGTGTCACTTAATTCCCCCACTTTATACACTACACAAGTGCATTTAGAAGTTTCGCACATATCTGGCAGGCCCAAGCCCAATTCTTCTAGGCTATAGAACTTCACAGCAAGATCCATATGCCTTGATGACATGTTTCCACACATACGGAGAGAGGAGACAAGTTAACTCTACAAATGAGACATGGAACAAAATTTCAGGTAATCCAATGACAGAAGCAATAGCTAAGATAACAGGACAAAAGACATCTCAAAAAAGTCTGACAAAGCATAACAAGAGAATCTGATAAGAAGAAATTAAATGGGGGGAGCAGCTAGGTGGCACAGCTAGGTGGCATAGAGTATCAGCCCTAAAGTTTGGAGGACCTGAGTTCAAATCTGACCTCGGACACTTAACCCCCATTGCCTCAGCAAAAAAAGAAGGAAGAAGGAAGAAGAGAGAAGGAGAAGAGCCACTGCTAGGTAATACCTCACAGAAAAAGGTCCTCAAGATGTTAGCGAATGGCAAACTCATGCATCAATGGTCTGAAATTTGCAATTACAGACATCTCCTATACAGAAATATGGCACTGTCAGCCCTCTTGTTCTCTGGCCTTGTAAAATCATAGCTGGAATACTATATGTACCATCAGAAGGCTAGAGTGCATCAAAAGTGAACAAAAAGAAAGGAGAGGCTGGGTTAAGGATCCCTTGAACAGTCTGGAGAAACTTAAAACTCTGGTAGAGGAACTTCTTCACAAATGAGATTCAATGTGCTCAGAACAGTCTCACAAGGTGGTCATTCCCAAATAAAGGTAACAGATCTCCATGACTTGGCCACCTACAAAGTAGAGTCTACCTCTAAGGGACAATTGGAAATCCTTAGGGACTTTCCACAACAGTTAATAAATTCATGGCTTTTGAATTCCTGCTCTTCTAGGATTCCCAAAACCCTAATCTATTTCTAGCTAGCCTATAGAAGGACTTTAAGGCTATTATCTTCTTCCTTTCCCTAACTTTCAGATTTTCAAACATAATAGAAACAGTAACAAAAAGTTTACATTTAAAAAACCCTTTACAAGATTCTCTCACTTAATCCTCACTACAGTACCACGGAGACTCAGGGAAGCTGGGCAGATCACCTAGGACCATACAACTAAGTGTCTGAGTCCAAGATTTCATGTCTCTAAATTCATCCCTATTCTATGACACCAAATAGACCGAGAAGATCCCGGGGATGATTTTGTCCATCTTATTCATTTATGGATAGGAAAACCAAAGCCAGAGATATAAAACTATTTACCAGAGTTCATCTGGCTAGTCTGGTTAAAGAGTCAAGAACAAGGCCCCTCTTTTAATTGACACTGGAAGGCTTTGTCAATTAGGTTCATAGTCCAACATAAAAAAGAAGGGTTAGACTTCCTTACTATCTTATTTGATGAACACTTATAAGGTATTGTTGCTTAGCTTTTATTCCTGGATAATTAGGACAAGGTGAACAAAAATAGTTCTGGATGTGAATGAACAATCATATTACCGTTGAGCCTCAGCCTTCTCAGCAGTGAAATAGGGACAATGTTTAAACCATAATTTCCTAAGACTGTTGTAGAGTAGCATATGACTTATTACCTTAAAGCACTATTGAAAGGTGTACGAAAGTCAAATGGAAGTGAGTTGCTCAAACAAAAAGCTCAAAAAAGGCAATCTTCTAGAGCAAGCAAGCCTTCGAAAACAGGGCAAGCCACAGACTGATCAACCACAAACTGCAGAAATCCTGTCACCTTTCATCAACAACTCCTTTTGATAAATTAGTGCATGCATGTACAATTCATGAATACTACGATGGCCATAATGAGTTCTGGTGCCACTTTCTCCAAAAGGTTTTTCTCATTCCCTGTTAATTCCAACCCCACCATTCTGCAGAAAATGTAGATTTAGATACATAGATATGTTTGGTGCAGCCCTGTCTGTGAATTAGAACACTTTTTATTTTACAGTATAAGAAATCAGACCAGGGAGGCTGAATGCTTAACCCAGGACCTCACAGGTAAGTATCAGAGAAGGGATGGAACCAAGCCATTGATCTCCACTATACCATGGTCCCAGAGGTAGCACAGGATCTGATACATTGCAAGTGCAAAACAAATGCTTACTTGAATGAACCAAAAGCTGTGAAGTCTTTTTGACATCATTCTTCTTTGGTAGATCAGAAAGTTTCCTGGACTCCTATCCCATGGCACAGCCTAACTGTATGATTTCCCATTGTCTGTTCATTAATGTTCCACAGATGTCCTGGACCACTTTTTCCTCCTTGGTCTGATGAACCGAGTGACTAATCCCTCCACTTGGTTAAATGACAGTTGAGTGTAAAAACACAGGCACTCATGAGCAGCGCACGCCAATTCTATAACATCAACCATCCCAAGCTATGAGGAGGGGCCTGAAAAAGATTTTCCAGGCAAGAAAAACTGGGAGATGGGTGGCTGTGCCTCTGTAAGAAAATACCAACTTTCTTTCTTTTCAAATCATGGAAAAAGCTGATTTGGATTAAGGTGGTGGCCCCTGGCCAATAGGGATGGGGATGAGAGAGCCATTTAAGATGGCTTATTACAATGAAATTTCTTCCTAAAAAGATTTACAAGATGGATTAGACCAAGGATCTGCCATTTGGACAGAAGGATTCTGACCTCCTCTTGACATGGTTTTTCAAGAATGTGTACGTGTCGGGGTTGAGAAATAGAGCTATAATGTAAAGATCTTTGAGATTGCTTTACAGGAAGTGCAAATTAATAAATCTGAAAGAGAACAGAAAGATTTAAACGCTTTAGGATAAAATCAAGACTCTGCCAATGCAAATATTTCATATGGAAAATAGTAATAGATGTGAGTCCAAAGAAAGGTCTAAGCTTGAGGGGGGGAAGTTCATACAAAAAGCCAAGGCACTCAGTCCATTTCTCTTCCAGGGTGCTTGGGCTTTTATGTAGGTGTCTGCGCATTGATAAATACAAGGATCTCCACTTAGCAATCTTACGTCCGTTCTAGTCTGTGTGCCCTCTCCTCCTTTCTTGGGACACAGCACACCACAACATGGCACACTAAAGAACCCTAGAGTAGGGACATCCTGAATAAGGTGCCCCCCTTTTCCCCACAATTTACTCAGTCTTTAGCTAAACAGACCATGGGTAAGTGGAAAACCAATCCAGACTGTCCCAGGATAGCCTGTTCCAATTTAGGAAAAAGCTTTAAACAATGGGGACCTTTTCTCTTACCTAGCCCACTCTGCCCCTGGGGTCCAGCATCCTCAGATCAGAAATCAGAGACTCCTTAAAGAGCTCTAGTTTCCCAGACTGATGTGGTGCTTTTATTTCCTTCATCTCCTCCATCATCCATCCCTTGGGCTGTCTAATTCTTCATCATCCCATCTTGGTTTCTCTTGGCAAAGAGAGTGGTTTGCCATTTCCTTCTCCAGCTCATTCCACAGATGAGAAAACTGGGGCTAATAGGGTGAAAGTGGACTTGCTCAGGGTGGAGTGTCTAGTTCAACAAAAGCAAGGATGGCAGTGTGGTATAAATGGATGATCCAAGGAATCCAAGGACGGCACAAAATAATTGGCAAAATATTAAGAAAGCCAAAGAAATTAAGAGAACAGTAGAGAAACAAACTGGTTCACCAAGAAGTCAAAATAGGAAAAAGAGAGTGTGACCAGTACAGAGGTGGGTCATGATGTGGACTAAGAATAGGGTTTGGCTGGGAAACCATTTTTACATTCAAGAGTTTTGATAAGGGCTCATTTCTAAAATACATAGAGAACTGACTCAAACTTATAATACCAGCTATTTCCCAAATGATACATAAAAGGATATGAATAAACAATTTTCAGATGAAGAAATTAAAACTCTTCTGTCATATGAAAAAATGTTCTAAATTATTATTGATCAGAGAAATGTAAATTAAAGACAACTCTGAGGAACCATACTTCACACTTCTCAGATTGGCTAAGATGGCAGGAAAAGATAATGATAAATGTTGGAGGGGATATGAGAAAATTGGGGCACAAATGCATCGTTGGTGGAACTGTGAATTGATCCAACCATTCTGGAAAGAGATTTGGAACTATGCCCCAAGAGTTATAAAACTGCATACCCTTTGATCCAGCAGTGTTTCTACTGGCTCTGTATCTCAAAGAAATCATAAAAAAGGGAAAAGGACCCACATGTGCAAAAATATTTGTAGCAGCCCTTTTTGTAGTGACAAGTAACCTGAAACTGAATGGATACCTATCAATTGCAGAATGGCTGATTTAAGTTATGATATATGAATGTTTGAGAAAATTAACAATCAGCAAGATGATTTCAAAAAGGCCTGGAAAGACTTATATGAACTGATACTAAGTTTAGTGAATAGAACCAAGAGAACATTATACACATTATGTACAGCAACAACAAGAATTATGTAACAATCAACTCTGACAGATGTGGTTCTTTTCAACAACGAGGTGATTCCAACAGACTTTTGATGGAGAGCCGTCTGCATCCTGAGAGAGGACTATGGAGATTGAATGTGGATCACAACATAGTATTTTTTCACCTTTTTGTTGTTGTTGTTGTTGTTTAATCTGATTTCTCTTTAGTGGGGTGATGGGAGGGAGAAAAATTCGGAACACAAAATGTTAAAATTATCTTTGCATGCATTTTGAAAATAAAAAGCTACTTGAAAAAAATAAAAGAATAGCAGTAGATGCAAGAAGGTAAAGAGAGGAGCAGAGGTAGAAAGCCAATAAATTATGGTTGGATAAGAGGATTTCAGAGGTCTTAAACTTCAGGGTGTGTTAGTGATAGCATTTTTGTATATGAATGGCATCATTTTCACTTTTGAAGTTATGTGATGTTTTGAAGAACAAAACTATTATTTCTGAAGAGAACTATTATTTCTGAATACACACATACACTTGCACACAAAGCATGAAAAGTAATTTTTTTATGGAACTTAAAATTTTTTTTTTAAATCCTTTTTAATTCACAGAGCTTACAGACCAATGAAGTCCAGTTTTCTTATTTTAGAAGAACATGAAGTCTAGAGAGTAGAAGTCATACAAGTGAACAACTTTCAAATGGATTAAAAAATGGGTCCACTCTTCTAAGAAACTGTTTCAGTAAACAATCATGGAAGACTAAGGCCCAGAGAAGGGAAATGATAGTAATGAATTTCAAGAACTCAAGGGAGAAATAAAAATATCTTCATTCTAGTTAACATCCACCCTTTTCATGGGTATTAGACTATCCCTCCACCAATACTGATCAACATATTAGAACCAGTTTTCAGAATTGGCCTTGGCCATTAGCAATTCATGGCCTAGTGGCCAAGAAGAGTGAATGCTCAAATAGGATCAAGAAGAAACTCCTTTATCTGCAATTCAAACTTTTCACAATTTGCTCCTTTCCTATTTTGCTACTCTTTTTATACTTTGATACCCCCCCCCTCCATGTACTTAAAAAAAGACAACCGAAAAAATAAATAAAAAAATATTTAAAAAAGAAAAAAAAAAAAAAAAAAAAAAAAAAAAAAAAAAAGACAACTGTTCAGAGTCACAAAGCTCAAAAGTATCAAGTGCCTGAAGTCACATTTGAACTCAGATCCTCCCGACTGCAGGGCCAGTGCTGTACTATACCACCAAATTGCTCTAACTTCATGTATTCTTAAGAATACAATTAGTGACATATTTTCAGTTCCTTAAACATTATACTCCATATCACCTGTCTCTTGGAATGAAAGGTACAAAGTATTTATTAAATGAATATATTTTCCCTCCTCCCTGTGCTTTGTGCCACCTTCACCTCTACCTCTTGGTCTCCCCTACCTTTCTTTAAGGCTCAGGCCCAAACCCCCATTTTGGAGGAAGTCTTTCATAATTCCTCTAGCTATTGATGCTTTCTCCTTCAGATGACCTTCCACCTATTCTGCACAGATCTTGTATGTACAAGGCTATTTGTATGTTGTCTCTCCTGCAGTCCTTGAGGGCAAAGATGATTTTTTTCCTTTCTTTTTAGCCTCCATACTTAGCTCAATGCTAGGTGACACAGGTAGAAATCCAGTGAATAAGACCAGACTGGTCAGCAGCTTCAAGTAACCAAAGGACCTGTTTTGTCAGTCTTTTCTTTGACAAAGGGGTGAGTATATATTCGTTTTCCCCTTGCAACCTTTGAATCCCAGGGGAAAGATAGTATTTTGATAGTTTCAGTGCTCAGCTCTCCAAACTTACTCTAGTCGGGAAATACATTCATCCAAATATTGTTTTTAATCTCCCACTGTCCCTTACACATCGGAGAAGGGTGCAGGCACATGAGCTGCAAGGTCATGCTCCTTATAGAAGGAGCGTGGGAACACTTACGGAAACCCTTGTTCCTGTCCTGCCAGCTGGAATCACTGCCTAAGAAGAGCCTGGAAGACTAGAGAGTTGTTGGATCGAGGGCAGGGAAGCAGATGTGCAGCCCTGTCATCAAAGTTATGCTTCCTACGACTCCAAGGAATGCACTTCTTACAGAGCAGCTGGTGGAAAGCAGCCTTTTAAATGGAGTGCTTGAGTAAAACCCATGGAAAACCAGAATGAATGAGGGAGACAAGAGATGAAGTGGTCACTGGCCCATTACAGATATACTGGGTTCGCGTGATGTGTTTGTTTTCTAGAAAGAGAAAGAAAGTGGGCCATAGAGTTAGAAAGCAAGAAGGCAATACTTAAGAGATCCTGAATCCTTGACTCCAAACCTAGTGTTCTATGACGCCCACCTCCCAAAATATTCAGACAAAAATGCTTCCATTCTTCAACACAACACATAGCCCACAAAGCAAAAATGACATCTTTTACTATATAATGATGTCAACATCAGCAGGATACACAAAACTATTGTCCAAATGGTCAGGATGGGGCACTGGACACTTTTCTGCTTGATGCTATAGTGCACATTATCAATAGCATACAACCATAAAATAGCCGAAAAAAGAGCATCCAATTTTGCTCCCTTTTTGTCTCTGGTCTTTCCTGGAAGGCTCTTGATGGTTGCCCTTCTGGTAGGCTCTATCAGGTGAATGGTACCATTTGTTCTCTCACTTTGGTGGCCAATGCTATCTGATGGTATCCTCTGTATTGAAATCCTTTCTTTGTCCCTGGAAATCTCAAAGTAGGCTTTAAGCTTTCTCAAAAAGTATTAAAATATACCCACAGTAAAGGTGAGAGGCAGCATGGTATCATGAATTGGAGTAAAGACCTAGGTTCAAACATTATTTCCAAAGCTTACTAACTTTCTCACTCTAGACAAGACATTTAACCTCTAGGAAGGGTAGACTTGAAGACTCTAAAGTCCCTTCTAGCTCTAAATCCTAAGAAAGGGTTATTAAATATTGCTTTTTTTTTTTTTTTTTTTAACATCATAAACCCATCTTGCCTCTTCTGCAAAAACCTTTTTAAGTCCCAAAGAAGTTAAAACAGTAGGGGGCAAAAGACCTCCACTAATACTTCTTGACACAGAATTCTGAGTTCTTGAAAGTAAACATCAAAAGTACCTCAACCTTTGGCTCTTCCAGGTTGGAAAGACTCTGCAGAGAGGCCGGGGCAAGAGAACCTGTGCTACCTGACATCTAGGGACCAAACAGCCTGAAATCAGAAAAGTTCAATACTAGAAGATAAACTCCAACTTTGGAAAATTTTTCATCCATCTTTACTGAAACAAGAGAGAAGCTGGTATCTCTGCTAGTGCACAGAGAAATGCCCAAATCACAGCGTCTTCTGGTTTTAAAGGGCCTCTGACCCCTGATCCAAAGGGTTTTTTCAGAAGATTCCCTCTTAGATACCAACCTACTTGTCTCCCAAATCTGCTCCTCTCAATCTCTAACTGCTTTTAGATCACTTTTCTGAGCCTGAGCAGGACAATACCTCTGGGAAGTAATAGCCTTTCATATGTGAAGACAGCTGTCACATGTGGACCCCCTTCCCAAGCCTTTTCAGGTTAAATTTCTTGGTTCTCTAAAATAGCAAAGCTATTAATAATAAAAATAATAAAATAATTATAAATAATAATAATTTTTAAAAGCACTGAATAATGCTTACTATATGACAGGCATTGTGCTAAATACTCTACAATAATCAATTACTCATTTGATCCTCAATCTCATCACAATAATCAATTACTCATTTGATCCTCAATCTCAGCACAATAATCAATTACTCATTTGATCCTCAATCTCAGCACAATAATCAATTACTCATTTGATCCTCAATCTCAGCACAATAATCAATTACTCATTTGATCCTCAATCTTAGCACCTATGTGCTATCACATACTTTCAAACAGAGAATAAGTGTTGGAGGTAAGATTTGAATCTGAAGTCTTCTGACTCAAGAAATTTCAGTAGAAGTTGCTATCACATCAGAATCAGTTGAAGAAAGTGAGGAGATTTCACTTCAAGAAGAAAATACCTAGGGACAACACCCTCTAACTATGTTTAAGGACAAAAAGAGCTGTCTCAGAGAGGAGGGATTCAGCTTGACCTCTGATCCAGAGCAAATGTCCAAAGTGTTGAAGAAACAAATTAGGCCAATGCTTGCAATAACTCCCTAAAAATAAGATGCAGTGCTCTAGAGGAGGCAGGTTCCCCTTCTCTGTAAGTTATCTTCAAGCAGAGGCTGGATATGAGCATCCGTGAATATTATAGATGGGGGTGAGGGGGAATCCCTATGCTTGGACTAGATGGCCCCTTCTTCCAGCTCTCAAATTTCAGGTAATGTGTGATTTAGCCACAAGGCAGAGGAATCTGAGAAAATCTCTCTCTAACACACACACACACACACACACACACACACACACACACACACACTCTGCACAGTTTGACTGTATAAATGAGCTCCAGGAGTCTTCACCACAAAGTACTCTCCTCTTTTACCTTAGGATGGTACTTGAAGAACCATATTCCCCTTCAATTGTGAGGGTCTACATGTGGAAATCCAACAGGATGCCTCCCTTCCCACTGAGTCAAGCCATTTGGGCTAGGCCAGAGCTCCAGGAGGCCTTGGGACCTTAATGAGTTTTATGTTTCCCTGATATTACAGCACTTTTGCAGCACTTGCACCAAATCCAAGAGTGAGCTCCTAAGGGAGGAGCAGGAGGAAACATGAAATGAAATTCTGGAGCAATCTGGTTGCTTTGAAGGACTGAGAAAACACAGGACCTCAAAAAGCCAAATGGCCAAAAGCAACTTCAGCTTGGAATGTGGCGCTCTCCACTCGTTTCCTGTAAGGATGCCCTGCCTGCTGGAATCTCCAGTTACAGCCTTCGTTTCCTTTCAAAGAAAGTTCCGTTTTCTCTGGCTCTAGATTTTGGCCACTTCTGCCTTCACTGGCTTCTACCTGTTACAAGCGTACAGCTTTTTAGTTTCACAGAGACCAAATTAACTCCCTAGTTAAGCAGCTAACTTTTCCATTAGCTGACAGCTAGGTGGCAGAGTGGAGAGTGGATTGGGCCTAGAGTGGGAAGACCAGAATTCAGATTCTGCCTCAGACACATCTTGCCTTTGTGTAACCTATATAACTCACAATCTTTCTCAGCTTCAGTTTCTCCATGTGAAAAATGAGGATAATAATGGAACCTTAAAGGTATCTTGTAGACTTTGGATTCACACTCTTTGTTCTAAATCCTTGGGTTTAGGGATTTTTTGGTTTATTTCTTTCCTTGTTCAGTCTGTGTTCTAAATCCTTGCGTTTAGGGACTTTTGGGGGTTCGTTTCTTTCCCTAACACCTAAAACGTGAGTCAGACTTGTACTCATAATCAATCATCTGGGGTTCCAGATTGAGAGACATGCAAGTCTCAGGTAAATATCTCTTGAAAAATCTTAAGAAATTCCTGTCTTCAAAAGGAGACAGAACCAAAGCAGGTGTCGCTGGTCCTGTCATGTTAAATTTAATAGATATTTTTAAATGTTCATTTCCCATTCTCTGTCTCAATTCTGCCCCTGCTCCTTCAGAGAATCACTTCACTCCTGGTCCTTAATTTTCTCTAGAAAATGAGAGAACTACTTGGTAAATTTAAAGGTCTTCCCAACTAAAATGATGATTCTTCACCTACCCTAAGTGTAGCACCCCCCTATCCCGACTGCTACGTATTGATTTTGGATATATACAGTATTTTACTGATGTGTGAATGAACATTCTATGTCCTTCTAGGCCCATGCTCTAGGTTAAAGTCTTTACTCTATTCTGCAGAATTTTTATCCCTAATGTTTGCTAGCACAGTGTTAGACATTTTATAAATGCTTTTTTAATTTTTTTTTTTTTACCTGACTTCTTTGCATACCACTAGAACAGGTCTGTTCACAGCCATCTCCAGGAAAAACATTCCAGCCTGAGGCTCACTTCTGGCCATTTGAGGGGAGGGGATAGAGAGAAGAAGGAAGGGTAGGACAGTGCCACTCTGTACATGAACTAGAGATGCACTTGTGCTCACAAGCCGTTAATAAAATTCAAGTTCAGCTTCTGATCTCCCTTCAAAGAAACGCATGGAGAGAGAGAAAGAAAAAGAGGCATCAGCTAATGAACAAAAGTCCAATTCAGGGTGCTACAAAAATTAGGTACTGACATCTTTCATAAAGAAGTTTTTTTCCTAACAGATTTTTTTAAAAAAATCCATGAGGACTCATTAGAAAAGAAAAAAAAGGGTAAGAAAAAAATTACAAAACAGCCCTTAAGTAAAAATAATCATTTAGATGAGTGGCTGACTGGAATATTACTCATTCCATAAAAAGCCCTGCAATTTCATGGATCATTGATTCTAAAAGAGCCAGTGGAGAAAGTTAGGGACCTAATTTAAACTATTGCCTGGCCAGGCCAAACCAAATCCATGGAAAAACCCAGGAGGAACCACAACAGAAAGTCTAAACTAAGAGAGGATAAATAAGAGTTCAAAAAACTAGGAAAATTTCTTCAAATTGAGGCAGAGTGAAGAAGAACCAAAAGAAGAGTATATCCATTGTTTATTTGACTATATATAAGCTTCTTCACAAATTTTCCTTACTTTCTCAGAAAGCCATAGAGCACTCAGATAGATTATTCAAGGTCCTCCATGGTGGTCAAGCTATCTTTCTAATGTCAGCTGGAAGAGAGGGCTTCTTTCCCTGTTTATACTATTTCTACACATTAAGAGACCGGTTCCTCCTCTTTCTTACAACTTTAAGGGCCAATTCAAGTTCCACACCCTCTAGTAGTCTTCCGTGACCATTCATAGCTTTCCCCTCCCCTTTTTCTAGCTAGATCCGAGCTACATTAGTCTGTAAAAAAATCTTATAGACCATCAAGGACAATTCAGTTATTTCCAAGACCCAAAAGGAAAATGGCATTGTCTAGACCAGGGTGTTTTAAGACTTACACTATACTTTGCACTGGCCACTCTATGTTTTTCACAGAGATCTCATTTCCTTACCTAAGTCACAAGGTTCCAGAGAGGTTCACACATACACTATCTGCCTTTTTTGTTTCTGAACATACACATTTTGCCTGCACATCACTCAGTAAATTATTGTTGTAGCTTAGGTGCCAAGAAAAAAAAGTGGAGGTCATACTCCTAGGATGCAGAATAATGTTTCAGGAACTGGGTGACTGCAGCCAAGTATGTGGAGAGAGGAGGAGAACAAAAAGTCAAATAGAGAAACTGGTCCCTGAAAGACGCAACAAGGCAGGGCATCTACCTTTTGAGGATGGCTGAATTGTGTTGGGTGGAAACGCTCTGGTGTACTGGAGATCCTGGCCCTGCCACAATTCTGCCTGGAGACCACGGACACCACTCTGAGCTCCAATTTCCTTCTATGGAAGCTGTACTTGTTAGACTAGACAAGGTTGACAGTGACTTTCAGTTCTGGAGCCAGTGCTCCTAAGTTCTAGCAGATCTCAGTGCCTTCACCAGTTCTGGAATTTGTTGCTCTGGCGTATCCAGTTAGTGTCTCTACCATCTGTGACACATGACCTTGTGATATCCACCGAGGTCTATGTCCTGCGGCCCCAACAAAAGCAGGAGCTCCTTGAGGGCAACTTCCTGTTTTGGATCACTTTGCTTCATTGGCAAATAGAACATCTTTCATACATGGAATGTACACACACCCACACCTCTTCTCTTTCTCCCTCCCCACCTTTTTTCTCCCCCCTCCTTCCTCACTACAATTCCAGTCAATTGGGCCCATTTCCTACCCATGACTTTGTACAATGCTCCCACTCCCTCCCCCCTTCTCTCTACACAGAATTCCATTTTCTTCAGTAGAATGAAAACTCTTGAGATCAGGGACTTCTGGGTCTGATTCCATATTTCCAGTGACTATGCCGGATACATGGGGTAAAAAGAGTTTTCTAAAGTAAAGTGAATAAATGATAGGTGACAGCTGCAGCAACAGAGGATAATGATCATCAGAAACATCTCTAAAAGGTAAGGTTATGGGGGAGGGGGGAAGGATGGAGCAGTTTGGATTACATCAAGGACTATACCAAGAAAAGGGACTATATGGTAGAGAGTGTCAGAGAGTGTTGGCAGGCAGCACCTTCTGTGCTGGGAGCCCTCCCACCCTTCCGATGCCTGTTCCTCACCCCAAGCCCAACCAGCATTGCACTGAATATGAACTTTGAAGCCTTGAGACCCAATAGCCAGTTTTCCTCTGTCAATGGTAAGTAATGGGAATAACACACATAATCTATCATTTTAGGTTCTCAAGACTCTCCTAGCTCTAACACTCTATGTTGTTGGGTCCTTCCTAACCTCAAAAATACTCTACGGCATTAATCTAGCACTTGGAATGGCATACAACTGAAGAGTGGCTGTTGGCACTGGTGCTTGCTTTAGGTTCTGACTCTGGTTGTATCCAAGGGAAAATTATGTCAGCCCTCACCCTCAGAGTCCTCATCTGTGAAATGGGCATGGTGGATGCTAAGAGTAGCCAAGTCCACCAAGAAAGAGAGTGACGATGGGCCTCCCTGGGCTCCGGCTTGTAAAGGGCTTGGTAAAGTCAGCTGTTATTAGTATCTCTCTGCTTTAAGCCCAGTAGCGAGGCACAAAAATCACAATTTCTGGCAATGCTAGGTCTCCGATCTTGCCTGACTTCGGAGAATGACCCCGGCCAGACCAGGAGCTGTCACTCTGAGGCACAACAAAGGCAAGAAGGAAGCCTTCTTTGGAGGACCTTCAAAGACCCAGCCTGGGTCTCTACTTTGGAGGGCCAATGAAAGCATGATCCAAAGAGTCACACCTGGAAACTCATTAGCAAATTTCAAGGGGTTGTATGACCCAACATAAAATAGTGAAAGCGGTCTGCGCAGCTCTGCCAAAGGTCACATACACAATGAGTCACCGGCAAAAGGAAGGTCAGATTCAAGCCCTGAGCCAAGACGGTGACTGTAACTGGGTGCAGTAACTCTCCTCAGAAGTTAGTCTCATCGCAGTTTCACCTAACAAACCGGATAGGATGTCAGGGCCTCTCTCTTTCTGAGTCTTTGTTTCCTCCCCTGTAAAATGAAAGGAAGGAACTACATGATCTCCAGCTCCTCCCGTCCTGAACATTAGTCATCACCCCAACTGCCCAAAGCTGGTCAGACTGGTTGAAATATTAACATCACACACGTGCATTTAGCACCCACAAGGCAGAGTTTCATTCATGGGTCACTGATAGTTCACCAACAGCCAGAATACATCTGGACTGACATCAACTCTCCCCCCTTCCTCCGCCCTTATCCCTTTGCGAGGTTTTCAAAGGATTTGTTTTCAGTACAAGCCTTTGAAAATATCTCCTCCAACCTTCAGAATGGCCTTTTTTCAATTGAACAAACATTTATTAAGCAGCTGCTTTGTGCAAAGCACTGCAATCAGGCACAGAGATGAAAAAGAACCCAGGAGGAGGGAGGGTGACAGAAGGTAGAACTTGGAAGTCCAAAAGATCAGGATTCAAATTCTAAATGACAACTACATTAGCGACTGAAGGCCAGGAAAGCAATCAACTATCCTTTCCTGAGCCCCAGGTTCATCTGTAGAACAGGCAAGATAAAACCTAAAGCACCTACTCACACGCCTGTCAGTTCCCTCACCTGTGAAATGGGGAGAATATTATACCTACTCTAGGATTTTTCATTTCTGCCTTTCAGAATTCCAACTATGTCTAAAGTTCAGCTCCAGGGCCCCACCTCCTATACAAGATCTTTCTTAAATGCTCCCACGCTATTAGTTCCCTTCCAAGCTGTCTTCCCCAGCAAATTACTTCGTAAATTTATCTTCTAGATACTCTATATTTACATATCAGTGAATTGTTATTTTCTTTAGTGAGAGTACGACTTCATTTTTATATTTGCAGCTTCCAAAACATAGTAGGCACTTTTTGTATGTGATTATGAAATGGCTCACTTGAATAGCACCTACTTTATGGGGCTGTCAGACTGAACAAGATAATACAGAATGTGCTAAGTTTTAAAAATAGTTTAAAACTGCATTAAGGTTGTTCAATGTATTAATCAGTTTTGTTTTTTTTCTTTGCCTAAAAAGTACTATTTGTTGAATGAGATGGCTAACTTTGGGAGGGTGAGGAGGTGGGTGACTAATTTATATATCTACATAAACACATACATATATACACACATACATACATAGCAGATACAGCAATAAAATCTTTTTTTTCCCCAACTACATCAAGACTTTGGTAAACCTTAAAAGGGCCAGAGGGGTCAGCTAGTATGAACAATGCTGCCTTCCTTGCTGTCTTCTCCAAGTTCACTAATCTATAAGGAAGAATGAAATGGGTAAACTATCCAAGACAGACCAAAGGAAAGAAGTTCGTTACAAAGGTCTCTAGGCCACACGAGGAAGAGCCTCCAAGAAAGTGTTTCTAAGAGCAGGCAGCTCCTCCATTGGGCCTTCAACATGCTGAGTCTGGCAGTGTGTTAAGAAAACTTCTGGGATTAGATACAACAAAGAGTGAAAGCTAGAAAGGTGTGGGAAGCAAGGGTGAGGTCCTCCGGGGCCATCGAACTAGGCAAGAGGGAGCCACCCAAGTGTTGGGGGCCAAGGAGTGGCACAGTCCCACTGTGAATCAGGATCGCCTTGGCAGCCAGCTGCTGGAAGCATGGCTAGATCTCTGAGGACCGTGGGCAGGCGGGAAGACTCGGCAAATGGAGGCCTAACCTCATGGAAAGCTATCTTCTCTTTAACTTGGTCTGCACCTCTTCAATATCCTTAACTTGTAATATCCTAATAGCTGAGATGAAGGGGGAGGGGGGATAGGAGGGCTATGCTTTAGAAAATCTTGCTTCCTCTTATTACTTAACACCCCAAATACCCAGCCAGCATTTGGCTTTCTCCACCCCTCTTGCTCACACCCTTCACTTCACAGCCACTCCTTGGAAATCCTATCTAAGATTCAAATGCCATCTTCTCCAAAGCCTTTTTCACACACAACGCCCCCCCCCCCCCCCAAAAAAAAATGATCTTTCTTTCCTGATGGCAGCTAAGGCTCTTCCACTTTGCACTACATTTCTTTGTCTTATCTCTCCTGCTGGATTATAAACCGGAGCTGAGGTCACACTGAGCTCTACCCACCCCAGTTTACTCTCATCGTACCCACCCAGCAGGTGCTTACCCTCTGCTGAACAGTCAGCCAAAGATCAAATGCTGATTTGCACTGCAAGGACAAGGGAGGGGCAGACAGCAAGGTAAAGTGAAAATGAGGGGAGGATTTGGGACCAAGAACTGGTTCGAATTCTGGCTCGGATATATGCACCAAATCTGTCCTTAGAGAGACTTCACACTCTGCAGGCTGTTTCTTACTCTGCAAAATGAAGGGGAAGGGTGGGGAAGTCCTAAAACTGAGATTATTTTTAGGGTCCCTTCTAACCTCTTCTTCAAGGAAGAGCACACGGAAGCCTCCCCCTCCAACCTCCCTCTCTTTCCCCAGACGATGAAGCCGGGGTGGGCAGGTGTGTGCACAGGTCTTTCATAGGGGCCGCCTGCCACTGGAAGGAGAAACAGCCCTGAAGCACAGAAGCCTCCAGTCTGTCCATTCTCCCCTTCAGCATCCAGCTTTTACACTCTCAAATCTCTCCCCTTTTAAGGAGCAAAGTGAAAATTTGATTCAAGCTGCACCCTGTTGTATCCCTTTATTCCATCGACACTTTCTAGTTTCCTGGATTTGTGCCTAAAGATGCTCATAGAGGGCATAACTTACCTAGCAAACTCCTTAGTCCACAATATTCAGTGGAAGAAAGGCCCATATTGTCACCTTCCAGATTGATGAATCAAAGTTCAACTAATATTGCAACATCCAGGGCACAAAGGAGGCAGTACCAGCATTCCACCATCATTCACTTAGGACTCCTACTCTTAATGGAATTCTCATGTGGAGTTCCCTGGTGATGGGGATCACTTTTTGTCCCCCGAGTAACAAACTGTCACAGAGCCAACACACTCCCTCGGGGAGATCATTTGTGGTTTTTATCAATTTAGCAGCTGGCTTTGCTCCCCTCCAAAATGATTCTTCCCTACCCATATAGACCCATTAACTCAACTATTTCCCTTTGCCCATCAACGCCCCTCACCACGTGAGCTGAAGTTGCTACAGTGATGTCTACTCAGCCTCCTGTTTCTCCTCCTTCATGAAAATCTGTCCAGTTTGTGCCCAGGCCTGCCACAATCATGAGATTCTAGAGCTGGCAGGAACCTCAGAGCTGTATGTTGTGTGATGATACAGTGCTACAGATGAATCAAAGCATACCTGGGTTTGACTCCTGATTCCTAACACGCATGTGCCGTGTGAATTCAGGCAACTTAACCTCATAGAGCTACATTTCTTCATTTATCCAATGGCATAAACACATTCCAAAGGGAGGACTCATAGAGCAGTTTGCCCACCTGAGAAGCGTGGTGTAAATTCTGAACTTCCCCCTTTTTAGAGCCCAGAGAAGAGTGGCCTGTCCAAGACCCCACAGGAGGTGAGTGAATGTGGGCCCGCTGACTCCAAACCCAAAGGGCCTGCCCCTGCTCCTACTCTGGGGGAACTCTGATGCTGCTGGGTTCCCAAGGCTCTCCCTGTCCTAGCAATCTCCACAAGCAAGGATGGCTGCCTGGAGGCAGTGGCGGATGAAGGCTGCTGCCACACGTCCTCTGAACTGCTCGGCAGGTGAAGAAGACCCTGGGCTGGGGAAATCATTTTTCAGGTTGATGAGGCAATGGGAAGATGAAAGCTGACATGACAAGCCGACGGCCAAGGCCTACCCCCTCCTCCTGACTTCTGCCATCTGGCTTCCATCTGACCCCAGCAGCTGGCCAGGTGGTTCTCATTTACAGATGAAGCCCCAACCATCTCAACCAAATAGCAAGGCCCAATATGGCCTCCACTCTGGGCACAGCCATGCCGAGGCGCCCAGCTGGGGCTCAGGGAGTGAGCGTGGGGTCCCAAAGGAGGGACAAATGGCAGCAAGGCCACAAAACCACGAGACCCTTTCGCCAGGAGCCCACGTCATCCTGGCAGAACTTCCCAATCGGCCACAGATGCTTCCAAGAGCCCCTCTGTGAACACCGACATTCTCCTCAGGAGGCTCTAGGATCACGAACCCCAGCAGCAGATGGCTGGCCCAAAGAGCAATGGAAAGACAATGTGGCAGCGAGGAGAGCAGGACTGACCAAGGGCTAGTTTTGTTCCTGCCCTAGAGAAGGAGACAGAGCAGCCAAGGAGGGATCCATGGGGTCACCCAAATAGCACTGTCAGAGGCAGCTGCGAAGCAGAACTGAACCAAGCCTCTGCTATGGGAGGGGACAGAGAGAGAGAGAGGACAGCCATGTGGCCAGGGCAACAAGCACCAAACTTAGGCCTTCCTCTCCATGTCTGAACATATAGGAGTTTTCCAAGAAGATAAAAAAAAATCAAAGTCTGCAGACCTCTCTCCACAATGCTCTTACACTGGGCAACAACAGAACAAGGCAACACAGAACCCTGGAGCCCCCAGGGACTAAGGAAAAAACAACATGCAGAATTTTTCTGTGTGACTGCATGATAAAGAGAGCTCCATGAGAGCTTCTAGGTGGAAGACTTAATAGTGGGAATTTACTCTCCAGAGAGATACAGAGAATGTCGTCCCCCCATCTCCCTCCCCACCCCCTTCCACCAGATTTATAGGCTGGATTCATGGGAACCCAAACAGCTGGTCAAGAGGCTCAAATCTGGGTGGGACGAGCCAATGGTCCAGTTATCTGGATAGAAATGAAAACAGTGAGCACAAGATTGTCTAAATACCAAAACTGTCCAGCTGTGCTTACCTCATGTTAAGCAATGACAGATTCAAGTAGAATATACACATTATGCTTAAATGTTTAAAAAAAATGGGCTTGGGAGGCAGCATGTCACCCATAACAACAAATTCAGAGAACAGTGAAAGAGATCAGGAATGTATACAACTCAGGAAAAAAGGCAGACTGGGGAGAACAGACGGGCAGCCTGAGCATTCCCCAAGTACTACAAGACAAGAAGCCCTAGTTCCCACCTTGCCAGGCTCAGACCTCACAGAGTGTTACTGCAACGAATCTGCAAATCCTGAAAAAGCAAACACACCTTCTCTAGGGTCTCATGCACACGTGAACATACATACATTCCCATTTAGTTTGTGGCTACTATTGTGTCTAATAAAATATTTCATTTAGGAAAGTTGCTAGATTCATAGTAGCCCTTTCTATCATTCTAGATTCTCAATCAGTGGCACAGGGCTCTGGGATCAGAGAGCCTGGGATTAAATCTCATCTAATATACTTCCCTGGACCTTTGTTTCTTAATATGTGAAATAAGGGAGGGATTGGACTAGATGGCTTCTGAGTCCTGTTCAGTTCTAAAGTTCTGCCTTTTTTTTTTCCTGGCCATTAAAAAGGGGTCCAACTCACTCAAAATCAATCAGTCACTGACCCAGAGGAAGGTCTCCAGCATACTGGGTAGATCCTCCACATTGGATTTCTGTAGGGACATGGACAGGATAAGAAGGCATGGATGAAGTGTGCCCTGTCTGGACCCATTCTAATAAAACATGGAATAGAATTGAAAGAACATTATATTTGGGGGCTGTTAGTCCTGAGTTCAAATCTAAGTTCTGATGCTGGCTATGTGATCACAGGCAAGTCATTTACAAACATGTAAAACTCAATTTCCTTGTCTGTCAAAAGTATACTGCCTGTTTTGAAGTGTCATGTCAAGGAAAACCTTTTCAGCCTCCAAGAGACACAAAAAATGTGGACCATTCTAGGTTTCAAGGAGCCACCGAAGTACCCAACATGGCAATTTTCTGTCTGCTGGATCTTCCTGTAAGCAAGAATGAAGAGGTTTCTCCTTGTAGAACCTTCCCACGCAGACATGTGGAAGTCCTTGGAAACATTAGCCCAAACAATCATGACTTCAATATGTTGGCAAAAGGAGACGGTATCCAGTCCAAGAGAATCCTAATGAGATTTTCCTATGAATCTTTATGGTGACTTTAAGATTTTCCAGTGGAGCTGAATACATTAAGAACCTCGTCCCCAGGCAAGAGAGATGGAATAAAATCTCTTCTGTCACTCCCTTGCTCAAGAACACTCACTGCCTCTCTGCTGCAGAAACTAAGCAAGCTTCTCCTAATCACCTCTCCCAATTAAGACTGTTCCTACCCTCCATCCAAATACAGCCTGTCTTTCCTATATCTGTTTCTTTGTACCCCAAGCAGCCTTTCTTTCCCTCTTCATTAATGGAACGTGACATCAGTCCTAATCTTCCTTCTCAAACTGATCACATAAGGATGCTTGATGGGAATAAAAAGAGCTCTAGGATTGAAGGACATGGATTCATCTCTCACCTCTGAAACCACTTATTATCTGTATGACCTCAAGTGATTTCACTTCACGTTTGCAGGCCTCAATTTACTCACTTGCTGTGATCATAAACCATTATACAATTTTGTATCTGTTCCTCTCTAAGGCAGTAAACTCCAGGAGGGCAGAGAGCATGTCTTAGCTAAACTTAAATCCTCTACCTTTCACTAATTATGTGACTCAGTGAGGCGCTAAGGCCCCCTTTCTCCAATACTATGAATAGAAGCTGTCCTCAGAGTCTATAGCTCGCTTTTTTCTTGGCAGTCTCCAGATTTTTCAACTACTTCTCCACTCATTAGGGGTTAAGAAAGGAATAGAGAGCACATGTTGGTTTGATTACAATACAAGTCTGTGTATCTTTGTTCATGTCCGAAATTCGATCCATCTGGGTTGATTTATCTCTGGCTGCCCCAAATTCCTCTCAATTTCATCTTTCAATCGATGTTGACAGCCTTGGGAGCAAGCTTCAACTCACTCCTTAAACAGCTATTCTTCATACAAAGTGCACTTCAAGAAAGGCCTGTTACTTTTGCCTCAGTGCTGGGGGCCAGGCAGAGCCAGCAGAAGCTGCTGGTCCATAGCTAGTGCTATGATTCTGGGGGAAACTATCTCATCCAGAAATTGCTTTAAATTTTCTCCCAATTAGCCCCAATAAAGGCTAGAAGCTCAGAAACAGGATTCCCAATACGACCAATGTGACCATGAGGAAGTTAATATCACCAGTCAATCTGGCTCCTTGGAGAAATGAGGCTTCCAATTTATAACTTTAGCTTGAAAAGTCTAAAAGGAGGTCCTGAATTCAAATGATCCAATTATTTGTTTTTATGAAAACTCATTCAACAAAGCTATGGATCCCACTTTGAGAAAAATAGACTTAACAATAATGTACTATTGACAGAGATGTGAAATAGTCCTACAATTCAAGGAAGCAATTTGGAACGATGCCCCAGAGTTACTAAATTCTCTGAGCAAAACCACAAGGAGGCACCCACCCCAAAGAGATCAAAGGGAAAAGACCACTATATACAAAATATGTATACGGTTTCTTTCCGTAACTGTAAAAATCCCTGGAAGCTAAGGGGGCACCCACCTATTGTAGAACAGCCAAACAAAATGTGGTAAATGAATAGCATTTCATTATCACACCATAAGATATGGCAAAACAAACAATTTCCAAGGACAATGGGAAGACATCTCTGAACTGATGCGGAATGAAAAGAAAAGAGCAGAAAACTAGAAATAGAATCTATCTGAACCCAACATTACAAAGAAAACTCCAAAAGATTCTATAACTCTGATCGATGCAAAGACAAGACAATGACAAAGGACTTAGGATGAACACGTCCCTACTTTCTGCCAGCAAAGTAAAAGACCTTAAATACAGAATGAGACATTTTGGGGGCATGGCCAATGTGGGAATTTTTTTTTTTTGTTATAATTAATTTGTTATGAGAATTTTATCTGATTTTATTGTTTAAGGGAAAAAGGGAAGGAAAAGTTGAGGAGCAGACAGATAATAAAAACATAAATAAATGGATGAATAAATAAAGCTAGCCACACAGACTGCCAGATAGCTTAGACTAGAAAGGATCTTAGAAATCATCTTATCTAAACTCCTCAATTTACAGATAAGGAAACAGAGTAGAGAAATGAGCTGATTGTCTCAAGGGTCACAGAGCAAGTTAATGACAGAAGCAAAAGAAAATCCCAACAGAAAATAGCTATTTCAAGTGGCTTCACCATCTGACTCATTTACCAAAAGGATGTTTACCTTTTTGGAAACCCCCGCCCTTCAGTATCTTTCCAAATAAGATCCAAATAAGGAGAATCCAATAAGGAGGATCCAAATAATTAATACAATCCAACAAGCTGAGTACTTGTCAACCAAACTGCCCACCAGCCACCACTAAGATTCTGTAATTATTATCTACATTATCTACAATGACCCTGAAGGAAAAAAAGCAATGGTAGAGCCAGAAGAAGATTCAGAGATCCCTAATCAAATCCCCGATTTCAGAGAAAAGGAGACAGAAGGCTAAGCTGATGCAGTGGATAGATCACTAGACCTGGAGTTGAGAAAGCCTGAGTTCAAACATGTCCTCAGACATTTACTAGTTGTGGGACCCTACACAAGTTACTTAACCCTCTGCTTGCCTCAGTTTCCTCAATAGTAAAATGGGGAAAATAGCATCTATCTCCAAGGGCTAATGTGAGGATCAAATGAGGTGTTTGTAAAGCACTTAAAGAGTGCCAGGAGCATATCAGGATACTTAATAAATGCTTGTTCCCTGCCCCCATTCCCCAAAATAAGATCATAAAACAAGTTTGTAACAGGCTCAGAAAGTACAAAAGTACAAAATAAGCATTTGGAGATTATATTACATTTTGCATTAAAGGAGGCTATATAACTTTTTGAAAAGGATGGCAGGTTCCAAACAGGGCAGGGAATGGTTGACATTTTCCCAGTGCCCTAAGCCAGTACCTTGCACAGAACACTTAACCTTAAACTGAACTGAAAAAGAAACAAGTTCTTTTATGGCATGTTGCTAAAAACGCTCAAGGCAATGAATCAGGTAAGTAGCAGCCACACAGACACTTTGTACATACAGACATACAGAATGCCTTGACATCCCTCATCGTGTTAGAACCTCCCCACAATCTTGGCAGGTTAGAAGGTCACTTAACACTACTCCAGTTTTACAGATGACAAAACTGAGGCTCGGAAATGGCAAGTGAACTTGGCCATGTTCTTATGACTAATAAGCTGTGAATAGAAGACACAAACCACCAGGCCCAGATGCCACACTCAGGACTCTATTGTAGTCCTTTGCCTCAAGAACCTATGAAGGAATGAAGGAGAAAACAAGGAAAAGCATTAAATGCTTATCTGCTAAGGGCTGGAGATATAAAAACAAGCAAAAGACAATTCCTCTCCTGAAGCTTATAAACTCACTGGGAAAACCACATAGAAGGCATCCAGAGATGGAAATCAGGAAAGGGGAAGGCAAGTAGCAACAAAGCTTAGAAATGGCCTGGAGGCCATGGCCTGTGGCCCAGAGCAGAGAAAAGCAAAGTTCACCTATCAAAGCTTGATCCCAAGGGCAGAATCTGAATTCTGGTGGGCAGGGAAGGAAGTACAGATGATAAGATTTGGAAAAGGTGGCAAGTGGCAAAATGGTATGGTTCAAGACAAGATCACACACCATTGCTGGTACTTCAGCAAACAAAGCAGAGCTGGAAAAGCCCTCAGAATATCCTGTTCACAGAGCAGGCAACAGAAGGAAACAGATCTACCCAAGGTCTCACACCAAATATCTGGCACCACCAGGCCTATGATAACCACCCATTTCCAGAGTATAATTAGCATTGGTTTATATTGTTCCTCACTACAATCTCCAGAAATTAATCAAACAGTAAACGTATAAAGCACCATGTGCCACATACCTAAGCTCTTGTGGTACAAAAAGCAGTGAAAGACAATTTCTGTCCTCAAGAAACAAATGCAAACAAATTCATACAAACAAGTGGTGCACAGGATGAACAGAAAATATTTAAGAGGCAAGGCACTGAGAGATTGGGGAAGGGGTCTAATAAAAGATGAGATTTTAACTGAGACTTAAAGAGAGCGAGGAAAGTCAGAGCAGCAGAAGGAGAATGCTTCAGTTATGGTGGTGGCCAGAAGGCCAGATGGAATCCAAATAGTAGAAGGGGCATTTTCACAGTATTAAAGATTGGGAGGAGAGAGGGGAATCTTCCTTCAGTGGCCCAATCCACATAGAAGTAGTACCCTCACTGTAATATAGCCAATAAGTGCAGCTTCTGCTAGAAGGCCTTCAAGGAGAAAGAGCCACAGATCAAGAACCTGAGGCTGACATGGGGGTTGCGTCCCATGATTGATAACTGTGGAAACCATGATGAAAACTCAGGATGCCCAATTCATCATTCAGTGCTTCCTACAACATCCAGCCAATAAAAGGTCTAAGCTATGTTTTCAGAGTCTTTAGCTGGGATGGGGAAATCCTAAGTTACAGAAGGATAAAAAATGGAAACCAGGGAGAAAACAGGAAAAATATACTGAGTAATCCAGCTAAAACAGAGTTTTATTAAGACTGTTTCACCTGGAAAACGAATGGATGCCCATCAATTGGAGAATGGTTGGGTAAATTATGGTATATGAAGGTTATGGAATATTATTGCTCTGTAAGAAATGACCAGCAGGAGGAATACAGAGAGGCTTGGAGAGACTTACATCAACTGATGCTGAGTGAAATGAGCAGAACCAGAAGATCACTATACACTTCAACAACAATACTGTATGAGGATGTATGCTGATGGAAGTGGAAATCTTCAACATAAAGAAGATCCAACTCACTTCCAGTTGATCAATGATGGACAGAAATAACTACACTCAGAGAAGGAACACTGGGAAGTGAATGTAAATTGTTAGCACTAATATCTGTCTGCCCAGGTTACTTATACCTTCGGAATCTAATACTTAACGTGCAACAAGAAAATTGTATTTACACACATATATTATATCTAGGTTATACTGTAACACATGTAAAATGTATGGGATTGCCTGTCATCTAGGGGAGGGAGTAGAAGGAGGGAGGGGAAAATTTGGAAAAATGACTACAAGGGATAATGTTTTAAAAAAAAATTACTCATACATATGTACTGTCAAAAAAATTTTTTTATAATTATAAAATTAGGGGCAGCTAGGTGGTGCAGTGGATAGAGCACCAGCCCTGAATGCAGGAGGACTCGAGTTCAAATCTGGTCTCAGACACTTAACACTTCCTAGCTGTGTGACCTTGGACAAGTCACTTAACCCCAGCCTCAGAAAATAAAAAAAAAAAAATTATAAAATTAAAAAAAAAAAAGACTGTTTCAGAAACACACACACACACACACACACACACACACACACACACACACACACACACGCTAAGACAAAACCCCAACATACCACCACCAATCTGTCTTTCCAACAATCAAAAGGGATATTTCCGAACTCAGAAAATTATCTTAGCTATGCCATGCCTTTGCTTTGCATGATGAGGTCACTATCATCTGGCACCAAGGGAAAGACTCCCTCCAAACACAGACTGCATAAAGTGAACACTGGCCACCACATGTGACAGACAGGCTATATAAGGGATATGCCCTCAATTAAGTGCACACTAGGACTGTTAGGGTTATTATTGTCAGCTGCCCTCACTTTTCTGTAGAGTATTAATGCTGGTGCCATCTCAGGCCTAGGACTCTTCCAAAAAGTTCAACAATTCAGACAAGAAGCTTATTATAGAGGGAATTCTCTTCTCTCTACCTGAAATCTCCTGTTCTTCTGACTCCAAACCTGCCCAGGTTCCCTTATGCTTTAATAAAAAATTCCATTTTATTCAATCATTCCTGAAGGCTACTATCCTCCTGTGTCTTCTTCACTTCTCAGCAAAATGCCTTGTGACTGTGTTATTTTCCAGAAGAGAATGAGGGATCCATTCACACATGCTATCTATCTGCTTGCTTTGGGCTATCTCCTCCAGAGAAATTTTAAAACACCATAGCTACATAAATGCCATCATCCACCAGGGGTGCTGGCAGTTACCCAAAGGAGATCATGCCTAGAAGTTATTAACTGGCCCTCTAGAGCAGCTATGTTCCAAACCAATGTAGAATGCTAAATGCCACAGCACTCTAGGTCTTTAAGAGGCTACAGACAAAGAGGCTGGAAAGAGGATTCCTGTAGATGGATGATTCTTGACATGCCCTCCAATGTGAGCACAATGATCCAGGGACACAGTGACCCAAGTGTAGGCACAGAACTGGATCCATCCGTAAGTGCACAAGCTTTACCCTGACAATCTTTCTGGGGTGGCCCGGAGGCTTCCTGGGGAAAAATGTCTACTCCAAGAACACATTTTGTCCACTTCTACTCTGCTAGGGCGGTAAGGCCTCCTACCACCAACCACGAGCACATTAGGCTTGTCACCATCCTGGCTCTCTTTCCCCTTGGCAATGCCACTGTGCTTAGTGGTGACTGGGCAGGAAGCTGGGGCTGGCTGCACCCCGGATGTTCAGCAAGATCCCTTAGCCAGCTGACACCCCAACTCACACAAGTTCCAGTGGTGACACTGGGGGAGGGGCTGGTAAACTGGGCTCTTCTTTGCAAGGCTGCTTTCACATTAAGATCAAGAACTACTCCAGGCTTAGGGGAGAATAAGCCTACTACAAAATGCTTGCAGGAAACTCTGGACTAGGAAGCCGATGCTCAGGAGGGAGGGAGAGAGAGACAAGTTCTCTATTCATGTAATCAACATTTAAAAGATTCAACCCAGACTTAACATGAAGGGAAAATATAAAAATCAATAAAATACTGCTCCCCCCCTCTAAGAATCTCCTAAGAAAAATAAGATATGGCCATAAATAACAGAGCGGTTGGAATCTGTGAAAGACGAAGTATGAGGATTCAGAGAATGAAGAGATCAGTCCCATTATTATGATTGGGAGGGTAGGAGAGAAACCCTGAAACCAGCCAGGCTTCAAGGACACAAGGCACTTCAAGTGTCCCTTGAAATATAGGCAGAATTTTAACAGAAAAGTTTGGGGAAGGGGCAGGCAGCTGTCCAAGGAAGTAATATCAATCCCCAGGTTGTCTGGGACTATAGAGGGTTGCTTATAATAAAATGGAGTTCAAATGAAGTGAGGGAAAGGCTCTGAAAACTACAATCCTGTCTCTATCAATACCAGGCAGTGAGGATAAGGAGTACACAGGAGTCAGACTCCTCACAAGACAGGGCCCAGGGTGCTGGCCTGTAAGGTACCCAGGTAGATCAATTATTATACCACCTTGACAAGATCCAATACCCCACATTCCATCTGTCCTACTATATAAGGAAAGTTCCTCCCCACCCCCCAATTTTTTTTTTTTTAAAGAGTTCTAGTGTAAGGATCTATTCAATTTAATATTTATCAAACACTTTCTGTATTCAAAGCACTGGCCCACAGAGATAACAAACACAAATAAACTGCCCCTGATCTCAAGGCACAGGTCTGAATTATGAGAAAGGGTCCACCACAGAGGGATAGGAGGTCTCACTGGGCCAGGGGATGGAGTGGAACAGCAATCGGTAACCTTCCGCCAAACCTGAAGTGTTCAGTCTGATCAGAAAAATCCCAATCTCCTTCAGTACAAAGACTCAACATTTGAGAAGGGGTGGGGTGAAGAGCTGGGCTGGGGGAATCTCAGCTAAGGTCTCCTAAGTATGAATGCAGCTGGCAAAATGTCTTTGTTCTCCTTGGTTGCACCTGGGTAAGAAGAGCTAAGAAGATTCATTCCACCAACCTTAAAGAGGAGCTTTTTGAAGGTTTTATGCAGGAAATGAAATAATGGCCAGCTAATGCTTGGAGATTAACCTGGGAGGGGGGAAATGCAAGGGTAAGAAAAAGGTGTTCAAGGGTTTTATTTAACCCCACAAAAGGCAGGAAATTCTAGGAAGAAGGCCTCCATTTTATCCAAGTCTTACCCAGCAGGGAGGCAGCCAGAGAAAGTTCAATTATAGCCATTCACAAAGGGAGGAGCCTGGGGATTAATGGCCTCCCTAATTTTTTAATTTCCTGGGATTTGTGGCTAATTAGACCCTTAGCAACTATACATGATCAAATTTCCACCCAATTCATTAAACAACAGAAGGTGGACTGTGGCACAGAAGCCATCCTGTGCCCTAGGGACCACTGACACAGCAAACAATGCACGCCTACTGCTTTCCTTGGTACTGATTAGAAACCTCTAATTCCCCCCATAACGAATGAGTGGCACAGAGGACAGCTTTCCTTGCTGCAGACTTGCCCAGGACCAGTCCAGAAGGCCACTCGGATGAGTAACCAGATACACATTCAGGTGTGTCTATGGAGGTACCTGGGTGTCTTAGTGAGACCTCTTTCCATGTCTTAACAGTGCCCTCCTCGGATGACAGGCAGCTAAAGGGTACTTCTGAGTTTGTCTCATGCAGCCCCTTCATTTTACAAAGTCAGGCAGAGGCCCTGGAGAAGGCAGAGGCAGTATTCTGAAGTGGAGCAGAACAATGACTCCTAGCCAATGGGCAGCAGATCCCTGGACCTGCAGTCCTGGCAAATCCATCCTCACACCAAGCCCAGACTGTCTTTTGGACCTGTATTTTGCCTCAACAAAAGAGGCAGCAGATCTCAGCAAGACCTAAGCACACATTATATACGTGCTGGAGAATGAATCAAGACTTTTTAAAATTGTACACAAATGGTGTGATTAATAAAATAAAAGTGGTCCTTAAACATGACAATTTGTAGAAGCCTTGGGATAATAATATAATGGTCTGGGTGGGGGAGGGAGAGAGTCTGAGAAAGGTTTGGGCCTGACAAAGGAATCCCTTATGCTCAAACTCCAGGTTGGGAGGCCCTGACCGAAGACTTTGTAACTCACTTTCATTTATTCACTTAAAAAATCCAATTCCATTCAAGGAACAAGTGACTAAGAACTGAGCTAACCTGCTCAAGAAGACGGTGGTCAGTTCTGGGGACCCCAGCCCCAGCAGTGGTCAGCAAAGTCAAAATGTTTCATAATCATACAGACACATTTCCATTTCCTTGGTAGACAATAGCAATGGCTCCTACCCACAAGAACCTAGGCTCTTTTGGAGTGTCCTCAGTCATCTCTAAGAGAACAAAGAGGTTCCAAAGAGGTCCCAGAGAATGGCTTGTCCTGTGAAATGTACTGTCGTCCATCTCCCTAGGGCTCCTGCATACTTGCTTCGGCCTCTTTCCCCTTTCCAGAGTATTCCTTCTTCTCTTGGGCCCTGTAAATGTCCTGAAACAACCAAATGACCAGAACTGTCTGACCCTAAAGGCGAGGAGTTCCAGGCTGAAGTGAAGTGCACCCAGCTAAGGCACAGCTGGTCAGTGTACCTAAAGCCAGATAAAGGGGGCTGCGCCCGCTCACTATACACATGTATGGCTACATGCCATACTCCACAGCCAGCACCTGCTGAATACAGTTATAAATAAGACAGGCATTTCTAGAGTTTTTAAAGATCTACAAAGTTTTTTCTCAATACAGTCTAGGGAGGTACTCTGTTATTGGGCCTATTTCACAGACAAGGAAACTGAGGCTCAGAAAGATGAAGTTTCTTTCCAGGAGACCAACATGTGCACTGCTAAATGCCAGGGTCAGGTGTCATGGTGTGGCCCCCACATTCTGTGCTCTCTATATTACACCTCAATGCTACCCTTCTAGACAAATGACCTCCACCTAACTGTCCCCCTCTCCTTACTAGTGGTTATAGCCTCTGGACAGAGAGCTCCTCTTGACTTTTGGCAAACAAGGGGCAGCCCGGGAGGAAGATGAAGCCCAAGTGCTCAGAGGAATGCCATTCTGACATCACAGCAAAATCAGAACATGTACCAGGTGAAAGTTCTCCAGATACCTTTCACCAGGCTCTGGCCATGGCAATAAAAACTGTCAATGAGCGTGTGCTTTGTTTCCCTGATGCACTCTGCTACATCTGGGCTCAACCACCCCTGATTAAGTTGGCATCCCTGGCAGGAAGCATGGCACAATCCTACCTCCTCCATACTAAAAGGTGAACATTAGTTAAAAGGCACGGGAACAAGGATTTGGTGCAGGCCTGTTGTGTCCCAGAGGAGCAGCCTGGTGCCCAAGAGGTTTCCAATGATTCATCAAAATCCACTAGCTACAGCAGCAGAGGGGGTAAAATCCATTCTCTGATTCCATACACAACACCAAGATATTGGGGGTCTTTTCAAGTCAAGTACTGGGGATGAAGAGGATGGGAAAAGGCTTTTTCTTTGGCCTGCTTCAAAGGAGACAGAGCCTAGAAAGGCAGGAAAAAAACAGCTAATGGGGCAGCATTCTCTACCTTGACATAACTGGGCCTGTGATAATACTAATAGGAGGGCAGCCAGTGAGGGGCTCTTATTCCTGCTGGCCATCAGCACCACCTACAACTTCCAGCTCTAGCACTCAGAAAGATGAAAGGGTTTGCCCAAGGATGCACAGCCCAAGGTGTGCCAGAGGCAAATCCTGACCTTCTGACTTCAGCTCTATATTTTCCCACCACAGCTAAGCTGTGAAATGTGGACAGTCAGACAAGAGAGCAGACAACAAAGGCCCGTTGTTCAGGTGTGTTGGCAGACCCTTCATGACCCCATTGGGGGTTCTCTTGCAGAGATATTGCAGTGGTCTGCCATTTTCTTCTCAAATTCATTTGACAGATGAGGAAAATGAGGCAAACAGAGTGAAGTGACCCAGCCAGGGTCAGTGCACAAGTGAGTGCTGAAACCAGATTTGAACTCAGATAGATGAGCCTTCCTGACTCATTCTGACTCAAGGCACTCTATGCACTGTGCCATCCAGCTGCCCCACTAAAGAATATGGAAGAGCAAGAAGGCTCCTCCTGGAGGATCCCCCTCATAATTATGCTGAGGCCATGTCCACTAGGCCTCTGTGACCTATCACAGAGGGCCTGCAATGACCCCAGATGAAAGCTCAAAGGATTGTTCTGTCCCTAGGACAGAAGCACAGACAAGGCCAGGAAATGGCCAAAAGGTATCTTCAGTCTGCTGAAGCTTTTTTTTTTTCCCCCCATAAAACCAACCCTATGTCCTTTTCAACTGTCCTGAGGTGGGCGCTTATAGGCCTTAGTGTGCCGCTGCCATAAGCCCAGAGGCCCCCCACTTTGTGGGCTCTTCCCACTGAAAGAAAAGCTGTATGCTGACTGACCCACATGCTTTAGAAGAAGGTACAAACACAAAGGCCACCGAAACCTCCTGCCCACAAAGGCCCAGCAGGCATTTTATGACAGGGATAGTTTTCTTCCATTTGCCAAAGAAAGCCTGCTTTTCCTATTCAAAACAGATTTGATGATTAGCTGACTCAAGCATTCATATTTCCCCTACTGTTGGTGTTAAGTCTTATGACTCCATTTGGAGTTTTCTTGGCAGAGAGGTGGGAGTAGTTTATCATTCCTTCAACAGCTCATTTGACAGATGGAGAAACTGAGGCAAACAAAGTGAGGTACCCAGGATTTCATGAATAAATGTCTGAGCTACTGTCTAAGATACATTTGAATTCAGGTCTTCCTGACTCCAGGCCCAGGTGCTCTGTCTCCCTAGCACAGACTGGGGTTTGGGATTAATCAGGGCATCCCCTCAGTATTGTCAGTCTCTTTAGTGTTCCACACAACCTTTCCTAACCAACCACACTCATAAAAATCAATGAAAATTAATGTCCGACAGAGGAGAGAAGAGAGGTACGCTGCTGAGGGAAGGACTCAAGACTTGCCATTCCAACTAAAATACTAAATCTTAAAAAAAAAAAAAAATCACTCCCTCTCCTGACAGATCCTTCTGAAAATGAGGCTAAGTGGGCTTTCTAGTAGACATACTTTAATGCTTCCAGGATTGGAGATGATGTCACTGCAGGCACTATCTCTCCAGATGTAAATGTTGACCCCACTATGGTGAGGAGGAAAATAAAAGCAACCTATCATCCTGCACTAACCTTCTGACAATACACTTCCCAGACCCTTAGCTAGGCGGGTTCTAGAAAACAACTAAAAGCTCTGAAGCTCAGCTCCTCAGCCCCACCTTGCTCCCTTATAGATTTTGTCAGAAGGATATAGGGATTGAAGGGATTTTTCCCCAGGCGGGAGGATGCACAAAATGTGCTAGGCTGCCTCCTCCTCTGCTCCTCCAGACCCTGACCAACGCCACAACTGGGCAAAAGTGAGGGATGCAGATTGAAATATGACAATTAGCTTTTTCCCTCATCCCAAGAAACATTAGGGAAAAAGCCTGGTGGATTAGGAGGGCTGAGCC
Source organism: Sminthopsis crassicaudata (assembly GCF_048593235.1). Classification (NCBI taxonomy): domain Eukaryota; kingdom Metazoa; phylum Chordata; class Mammalia; order Dasyuromorphia; family Dasyuridae; genus Sminthopsis; species Sminthopsis crassicaudata. Next base: position 612,436,409 of record NC_133619.1, on the reverse strand, counting down.
TTGGGGACTGGGGGGGACAGGAAGGCCCTAGCAGTTCCTGGCTGTGTGCTCGCGGGCCAATCCCTGAACGTCCCTGTACCTGGTGGTTTCACCCTCTGGGTGTCTAATGATTTCCAGGCTGCTGTTCTAGGAGGGAAGGCAAGGATCATCGGTCACTAGTCCAACCCCCTGATCTGACAAAGGAAGAAACTGAGGTCCAGAGGTTAGACTATGCAGTTTCCATACCCAGAGTTCCCTCTACTCCAATGCAAAAACACAAACCCAGCAGGAGGGAAGTAGCAGAACAAGCACTCCACACCAGCTTCTCCCTCCGGCTCCTGTTCCATCATGCCCCATAGGCCGCATGCTGGGGGTGGCAAAGGCCTCTTCTGTGCATCTGAGCAGCAGTGCTAGCCTGGGATTCAGGAAGCCCTGGCTGCATCCAAGGCCCTTGTGACACTCCAGCAGCTGAGACAGCCTGAGCTGATGGGACCAGAATCTGGCATCTCTTAACTGCTCCAAACTGCAGAGAAGTATCACACCTGAATTGGTCCAAGTTCTCTCATCAGATGGCTCTCTGCCATGTTCACTGAGCAAAAATCCTTCAACCAGGGGGCATGGGAGCTATCCACAAGAAATACTCACAACCCCAGCAGACCACTGCCCCACCTCAGTGAGGGAGCCATCACCAAGTGCCCTTCTGTCTCACCACCTAGAGCTGGCGGGGGGTACCTGGGCAGTGCAGTGGATTTAGAGTTGGACCTGGACTCAGGAAGACCTAAGTACAAATGCTGCCTCTGACACCTACTAGTTGAGTGACCCTGAGCAAGTCACTTCACCTCTGTGTCTTATCAGTGTCTTCCCCTGCAAACCAGGGCTAATAAAAAGCATCTCCCAGGTTTGTAGTGAGGACCAAACTAGCTAACTGAAGGCACAGCACTTGGCACACAGTGAGTGTTATATAAATGTTAACTATTGGCCATCAAGAGAACACTCCCTCCAGAAGAAATCGCCAAAGAGGGAAAGCAAACCATGGCGGCCACAAAAGCACATGACCTCCATTGTCACCTGGTGGTAGGGTGACTGCCTTCCACATGGCCATGAAGTTGAGAACTCTGGGACTCAGCAGAGACTGCTCCCCAGCCTCTACCCCAGATCCAGAGGGCCGCTTCCATCTATCACAAGCACAGAAAGAGCATCAGAAGGTGCCCTCCTAGAGAGGAATCCTAAGGAGGAAGCTGGTCGGCAATGTAAATCCTGACACTCTCCACCAAACTCTTCTCTAGGAGTAATCTCTCTGCCTCTCTGCCCAAGGCAGTGGAGAGAGAAACCCAGAATTAAAACCCAAAAGCTCACCCTTTAAAAACATTAAAACTAGATCTTAAAATTATTTAAAGCACTTGATATTTATAGACTTCCTCATATGAAAAGTTTTAATTTAGGACATTAAGCCTCAAAGATCATAAATCAAAACACCTCTAATTATGTAGTGCATAAGACAATAGTTGTTTAATCATTTTGTTAAAAGACAACAAAATGAAAAAAAAGGTTGCTTCGACCTGAGTTGTGACTCCATAGCTCTTTCTCTGGAAGTAAACAGAACTTTCCATCATGGGTCTTTGGGAATCGTCTTCTATTACTGCCTTGCTAGAAGAGCCGCATCTATCACAACTGATTCTCACATAATCTTGATGCTCTGTACAATGTTCTGCTGGTTCTGCTCACTTCATTCAGCATCAGTTCATGTAAGTCTTTCCAGGCTTTTTTGAAATTTGCCTGCTTGTTCTTTCTTATACAACAATAGTGTTCCATTACAGTCAGACACCAATTTGTTCAGCCACTTCCCAATTGATGGGCACTTATCCAAATGTCCAATTCTTTGCCACCATAAAAAGAGCTGCTATAAACATTTTTGTACATGTGGATCCTTTTCCATTTTTTATCCTCTCTTTGGAATACAGACCTAGGAATGGCATTGCTGGATCAAAGGGTATGCACATAAGTCTATGATTCTCATCTATCATTTGATGTATAGAAGGCTTAACAATTGATGTTCTTCCAAAAGATCTTCTGGAGGAGGGAGGTAATACAAAGGTTTTATTCCACATTGGATAGAGGAAATGAGCTCAGAAAGCTAAAGTACCTGGCCCATAAGCAAACACATGGGGAACAAATAGCTGAGCTCTGAGTCCCAGGCCAGGCAAGGGGTACCACAGTGCACAAAGCCCTGGGCCAGGAGGCAGAAAGAGCGGAACTCAGGCACTTATAAGCTCTGTGATTCCAGTCATTTAACTTCTGTCTGACTCAGTTTGCTCAGCTGCAAAATGGAGAGAGTAACAAGCACCTGCTTCCCAGGGTCACTGTCATTGTAAAAATGCTGGCACGGAGTAAGTATCACTGCCTGCCATATATAAAGGGCTAACTAAATGCTTAGTGTCCCTTCCCTCCTTCTCTTTGCTCTGCCAATTAATCTGGCACTTCATTGATACGACTGTGATTGTACAATTAAGTTCTTAATCTCCTTAAAAGCACATTTTAAAAAAGATTGTCAGGATTTAAACAGATTCAAAGTTGACCCTCTTGCAAAGACAATAAACTAAAGACTATTTAAAAATTAGAATCTCTAAGTCTCAGCAAACTTTACTTACATAAAAATAATCAAAAAAGGATGAGTTTGCTACCTTGTTCAGGGTCTGAGAAGCGAGACTGTGGTTTTGAAATAGGCTGCAATTTCTAAGACCTGAGCCCTCAAAACTGGCATTTTTGTCTTCCTGTCAATGCAGCTCTGTGCACAACCTATGAAAATGTTCCCTCCAAACAGCCAAATATACAAGGTCTGAGTGATGAAATAAACACCCAAAAACCAACTTTTTAAATTTATATCTAATTATAAAAACAATTACAATTAAAACTAGGATGCATCACATTGAAACCTCTAGCCATTAGACACTTTAAATCATTAGAATCCATTAAATCCGAAGTAGGTGGGTGGCACAGTGGATAGAGTACCAGCCTTGGAGTCAGGATCTGAATTCAAATCTGCATCAGACATTGGACACTTACTAGTCATTTGACCTTGGGCAAGTCACTTAACACCCCCCCCCAAAAAAAAAACCCAAAAAAACCCCCGCCTCACCTCCATTAGATCTGACACCTAGGACAACTGAGAGGCAAGGAGAGCCTATATTCCCAACATGGGGAACCATATGTACAAGAACAAAGTTGTTGGGGATGTGAGTCATATTTTGAAACTCCATGTCTCTTAAGGTCACGTGGCTAAACAGTGAAAAAGCAGAGTTTGAATTCAGAGGATCTGGATTCAAATTTTCAATCTGTTACTTGACCTCTCTCTAGGCCTCAGTTTCCTCATTTGTAAAATAAGAGGGGGAGGGGGTTGAACTAGACCAGAGATGTCAAATACAGAATGTGGCCCATATGCCATTCCACCATGAAACTGGAACCAGATTAGAAAGTAACTGAGAAATGCAATAAAACATGAATAATGTAAATAAATGGTTTTCTAAGTTGGGGGGGGGGATGACTTTTATATAGGCAGCCCCCTCTATCTGACACCACTGAATTAGATGACCTTTAAGGTTCCTTCTGACTTTAATCTATGATCTCTTCTGGCTCTGAAATGATCTTCTTTTTAAGTTTTTTATTCTGAATTTAAAAAACAAAATGTCAAATATTTCCATTTGAGGATTAAACAGATAGGATTGTGTGTGAAAATGGAAATCTCTTATTTACAAGTTTTCCCTTTTAAGTATAAAATAAAAAAGTAAGATGTAAACTTTCTTCCCCTCCTCCCCCAGTAAATTTATTTATTTTTAATATATATTGCTTTATGAAGCATGTTGGGAGAAAAAAATCAGAGCAAAAGGGAAAAACCATGGGAGAGATTAAAAACCACAAAACAAAACACATAGCATGTGTTGATTTACATTCAGTCTCCTTAGTTCTTTTTCTGGATGCAGATGGCATTTTCTGTCCTAAGTCTATTGGGATTGCTTTGGATCACTGAATCACTGAGAAGAACCAAGTCTTTCATTTCATGGCTGATCATCGCACAATCTTGCTGTTATTGGGTACAATGTATTCCTGGTTCTGCTTGTTTCGCTCAGCATCAGTTTATGTAAATCTTTCCCAGCCTTTCTAAAATCAGCTTGTTCATCATTTTTTATAGAGCAATAATATTCCATTATCTTCATACACCACAGCTTGTTCAGCCATTCCTCAATTAAGGAGCATCTACTCATTTTCCAATTCTTTTCTCTGTTCAAAAGTTACTCCTAACTGAAGTTCTCAGTCTTTGAAGGTCTGTGTTCTGCAGCAACTCCCAGCTGATGGCCTAACATTCTATAATTTCACCAGCAGGATGCCACCAAAAATTGGCCCAGCAGAGCATGCTATTACTGTGGAAGGGCTACAAAGATAATTAAATCACAGTCCCTCACATTATGGACTTCTAACACAGCACTGCCTCTTCTAAGAAAGGGCCTTGCTTGATACTGCCAAAGCGTCAGAGCTTTGCAAACAGTCCATGATACTATACAATAAAGCTAGTCTTGCAGAAGCAAATTGAAAGAGTAGTTCCATCCTAAAAGCATTCTGGTCTAAAGTTCTTAAATAAATGGTTATCAGCCTGGCTGCAGAGAAGTAAAACCTTTCTTCTTGGGGAACAACCATTTCTGAATCCCAATTCATAGAAAACTACAGTCAAGTGTTTTCCCCATTATTCATTTACTTCCAGGTCTATGTGGCCAAGCCCAGAGGCCCAGAAAGGTCTTCTGACTCTCAGAACCAAAGTTAAAGTATTTGGATTTAATTAACCCTAATTTGGATTAATAAAGCACTTCATGGAATTTCCTAACATCTATTTCTATAGAAGCAGCTTTCTAAATGGATATAACTTAGAGATGAAGGGAAATATATCTATCCTGCTAGGCATTCTAGAGCTTTGAAACAAGTAAATAGCTAGCCCCAGGTAGTCTTACTAAGACTGGGACCCCCCAGGGAGAAACAGCAACAGCCTAGAAATCCTTACTGCTACTCAGTATTTTATACCTTATCCAAGAATACCATAAAAGGTGCTGCTTTCAGATAATGGGAAAAATACTTCCCAGTTAAAGACAGAAACTGGCCAAGTTGTTCATTCAAAGCACCGATTAAGCATTTACTGGTCACATTGTGAAAGATCATCTTTGTGAACCCTTCTCAAAATTCCACTAAATATTGCCAAGGTATTCCCATCAAATTGAGGACATACTTTCTGATAGTATAAAGCTACTGTCATCCTCCTTTCTTCTCCTCCTCCTATCAATAACTGCAGAGATGGGAGGTCCACAAGTAGGAACACTGCATATATTTTCAGATTATTCTCACAGATTGATTTTTATCTTCCTCTTTTTCTTTAAAAAAAAAAAAAAAAAAAAAAAAAAAATCCTTTGGTATATGAGAAGACCCTGGAAGAGGAAGGGGGGAAAGTTAAGTACTATAAAAAAAGATATTAACTAATTTTTTTTTTTGAGTCTGGGGTTAAGTGACTTGCCCAGGGTCACACAGCCAGGAAGTGTTAAGTGTCTGAGACCACATTTGAATTTGGGTCCTCCTGAATTCAAGGCTGGTGCTCTCTCCACTGCGCCACCTAGCTGCCCCCACAAAAATTTTTTTTAATTAAGTCACTGTCATCAACAAAAATACAAGTGGAAATGGATGGAGGCTGATATCAAGATCGAGTACCAGGTGACAAGTACCCCTCCCCCTCCAAAAAAGTAGCTTCTATCAAACTGATGGAAAGCCATCAATGATATTTTCACAGAATGACACAAATGGGGAGAGGTATCAAGGAGCCTCTGGATCCACAGAAATATAAACAAGAAACTTCCCCTCCCCCCCAGAGTATTGAAGGATTCTGGGCACCTGAAGACCATGCCAGTGAAGCACAGGCCCTGGCTGAAAAGGATTCACGTTGAAGCCCAGCAGATGATGAATTTGTGAAGATTCTCCATCTTCTAAGGTAGAGGGAGCATGCAGGAAAACAACAGGGGAGACTCCAGAAGTACTGATATAGAAGCCTCAAGTTTTTTCTCTTGCTTTGGGTCAGAAAGGTATATAATATCATCCTGCATTCATCTGACCAATGCTTTCTAAGTTCTTAGATCTGCTGCCTGCTCTCCAAGAAGCTCAGTCTCACTAAGGAGTCAGGACAAGAGCGCAGCACTACACACATTCATGTGCCAAGTGCCATATGAAGGGTACGATGGCAGAGGGAAGAAAGGATGCTTTCAGGGTCTACTGCTCAGAAAAGCTGTCAGGAAGAGAAATTTTTTGAGGTTGGCCTTTAAGAATAAGTGATATTTGCAATAAGGATTAGATGGAAAACAGTAGCTGCAAGTCAGTGCAACAACCCAAAATGAAGAAGCTGTGAGGTTCCAAATTGGCTGAGACAAGATGTTTCTGTGAGAGAAAAGAAATGAGATTAAAAAGATAGGTCAGGTCATACTTCGGAGAGTCTTATACAGCAGGCTCATGGGAGGACATATTTCCGGATCTGGAACTGGAAGGCAATCCTAGAGCTCACATAATCCAACCCCCCCTTTCATAATGGAGAAAATCAGGTTTTAAAAAAAGTTAATTTGAATAGAGGGGTACTTTAGAAACATTTATGATCCTGAATAAAGTGACCTGACCAAGATCATATAAATAGAGTCAGGATTTTTATTCAGATCTTCTAGCATCATATTCAGTTTTCTTTCATCTACAACCACTGTCTTTTTACACAGAACAAGGGGAGCCATGAAAGATTTAGGGGTAGAGCCATAATGCCTGGTCTTAAGGAAGTTTAGTCTGGCAGGGCACTACAACCTGGAATAAGAGCCTGCAGATCAGTTAAAAAACCAAGTCTCTGAACCAAACCGGTGACACACGGAATAGACAGAGAAGACTCAAGGGTGCCTCAGAAGTGGCAGGAACAAGATGAACCACTGAAAAAGCCAAGACAAAAGAGAGGTAAAGCCCACAATATTCCAAACCTAAGCCAAGGACACATGGCTTCCCAGCAAAACCTGGATTTTATCCACTCAATGGCTTACTGCCCATCAGCATTCCCCATTCAGAGAGCATAGAACTACTAGTCAGGGGGTTTGAAGATGTTCTCTACCCCTACTTTTACAGGGGAAGCTCCAAAAGTAAATAAAGAGACACTGGCAGCAAGAGGCTATAGTCACAAAAAAATTAGTAAAAAGAGGATCTTTCCTTGGTTAAACCATCATTATAATAAAAATAAGGGGGCAGTAGATACAGTACCAGCCCTGAAGTCAAGAGGACCCGAGTTCAAATCCATCCTCCTCAACACTTAAAACTTCCTACCTCTGTGATCCTGGGTAAGTCACTTAACCCCAATTCCCTCAGGAGGGGAAATTTTAAAAAAAAAAAAAATTATATATATATATATATATATATAATAAAAATACGAATAGGGAGCATTTTTATATTCACAAACTTTCTTTATATACATTACTTGATCTTCACAACATTCCAGAGGCAAGTGCTATCATTCCGCTTTTATAGAGGAGAAATCTGAAGCAAACAGAGGTAACGTCTTACCCAGGATCCCACAGTTAGTCCATATCTGAGGTAGAATTTGCACTTGGGCTAGCTCCCGATCCACAGCACCATCCAACTGCCTACTTGTGCTTCTTAAAGCGAGTCTTCCACAAATGAATTCAAGACTCCAAATGAGATGGTTGGTCGTCCTTCATCTTCAAAGAAGACCAAGGACACCATCTGATTTAAGTGAGGCAAAGCTGCACAAAGTTATCAGTGTCCAGGCTGCTGGCAATGGCCCAGAGTGCAAAGAAGCACTGGGGTCTTCAGGGTCAAAAGCAAGCACAAATGCTCCCTGTTCTCATATGCCCATTGTCAGGGGAAGTCTTTAAGTGCTTACCCCTACCCTTAAAGCTGACATGGCTAACACCAGGGTATGGCCACTGCTCCTGCCCCATGGAGCCACAGGGGAGAGTTGAGTGGCGGGGGAACACCAAAGGTAGATGAGCAGCCCTCCCCCCAGAGGGGCTAGTCCTGAACACCCCATACCCCACTCCAAATGAGGTATGACAAGGATGGAGTAGAAAAGGAGCAGAGCATCTCTGGATGCTATGCCTCTTTTAATGAATCCTAAACAGGATTAGGTTTTTGGCTTCCACATGATCCTGTTGGTTCATGTTTACAATCCACCCAAAAAAAACCCAAACCTTTTTCCAGAATTGATACCTAATCTTGCATCCCTAGCTTTGTACTTCTGAAGTAGATTTTTTTGTATCATTTGTTCTAATTAGATTTCATCTTAGAGCATTTGGCCCAATACTCTAGGTTATCCCTTTGGTCACCAGCCAATCTGAGGATATCTTTATCGAGTCATTGATAGAAATGTTAAACAGCACAGTGTATAACTGACAGTGTGAATACAGATGGAATTATACACTTTTCTACTTTATTTTTCTTGGGATTTTTTTTTTTTGGTCTGTATTTTCTTTCACAACATGACTAATAATGGAAAAATGTTTTGCATGACTGCACATGTAAAACCTATATCAAATTGCTTGCCTTCTCAATGAGGGGGGCAGGAAGGGAGGGAGAAAATCTGGAACTCAAACTTAAAAAAAAAAGAATGTTAAAAATTGTTTTTACATGTTATTACAAATATTATAAAAATAAAATGAACAGCAGAAGGCTCAGAACAGATCCTGGAGGACTGCCCTGGAGGGAGAAACCTACCTCACAGGCACTGAATCATTAACAGGAACTACTCTTTGAGGCCACTCTCTAACGGGTTCTAAAGCTCTCTGACTGCATCATTATCTAAGCTAGTCCTCCACTTCCTTCACAAGACCGCTAAAAGATTCTTTATCACAAGGTCTGCTCAAGTCTAGGCAAACTCTATTCATCATGGGCTTCCCTTGAACTAATAGTTTAATTATCTTTTCCAAAAAAGGCAATGAGGCTGGGCTGGCCTGAGCAAGGTCAGGAAGCCAAGCTCCTGAAATGAGCCATTCTAGAATGCTGTCAGAAACTCAAGTCCAGCTTCCTGATCCAAAGTGTGTAGCTTGTATTGGAACAACTTCTCCAATCTTGTAGTTCTGTATTTTCCATGATCCTTCAAACATGACTGAGAACAGCTCAGCACTACTCCTGACAGTTCTTTCAGGATCCAAGAATGAGATTCAGCTGGTCTGAGGGACAAATCCCTCACACGCAGTTAGAGGTGCTCTCTTAGCAATCTCACTCCTTATTTTGGTTACTAACAAGCAAAACAAGAGTTGGAGAGCTCTGTATTCCCACTGTTCCATCTAACTCAAAAGTTGCTCTTCTCTCTTGGATCCTTTCTCCCAAAAAAGCTTGAAAGACAGTGAGCACCACAATAGCAGCACACTTTTATGGTTCTTCTCTCTTCGTTTATTCCCATTAATCAGCTCATTTTGAGCTTCAACAATAATATGACACTTTATAGGACCACACCACACACTCGTATCTTAATCTAGCATTCTTTTAAAAATCTAAACTGGTTGAGATTTTTAAAAAAGAAGAAAAAACACTCTAAAGTGGCTGGTGAATTCCTGTGCATCCATATGTATCCACTATTCAGACGAACCCTTTATTTCTGTCTAGGTGGTCTATACTCCATCTTCTTTAATAGGTTCAAAACCAAATGAAAGTAGGGGTTGCAAAATTTTGATTTATTATCAGTAAATGTTTGATTTGAATAACTATTTTGCATGCCTATATGCCATATAAAAATTTCTCAAGAAAAAGGGATCACAAGCAGAAAAAATTTAAGAAGCCCTGATTTCAATAACAAATTGTCCCTCCACTGACTTTGACACAAATCCTCTGTAAGATGCTTGTATGTGTGTGTGTGAGAGACTCTTCCCATTAAATAATTACCTTCTTATAAACAGTGCTGTCTCATCGCTCATCTCCCTCCCCACCATTGCTTTTTCCCCCTCGTTCTCTGGAGTTAGATAAGCCCTTCCTTTCAGAGCCACAGGTCAGTCACAGCTTTCATCCCATTCACCTTCCACCCACCTGGGAGAAATTTGAAAAATCACCTATATGAGCCTCAAACTACTTATTGGCAAAATAGCCTCTGAGATCTCTGAAAAATGATTGTGTGACTATGGAAAGAATATGGAAAGGAAGGGGGTGTATGTATGTATGTGTGCATGTGTGTGTGTGTGTGTATATATATATATATATATATATATATATATATTTTTTTTTTTTTTTTTAAGTTCAAGCACTACCCAATCTGAATTTTCTTTTTCTTTATACTTCTCAATAACTCACACATGTATAGTACATGTATACACACATGTATAGCCTTAGTACATTCAACAGCTCCTTCATCATTTTATTGTAGGGAGAGGGCAGGAGCAGAAGAGGAATGGAAACTCAGTTTTTGGCCAACTTGTACCAGATCTTAGTAACCTTAGAAAGAGGAAGAAAACGGTTTATAGTTTATAGGGGCCATTCCTGGAGGATGGCCTTTTAAGGAAATTTAAATAAAATTTTCCACAAGAGGTTATTTTTTTTTTTACACCCCCAGCAAAAAGAAACAGTAATAAGTGTACCTTGAGAATCAATAGTGGAGAAAAGAGGGAGAAGGAAGATGCTGAACTTCAAGAACAACTGAACCTCTTTAAGGTGAATAAGAGCAGCAAGGAAATTTCAGGAGGGACATAAAAGCAAGGACGAAACCAAAGATCTGGGAATTGCTCTTCACAAATATCTTTAAGAAGTGAACAGAAAATGGCTCAAAAATGTATGAGCTACTTAGTCTGGGTTTTAGGAAGTCAAGGTTCAAATCTGAGCTGGGGCACAGACAGGCAAACTTTAGCCAACTACCCTTAAGGTCTGAATTTCCTCAATTATAAAATCCAATTGTGAAACTGGATTAGGTGAGTGGATCCTGAGGCCTGAAGACAGAAAGGCAGAAGGGAAGAACCACAAGAGTTAACATGAGAGGCTGATAAATTCTTAACAAAACTAAATGTCTCACACAAGACTTACTTTTAAAGTGACTGTAAATTGTGTTACAATTAATAAGATTTTAAAAAATCATTTAAGAAGCACAAAATGAATTCATAGTAGCTTTTGGTCATTTTTTTCAATCAATAGATACTAATCAAACTATCATAAGGGTGTGTGAAATTTTACATTAAAAATAGATGTTCCTGTGAACAAATCCAGTCATTCTGGAGAGCAATCGCTCTGGAACTATGCTCAAAAAGTTATCAAACTGTGCATACCCTTTGACCCAGCAGTGCTACTACTAGATTGATATTCCAAAGAGATCTTAAAGGAGGAAAAGGGACCCACATGTGCAAAAGTGTTTGTGGCAGCCCTTTTCATAGTGGCCAGAAACTAGAAACTGAGAAGATGCGCATCAGTTGGAGAATGGCTGATGAATGAAATGGAATATTATTGTTCTATAAGAAACGATCAGCAGGATGATTTCAGAGAGGCCTGGAGAGACTTTACATGAACTGATGCTGAGTGAAGTGAGCAAAATCAGGGTAACATTGTACATGGCAACAAGAAGATCATATAATGATCAATTCTGATGGACATAGCTCTTTCCAACAATGAGATGATTGAGGCCAGTTTCAATAATCTCATGAGGAGGAGAGTCATCTACACCCAGAGAGAGGACTGTGGGAACTGAATGTGGATCATAACATAACATTCTTACTCTTTTTGTTGTTGTTCATTTGCATTTTGTTTTCCTTTTTGATCTGCTCTTTCTTGTACAGCAAGATAATTGTGCAAATATGCTTACATATATTGGATTTAACATATATTTTAAAATGTATAACATATATTGGATTACTTGCCCTCTAGGGCAAGGCGGGGGAGGAGTGGAAAATTTGAAACATAAGGCTATGCAAGGATCAATGTTGAAAAATTATCCGTGCATATATATGTTTTGAAAATAAAAAGTTTTAAAATAAATATATTAAAAAAAAATAGATGTTTCCAATTTTAAGTCAGGATCTATAGGATGAGGCCTTAAAGTTCCTTTGACCTCTAATGTCCCAGGTTTTAACAAACTATGTCCTAAAGTTCCTTCCTATTCCAAGAGCTCATATTTACATGGCCCAGAAAGCTTATAACATGCTTTTCTCACAATAACCCTTTTGAGATAAATAGTACAAATATCATTACTGCCATTTTTCAGATAAGGGAACAGAAAAGTTGTTGAAATGTCTTGCTCAAAGTCAGATAACTTGTTAAGAGGCTAACTGTTTAAAACTCTGTTTTTTGATTTCAAAAGCACTGCTGCCACAGCAAGTTATTTATTTATTTTGCCATAACAGCTTATATTTTAAGATCCCTTTCTAGGGCTGATATTCTATGTTCTAAGATCTTTCCAAGCTCTAACTTTCTTTGTTTAAGCCCCTTCTAATACTAACATACTGCAATTGCTTACAACAAAAATCAACAGCCTCTCTCAGCTAAGCAGGATTAACCAGTGCCATTATACAGATGAGGAAACAGACTCAGGTTATAAAGTTTAAAATGTATTCCTTAGAGTCTCATTTTTCTCCAACCCAAAAAGCCTCGCTCTCAGAATAGGGCCCCCCACCATCTTTCACACAGATGAAGGCTTCCTGGTCTTATTCACTAGTCACTCAATCTTTGAAAGAAATCAATTTCCACTGCTAACACATCATTGCCAACAGCCAGACACACAGTTCAGCCTCTGGCAGGAGGACAGCTGCTGGGGTTTCCCAAGTACAGTGAGTACTGTTCTTTGTAGAGCAAAAAAAGTCAGGTTCTTTCATTAGTGGAGAAAGAAGTGAATGGATCTGGTTATAGAGAAGATCTTTCAAGATGCCATTTTTATTGGAAACTGGGAATACATGTTGAAAGATGGGTTGTTGAGCCGGACAGAGATAGTGAAGTGGAAGGAGAACTGAGACAGGACAAGGGATTTTCTAGATGTCCTCCCTGCTGCTGCTCTTTCTTTAAGAGCTTGTTCTTTAAGGCATGGAATGGAGCTGGGTAATCTATATACATATTTTTCTATTTCCCATGTGATCTCTGAGCAGCAATTTTTGATCATGATTTTAATAAGGGTATAAATCCCACCATAACAAATTCTATAGGTCTTTTCAAATTTTCTTCCAATTACCTGGAGGTTAGAAATATTTTTATTAGATATAGTTTGGTCTTAAGATATAACCTGGAGAAATCGGTATGGCACCAAGTCAGTTTTAGCTGTCAAAAGCCAGCTGTGAGTTGAACAAGAAATTCTCTTAACAGTTTCCTCACTTATAAAATTGGTAGGGGAAGGGGAGGTTTAAGAACCTCTCAAATCCCTTCCAGGTCTAAATGAGGCAACTGGATGAAACTACTTCTAATGCATCTCCCAGCTCTAAAACCTGTGTTCCAAAGGCCCTCCCAGCTCTGACATTCTGGGTTCTAAGGGCCCTCCCAGCTCTGACATTCTGGGTTCTAAGGGCCCTCCCAGCTCTGACATTCTGGGTTCTAAGGGCCCTCTCAGCTCTGACCTCCTGGGTTCTAAGGGCCCTCTCAGCTCTGACATCCTGGGTTCTAAGGGCCCTCTCAGCTCTGACATGCTGGGTTCTAAGGGCCCTCTCAGCTCTGACATCCTGGGTTCTAAGGGCCCTCTCAGCTCTGACATCCTGGGTTCTAAGGGCCCTCTCAGCTCTGACATCCCGGGTTCTAAGGTCCCTCCCAGCTCTGACATTCTGGGTTCTAAGGGCCCTCCCAGCTCTGACATTCTGGGTTCTAAGGGCCCTCCCAGCTCTGACATTCTGGGTTCTAAGGGCCCTCTCAGCTCTGACCTCCTGGGTTCTAAGGGCCCTCCCAGCTCTGACTTCCTGGGTTCTAAGGACTCTCCCAGCTCTGACACCCTGGGTTCTAAGGGCCCTCTCAGCTCTGACCCCCTGGGTTCTAAGGGCCCTCTCAGCTCTGACCTCCTGGGTTCTAAGGGCCCTCCCAGCTCTGACCTCCCGGGTTCTAAGGACTCTCCCAGCTCCCAGCTCTGACATTCTGGGTTCTAAGGACCTCCTTGGCTCTGATATTGTGTGTTTTAAGGCCCCTCCCAGTTCTCAAATGCTAAGAATATAATTAGCCTTCTCTACTGCCTCACAAGATGTTCTGAATAAGACTCAAGTCTAACACAAACTTTGAGCTCATCGGCAAAAGGCAACAATTCAATAGCCAACTCCTATATTTATAGGTCTCCATACTGCCAATTAGTCTCATGATGGGAGGGCCTTTCCTAAGGTGCCATGGCAACCATTTCTTGTTTGGAATTTCAGGAAATATCTTCTAAATAATCAATATACACCAAACACAGTTTCACTGAGACAAAATAAAAGCTTCTTCTGCAGTCAAGCTCAGGGAGGATTGGGGGGGGGGGGGGAATTTTCATGTTACTCCTCCACTTTCTTCATCTAGGATTGCATCTTGTCTCAGAATCTTGTCTCAGTCTATCAACACGAAGGAGGGGGGGGGGAAAAGTGCAACAAATTCTCTTTTGTGGCAAGTAAAATAACAAGGCAGTCCCAAATGGGAAATACAAACATATAGCAAAATCAAGCAGTCAGTGCAAATCTCTGAAGGAAGTTATTTAACTTCCTGTAATGCTAAAGATAGTGTTGTTAAAGAACTGTGAACACTAAATGAGAATTCTGGGAAAAGGTACTTATAAGCACATTGGAAGTGTTTTCATTGGTCAGCACCCATATTAATGCTCCCATCTAGATCAAGACAGGTGGGAAACCAAACTAATCTTGGACCCAGAATAAGGACCACCCCAGAGACATTCATCCCTTCCTCATACTTACTTTTCAGAGCAAATCAGTTGCTAAGTCCTGTCAACTTCCACCTCCATAGCCTCTGTCCCCTTCCCTACATTCCTAGGGAATTTCCAGTTCCCAGCTCCAATCATTATGTTTCTAAGTGATCAATTAAAAAATTCTCTATATCCAGCATTCTTAATTTGGAAGGAGTGGGGAGAGGAGGCTCATACTCATATAGATATATATTTTTAATGAAATTCATTGGGTGGGAAATGATATCTTTATTTCCACTAACCTTTGGTTTTCTTTGAAACCTTTTTTGTTTTATGCATTTAAAAGCATTTTTTTTCTGAGAAGGGGTCCACACACTATATCAGATTGACTGCCAAAGGGTCTAGGACACAAAAAAGTTAAGAAACTCACTCCAGGTTTCTCTTTAGCTCTGGTCAATCAAGAATTTATTAAGTGACTATTTGCCAAAGTGCTGTGCCTTAGAGGCCCCTAGGGATACAAAGAAAATATCCCTTAATTTAACTCTATATAGCACATGAATTAGATTACACTGCCTTTGAGGTCTTTTCAAATTCTAGGATTCTAAAACTCTTCTTTCTCACCTTTCACATCCAATCCTCAACAAGAATGATCAAATGCTATTTGAGGATCATCTCTTCTATTCCTTCTCAGCAATTTTTATTTTATCTGTTCATGGAGAATTTATTACCATCCACCTGGACTAATACAATAGCCTATTAGAGTCTTCCTTTCTCTACTGTTACTCTCTTCCCCAATGGGTCACTGACACACATTACCAGATTACTCTGAGCTCATTAATGTCATTCTCAAAAATCTTCAAAAGTCCCTACTGTCTACTAAGGAAAGTTCAAAGTCTTTTACCACCACTCGACATCCTTCACAGACTGGAGCTGAACTCAGGTCATCATGCAGCCTGCGCTTGCTTCAGCTTCCACTTCAACTCTCAACCCAAATGACTCTTGGGCTCTGACTGGTGACCTTTGCCAGTGTCCAACCCATCACACCTCTTCCTATTAGTCCCCTCCCTCCTCCCTTTCCAACTCTAGCTTTGAGAACAGTAATCAAATATATTGCTGGAAAATACACAGCGATCATCTGCCCTATGATTCCAATCACTGTTTCCTCTCTGACCTCTCTATCCAAAATGGTCTTCCTTGGTCAAATCTTTATTAGAATGTAAGCTACTTGAGGACGGGGCAATATGACTTAGCTGAATTTGTATCCCCAGCAGCTACTATAGTGACTAGCATATAGAATGCTTATTAATGGCAAATTATAAAATTCTCCATTTCCCCTAGTTCCTGGGTTTTCTTACCATTGTGCCTTAGTTTATGTTATCTCTATCCCTAATACTGCTTTCCTTCTATTAGTTACCTGCTGAAATCCTACTCATCTTTTATAATCCAATTCAAATGCCCCCTCCCAAAGACATCTACACCATAAAGTCAGTAGCCACTTCCCCTTTTTATGAGATCTCAAAAGCACTTTGTTTTACAATTTTTGATAGAATTTTCATTGTAATCTTGTATATTATATTCATCTATATCACCTTCTTCCCACTTTTATTAGACAAGAGCTCCAGGACATGGCCTTATCTATATTTCATATAAATACTTCTTTATATAAAAGGCACATAATAAAGACTTGTTGAATTTATAAGTGAATAAAGTCTGCCTCTAAGTCATTAGAAGTATCCTCTGGTAACTCTTTCCTTCTTCTTTCTCATCTCCCCTGGCCATCTCCTCCAAATATCCAGTGGTTCACCACTATTACAACTGTCCAGGGCCTACTAGCTCCTTCCCTTCCCTCCTCACCTGACAGAATTCCACTCCACTACATATCAATGCTATCACCAAACTTATCCCTGGGACACTCCTACCCTTACCCCCATAGTCCCAGTTTTTTTGCTTCTCTGCCTTTAGCTCTACTCTCTTCCAGACATTCTTTTAAAGTCCAACTCGACTTCTTCCAAAACATCTTCATCAATCTTTTTGGCTCTCCAGAATATCTTCTCCTCTTTCTTTTGCCCATCCCAATGCATTTCCCCATCCCTAAGACCTCTCCTTCCACAATACCTTGTCTCTGTATACTTATTTAACAAATAATTCAGTGAAGTAAGTAAGTACTCTAGAACCTAGGCTGAATTTTGCTTTAAAAAAAAAAAATAAAGTAATTAAAATGTCCATACACTCTGGGTCTGAGATTTCTTTAGAATATATACCAAAAAGATCACAGACAGAAAGAAAAGTTCTATGATATATGCCAAAATATTCCTAGATACATTCTTTGTGGCAGCAAAGAACTAGAAATAAAGCACATGCCTATCAAACGGGAAATGATGAAACAAGTTGTGATATGTGAATGTCAAGATAGATTACTGTACAATAAGAAACACGTATATGAAAAAAATTACAGAAACATGGAACACATGAACTTATTTACAGTAACAGTAAAGTTGATAAAAATGAGAAAAACAATTCACAATAATGTAAGTGAACAATTTTGTTTGTTTTTTTGCTGAGGCAGTTGGGGTTAAGTGACTTGCCCAGGGTCATACAGTTAGGAAGTCTTAAGTGTCTGAGGCCACATTTGAACTCAGATCCTCCTGACTTCAGGGCTGGTGCTCTATCCACTGCAGCACCTAGCTGTCCCTGTGAACATTTTTTTTTTTTTTTTTAAACCCACTGGAAAAATAAAAATAAGGAGCAAGTTTGGCCTTGGAAAGGAAATGAGAAAATGCACCTCCTTCCCTTCTTTGCAAAATAACAGTGAGGACTCGGGGTGTGGAATATGGTATAGATTATGAGAAAAAGCTTATATATTAACAGGTTTTGCAAAACTTTAATAAAAATAGCTTTTTATTTTCAAAATATAAGCAAAGGTAATTTTCAACATTCACCCTTGCAAAACCTTATATTCCAAAATTTTCTCCCTCCCTTTCCCCCATTCTTTTCCCTAGACAGCAAGTAATCCAACATAGATTAACTATGGGTAATTATTCTATATTCTTCTATTTCCACATTTATCATGCTGCAGAAGAAAAATCAGATAAAAAAGGGGGAAAAAATGAGAAAAAAAAAAAAAGCAAGCAAATAACATAAAAATGTGAAAAAACAATGTTGTGGTCCACATTCAGTCCCTAGAGTCCTCTCTCTGGATACAGATAACTCTCTCCCCATCACAAGTCTATTAGAATTGGCCTGAATCACCTCATTGTTGCAGAGCTGAGTCCATCACAGTTGATCATCAAATAATCTTGCTGTTGCTATGTATAATGTTCTCTTGGTTCTAACTCACTTCACATCAGTTCATGTAAGTCTCTCCAGGCCTTTCTGGAATCATCTTGCTGGTTGTTTCTTACAGAACAATAATATTCCATAACATTCATATACCACAATTTATTCAGCCACTCTCCCACTGATGGGCATCCACTCAGTTTCCAGTTCCTTGCCACTACAAAAAGGGCCGCCACAAACATTTTTGTACATGTGGGTCCTTTTCACTTTTTTATGATCTCTTTGGGATGCAGACCCAGTAGATACCGCTGGATCACAGGGTATGCACAGGTTAATAGCCTGTTGGGCATAGTTTCAAATTAATTTTGCAAAACTTAAATCATGATTCTAAACATACAAAATACATAGTATTACAAAGAAAACCCAATTATATTGGAATAGCTATCAAAATATGGCCTCCCTACCCACAAACAAAAAACAAAGTTCACAGGACCCAGGTTAACCAGATGATCTCTAAAGTCCTTTCTGACAAGCCTGGAGAACAAATCCCAGGTCCCAATCTGAAGATCTCCTAATCAACCAGAACTCAATGCAAATCACTGTGTACAGGTTATTCTAATAAACTCAAGACCCAACTTTTAACTTGAAGGTGCTTATAAATATTTCACAACTTGTTTCTACCCCCCCCAAGGGGGTTTCAATCCCCTTGATAAAAGTTATTTGGGACCCAAAGACTCTTTCTAGCAGATCCAAACTAAAGGGTAGACAAGATGAAGGCTTAATTTTTTGGCTCTTCTAATTTGAATAGAACTGAAAACATACATAACATGCAAAATTATCATCTAAAAAAACCAGGCTACTTTTAAAATAAAGAAACCAGGCTCTTTCCTGAGTTTTAAGGGGGTTCAATGTCACTGTGCAAGCGAAACCAGGAAGTAGCCAACTTGCCCCCCAAAAAAAAAAAAAAAAAAAAAATCAGCTTTTGGTTGCAAAAGTAGATTTTTTTTTTTTAAAACAAAAAGCTATACGACTGATGGAAAGATCCAGGAGTCCTTAGAGTACACTGGGGCAAGGCACCATCTCTGATGTCATTATTCTTGGTGAAAATCACCACCAATACTACTGTTGAACCGTTTGACGGTGTGAAGCCATCTGTGGCAAGAACCTAAACTTCTAGGATCCCAATAGATAATGAAAGTATACTTACCCCCAGAGTTATCAACCTCATGGAGAGAAGAGGAAACAAGAGATGCATATGGGTGGAGCAACTTCCCCAGGAGTAGATTCTTTGGGCTCCTCAGTGACAATACAATGTCCAAGTGCTTTTCCCACTACCTCACTAGGTTCCATCCCATCAGTAGTCCCTGAATGTGCTCATTCTTAAGAGGAACAGTCTAAAAAAAGACTCATAAGAAATGAATGGTCACACCCAGAGATACAACTCGTAACCCTTTGCAGAACAAATAATGGAAGGGCTAAATGCAGAAAGAGAACTCCCTTCAGGAGCAGTGGAACCTCAACAAAAGAGCTGGCTTATGGAGGATCCCACAGCACTTATAAGCCAAAGGCAAGGCAGAACCCAAGTCTTCCTAACTCCAAATAGATCATTCTGTCAATGCACTAGCAGGCTTCTCTAGCAACCCAGGAAAACTAACAGAAAAGAACACCAGCATAATGGCTCTACCATTTCTACAATCACACAAGTCCAACCAGTGTTTGGTCTCATCCAATTTCTTTTCGTTAACTTGGACTGACTTACATGGTTGACACAAAGAATAAAGAGGATCTGCTTTTTTTTCTACTGAACTTCTCCCAACCCTCTTCCCCTAGAATGTGACATTAAGCAGCCCAAGATACCTGTAGCCCTGCCTTCTGCTGCCTGTAACCAGAGACACCACCAGGGCTTTGCAGCTCTTCCTGCGAATGCTTCACACCTGCGGCAGCAGCTGGACCTACTGCAAACCCAAAGCAACCTGCCTCCAGCATCACCCAGGGAACTGGATACCAGCAAGACCACATTCCACGGTGCACCATCAACAGCTGAGCACCAACTGCTTCCAACGATTTCAAAGCTTAATCAAACAGCTGGAAAATGTTTGTAAATGTCCTATTAATGGCCAAGCTCTGCCTTCCATCTATATCAAAGTGACCCCTGGTGTCACTAACCTAGGCAGTCCAGCGCCAAGCACGGCCAACTAAGCCACAGAAATAGTGCTAGACCATGAGCCAATAAAAGGTCAGCACTAGGGAGGGCATTCAAAGACAAAACGCTCAAGATGGAGGAAATGTTCATATGTAGATTTTCAGTACTGGAATGAGTAAAGAGGTGATGACCTGGCTGTCCTGTCGGTCCTGTTCAGCCCATAGCCAGAGCACCATTCCTAAAATGGAGATGCTGTTATTATCATCCCCATTTCACAACTGAGAATACTAAGGAAAAGCGAAAAAGAAACCTTAGCAAGATTACCTAAGCCAGCCCCTTTCTTTTATAGACCAGTAACTGAGTTGTTAAGTAGAGTTAAGTGGAGAGCTCATCACAGAGTCACAGAGTAAAGTCAGCTAGAGCTTCCCTCTAAGCCAAGTTTCCTTCCCACCTTTTCCCTGTCCCACACTATTCCTTTCTCTATCAAAATACAAAAGATTAGGTGCTTTCTGGAAGCTTATTTTATTGTAACGTGTATCAAAAATGCTCTTTCCAGTACATATTTTACAATCTTTAACTCTACTGAGGTTCCTGCTGAGCTATGGAGAGAGCAAACCCTCAGGTCTGTCTAAAGAGATGAGCTAGTGAAACACTCTGGTCAAGGGAAAGTGTACTCCAGAACAGTCTATCTGTAGTCTTGAAAAAAGGATGAAGATGGCAGATAACTCCCAAAGATTCTAGAATCTGATATTCTGGTCAAACACCCTATGTAATTAACCTCTTTGCAAAAAGGTCTCATTTAATTTTCACAAGCAGCAACATGCAGACAACAGTGGGAAAAATGCTGAATTGGAGTGAAAAGGGCCTACATTCAAATCTCAGCTTTTCTTGGATTGACTCTGAACAGGACCAGGAATCTCATCAATTTTGGTCCTCACACTTCATCAGTAAACTCTGGACTCTCTGATTAGGGGGGGTGGAGCAAAAAAAAAAAAATAACAAAACAAAACAAAACAAAACAAAAAAAACAAAAACAAAAAAACCCTCTTCCCAAAACCACCACTTAAAAGAGTGTTCAGAAGCCCAGTAGAGCATTTAGATTCATTTTTCATTGGCTGCTCTACTTGGACTCAACGTCTTCATCCTGCCTTGAAGTCCAGTACCTTCCCTCCCAACTGTCCTTTTCAGCTCTCTGGCTGTGAAGTCTTCCTCACTGGGCTGTAAGCTCTTGAAGACTCCTTTTATTTGTATACCCAGGGCTTAGTCCAGTGCCTGGCACATAGTAGGTGCTTAATTAACATTAGTTTGTATTGTTAACTACATCACTTCTAGTTATGTGACAGTCTGGATATATCATAGAAGTCTCAGACACTAAGTTTCTCATCTGTAAAATGAGGGAGTTGGGCCAACTCCTATTCCAGCTCTAGTTCTGTTAACCTCTGACCAGTCTTGTGAGGAGGGTAACCATAGGTATTATTGTGCCCATTTCAACAGATAAGGAAACTGACACCACGAAGAGAAGTACCCAATCCTAGAAATAAACTCATGGGATACACATGGTGTAATGCAAAAAGAATGGTTCTTTAATCCAATCACAGGATCATAAATTTAGAGCTGGAAGGAAATCTCAGAGGTTGAGGAGTCTTTCCTGCTTCTTTTTAGCTGGCTGCCTGAGCAGGACATGAAAAAAGAACCCTTCCAGGGCCTCAGTTTCTATTATTTTAACAACTCTTACCTTTCACACATCTGTGCGAAGATACAATGGGCGGTTCTAAGGTCCATGTAGAAATGTCAGTTATGGTAGTTAACATGATTTGCAGGACCTTAAAAACAGTTAACTTCTCCCCCCCCCCCCCCCTTCAATGGCAATGTATATTGTTCATTTTGCAAAAGGCCTGGGAAGAAGCTTTTTTTATCTAGCTCTGATTTTATTGGTTAAGACCATAAAGCAATTTACACGGTAAGATGCAACAGGTGTTTCACATGTAGACTACTCGATACACATTAAATGTGGTTCAGCCAAGTTGCCTTTGGACTCATTTCAACTTCCAGAATAAAAAATATTTCCCAACCTCTGAACTGACATCACCACGATTCTTGTCGTCAATGAGCCTGAGCATCCAGGAATCAGAACAATCTAAGAAAAATAACTTCTGATCCAGTCTACTATCCCCTTACTGTTCACTAGGCTGTAGAGCTTCAAAACCCAAGGTAAACCCATCTCAGAGGTCCTGGCTCTGCCCCACATAGCAATAAAGATGAGGGTCTTTTGGGGAACAACAGACATATCACTAAAAGTAATCTGGAGGCTAAGGACTGTGGCCAAATCTGGGCACTGCTAATGGTACAATGCAGACGAGATGGATTCAATCACTTTTCTCAGAGGTCAGCTTGGCACTGATGCCAACCAATCACCACAAGTTTATACAGCATTCAAAAAAGGACATCGGAGATGTTTCTACAGTACTCAAGGCTCCCTAAAATTAGGCTTTTTTTGTGAGTACAATGCTAACAGTGCCCCTTCTCCTGTTTCTAAGTACAAAAATTGTATACAATTAAAAGCCCACATCCACTAAACTGTATATAACTTGCTTGGGAGGCATGGGGTATCCCTTAAATAATATGTCAGCTCTGAATGCCTGTATCAAATGCAGGTATGTTATGCCCCAATCTTCTAAATGATTAGTTTTTTGTGAATGATTCTATAATACAATGCTAACAAAAGAGAATCTGATCTCAAGAAAATGGTAAAGGTGTGGTATTACTATAATATTATAACAGCATATAATATTAGAAGGTATTGTATGTTATTTATAGATATTATACAAAAGAGGATTCAGAGTCAGAAATACACGAGTTCAAGTTCTGACTGAAAATTATTTGGGGTGAGTTTCAAATCACATTCTACCTCAGCTTCTCCATCTATAAAATAAAAACATCACCCTATTGGCTCAAAATTGGCGTGAATAAAATTTAAATGTGGCTTCTCATTGAACTTATTCAGTACAACACTATTTCCCTTTCAGAGAGCTATCATTTTGGGGACAATCTTGAATACAGATCAACATAATGCTATAGTTATCCCTTCCACATGAAGGAAGTGCCATAATCAGGAAAATACATAAAAATGTTTGGTCCTCCCCTTCTTACCAGACAAGAAGCCTGAAATAGTAGGGTATTAAAAGATGAAATATGTTGATATTATGCATGAATGTGTGTGAGAGTGTACTGTGTATTTGAGTTTCTAAACTTTTTCTGTGTCATCTGTGGCTTCCACAAAACACCCTTCAAATTTCCATTTGATTTTTTTTTGCCAATTCATGAAATACTGAAATTATGATGGGGAAAACTGGGTTGTGGAAGGGATAATTGTACTATTACACTACCTATCCTCTTATAGCATCATTGGGAGGATTAAATGAGAGAAAATATACTGTAAACTGAAAAGCACCAAATAAGAAGATTGGCATCATTAAATTATTATTAATCCTAATGAGACACCATTTGCTACTCTCTCATCCTATTTCAGCTTTTAAAAGGACCATTTTTGAAGTGATAACTGATCATACACACTTTAGAAATTTAAATTTCCATCTCATCCAATATTTTTAAATTAAAAATATTTCCTTTGATAGATGTAATTTAACCAGCAAGGCTGAAGCATCTTATAAAACATCATTAAAGGATTTAGCCAAGAATATTTTTAAGATAATGGCCTCACAGTTAGTCCCAAATTGCAAAGGATAATATTAAGTTTACCCCCAAAAAAGAGAAACCTAATGGAGTGGTTTGAGGAAAGCATAGCCAAGTTCCAAGTCCTATTGATTACTGGTCTTTTAGATCTTTACCTGCAAATATGTAGTATTCTCAGGCCTTTGGGGGAATAAGGAGATGATGAATTTATCTGTAAAACATTTTGAGGCCTGTGAGAACAAATCTGCAGTTCGTGTAGGCTACCACTTAACAAGCTCTTAAATGAGAAAGTTAAAGACATTTGGAGGGAATCCATATGACCTTTGAGGAAGATGTCACAAAAGACAGCTAGTATGTTATCCCCACAGGTCTTTCAGTGTCACCACTAGCTAGAGAACAGCGAGAGGAATGGAGCATTAGTCTGAGCCAAACTGCCCCAAAGGGTTGCAGGTTCAGAGCAAGTAGGGCCCTTCTCCATAGATAATCTTAGTTGACCCTAGTCCCCTCATTTTAAGGAGGAAGAAACATTGGTCAAGAGAGGTTGCCCAGAGCCATCCCTGAATACATCCCACCTTTCACATTCAGCAGTTGAGGAACCCTGCACAAGTAAAGGTCTTCACCCAACTTCTCAGTCTGTTTCCTCCTTAATAAAATACAAGATATTTATGTGTATCTCACGGGGTATCTGTGCAAACAAGTGAAATAATATATATACAAAGTGCTTGGTAAACATTAAAGTACTATATAAATGGGAGCTATTAGCAATTAAAGCCAGGGCTTCTTATCTCAATCCCAGGGCTCTTTCTTTCCACCATCTGATCTGTCTCAGTAAGTAGGTCCTTAGCATGGTGGGTGGTATACAGAAAACTTTTATTCCCTGTATGACAGAATTGTCAGAGATGGGATGTGAACTGCCCCCCCTCCCCTCCCCAAAATCTGGCTCTTTGCATCTTGGCTGATAACAAAACCCCAAGAACTTCACAAATATCCTCTCATTTCAGCCTCAAAATTAAATGAGATACAAGCACTTCATGTTCTGGAGACTTAAAAAGTCTAAGTGATTTGCCCAGGAGAAGTCACTCGATTCCACAGGATTTCCCAGGATGCTGCTCCAAGCATTGATCTGGCATCCTCAGACCCAGAGAGTAGGGATATTTAAAGAAAACCTACCTCCCCAAACACGTTCACAGCCCACCTGCATGCATACAGGAGGCGGCTGAAGCAGCACCATCATACAAAGCAAAAGGACTAGAGGGATGCATTAGTGTATACTTTTCAATGTTACAGTTGTGACCAGATTACAATTCAGCTCTTCCTGTGAAAACACTCCTATGAGGGTCAACTTTCAATTATCAAAAGAAGAGGCTTGATCAATTAGATGCTGGATGATTAGCCAGCACGCTGTGGAGAGAGCACCAGATTCGGTGTCCAAGGGCCAAGCTGGGAACAAATTCAGCCTCTGCTCCCCACTCATCCATGATCTGTGTGATCCCAGCAAAGGCTCACGGTGCCTGCTTAGCCGATTTTCCTCAACTAAAATGAAGCAAGGTTGGACAAGATGGTCTCTAACGCCTGCAGCCCCCAAATCTATGAGCCTATGACTTGCAGTTTGGTCATTTGTGGACATTCTCCAAAGAGCCAATTAACTACAGTGAAAGTTTACTCTTGCACCTCATTTGGATTCCAGGCTGCCTCCACCCACTGCCCTAAGGGTGTATATATACCCAAGGGAAAAGAAACTAATTTCATTAGCAGAGCAGAATGCAAGAAGTAAAATTTGCTATCACAAAATAAAAAGTAAAGTCTTTCCAAAGTCTTAAGATCCCAAGCTAAAAAGAGCCATCCCATTTAAGCCTTTCATTTTACAGATAAGGAACGATTAGTCCAGGAGATCAAACCTTGGAATGATATGTTCTCTTGGCTCATTCTTTTTCTTCAATGCCCCACAAGGAGGTGGCTATGGGACCTGTAGGCACTGAGGCTTGGAGCATCTCACTCAAATCAATCAACTCAAAGTGGAGGAGAAACTCATCCCACAAGGCCTGGCAATGAGGAGTTTCCAACCAAATGAGGTCTCTATAAAGAGGTGACATACATAGATCAGGGAAAGGAGGTACCTTACCAACAAAATGGCAAGATACTAGGAAAGTTTCCTTCCTGGAGGAATGACAAATGACCAATCACTAAACACAGTTACAGAATCCAGGCACTGAAAAAGGGTTAGAGTTTATGATCTGGTCCCCTTCCTCTGAGACACAGGGATGGATCATGCCCAACGTTCTGCTACTAGTGGCAGAGCTGGGAGATCTGGGCTCTCGCTATTTCATGTCCAGGAGACAATCATGTCAAATTCATTTTTTAAGTGACTTAGATTCATATGCCCAAGCCTCCTTTTTCCCCAACCCCGAAAACTGGTTTAACAGGATCCAGTGGTATTAGTCAATCCTTTGCCTGATT
The DNA here is from genome assembly GCF_048593235.1 of Sminthopsis crassicaudata. Lineage (NCBI taxonomy): Eukaryota > Metazoa > Chordata > Mammalia > Dasyuromorphia > Dasyuridae > Sminthopsis > Sminthopsis crassicaudata. The sequence continues at coordinate 612,410,034 of NC_133619.1, read as the reverse complement.
TTTGCTGTCTAGACCATAGATCTAAACAAATAGCTTCAGGAACTCCAACTAGATTATGGCTTACGGCAGTGGTCCTCAAACTTTTTAAATAGAGGCCCAGTTCTCTGTCCCTCAGACTGTGGGAGGGCCGGACTACAGTAAAAACAAGAGCTCACACTCTGTCTCCGCCCCTCAGCCCATTTGCCATAACCTGGCGGGCGCATAAACGCCCTCAGCGGCTGCATCTGGCCGTAGTTTGAGAACCCCTGCTTGAATCTCTACAGCCGTCCAAATCTCACTTCTAATGCCATCTTCTACATGAGATCTCCCAGGACGCCCAGCCTAACCCCTGCCTATTGCAAAAATACCCCTTGCATCTGATTGTCTTTTGTTTGTATTTGTATTTGATTGTATTTATTTACCTATACTGTACATCCTCAGTGGCTGCAACTGGCTCAAGGGCCGTAGTTTGAGAACCCCTGGTTTAAGAGATAGACACTGGCCCCGCAGGTCTCAAAGAGTGAGTATAAAACTCAAGACTCCTAAACCTAACAAGAAATATCTGAAATTAATTAATGGAACAGTTCTACATGTGTGACCATCATCACTGCCAACAGTCTCACTGCACAAGAAGTCTGGACCCCTGACTAACTCTTGGTGCAAGTCCCTTGGTTTCTCTCTAAGGTTCCTCATCATATAAAACTGAATGGGTCGGACACTCTCGCTCTTTAACGTCAAGCCTCTCCATATCATAGCGCGTCTAGAATGAGTTTCCTCATGCAATCATCTCCAGAACAGAAAAACCATCAAATTGCCAGAAACAGAGGAAATATTAAGTCATTCAATCATTTGGGGGAAGGAAGACAAACAGCAACCTCAAGATGTGGGCAGGTGTTCAGTGTCTTTCTGTGAGTAAACCCTAATGACTGTGTTTTGCTTGAATGGAATTTCAAAGAACCCTACAAACTTTCCCCACAAGTCCAACTGTCAAGTTTTAATGGTTAGAAAAATATCCAGAAAGTGAAGATGGTTCTATAGGAATGAAGACAGTATGTTTGACCCTTAGAGGCAGAACTAAATTGCAAAAAAGCAAATTCTGCTAACAATGCTCACTGCTGACTTCAAAGGGAACAGAGCAAGGTTCTCAGTTCTATAGGGAAATCAGTAAGTAAATGCTAATGGGCACTTCTCAGGAATGCCCAAGATTCACTTCAGCCTCCCGGATGAATGGACTAGAACTCTAAGATCCTTCCAAAGCTGGAGTGGCACGAACTTATTTCCTCAAGTCAAGAAGGTAAAATTTCATTGCACACAGAATTCGCCAAACTTACACTGGATTTAGATAAAGAAGCTGTTTGAATGTCAGCTTCTGGTCGGATGACCTTTGATTAGCATTTCCTCCTATAAAATGAAACAACTTCTCATGCCTTTCCAGCTCTAATCTTGACTCCTATGACATGTAATATACATGAGTATATTACAGGCCAAGAAGAAAAAAATCATCCCTTAGTGACTAACCTCTGGAACTCACTAATGTGGTTCTAGGACACTGAAAAAAACAAGGTTCAAATCTCAATTCACTGACCTGCCCGGCTTTAGACATTTAAGTTCATGATGTGTGAAATGGAGGGGGCCTGCAGGAGCCAAGATCTGTGTCTCTAAGTGACAGTCACATACAGGCCCAGGGCCCCGGGGCTTCCAAGCTTAACCAACAAAAACAATGCCAAAGTCTTCCACTCTCTTTGGGTCAGAAGGACGGAAAGGCCCCATCCTGGGTAAGACCCGTGGCTAGAGAAGTTGGGCTCCCATGGAAGTTTGCCCTAAGTGAGCTGGGAAAGCTTCACCCACTCCAAGCAATCCCGAGGGGCAGCACCCCAGGCCGAGGACATTCGGGGCCCTCCCGAAGGCTCCCGGGCTTCCCCAGCACCAGAAGGGAGCTCACCTTTTCCAGAGTCTTTCCAAAACTGGCACTTCTAATTTTTGCCACCTGGTTGTTCAGGTTAGACAGAAAACTGCGCCTATGCACAGGCTGCATGGTGCCTGGTACAGTTTGCTCGCGGTACAGTGGGCGTTCAATAAGTGCTCCTGAGTGACAGGGGCCCGACTGTGCGCTCATCCCCGCCCGCTGACAGCTCCCCCTCCCACTGTGACCGAGGGAGGCTCCGCCAGCAGCCGGGGCCTCCTCGCCCCGGACGCAGATCGCTCTCCCCTTCGGGGGCACCGGGGACACCCAGCGCACCCTCCCGCCGCCGAGCCGCCAGAAGCCCGCTGCCCGCATGCTCGCTCCCAGGTGGGCTCCCCAGACACCAGAAGCCCGACCCCCCAGGGCTGCCACCCCCACATCTGGCCCCGGCTGAGGGCGCGGGGGGGGGGGGGGGGAATCCCCCATTAGGGGAACAGGAGAGGAACAGGAAGGCCTGGGGGACGGGCCCAGAGTGGCCCCCCGTCGGGCCGGAGCCCAGGAAGTGGGTGGGGACGGAGCTCGGGCATGGTCACTCCCCTCAACCCCAGGCAAGCTCTGCCCGGACTTCTCCCGAGGGCCCCAAAGTCCAAGTCTTTTTAACTCCCTCCCCCTAGCCCCTTCCCCAGCCCCTCCCCCACCGGGTAGGGGACCCTCCCCCTCCAAGCAGGCTAGCTTCTCTCCCAAGACGGGTCTCAGCTCCCCTCCCCCCGCAGCCAGAGCGCCCCTTCCCCACGATAGCAGGCCCCCTCCCCAGGCAGCAGCCCCTCCCCCGACACAGAGCCCCTGGCCCCCCGTGGGGTCCACCCTCGGGAGGGGCAGAGATGGGCACAGAGGGGAACTCCAGAGCAGGCCTTTACCATGGCGGCGGCCCCACTTCCAGTCCCGGTCGGTCCCGCTGTGTCTGACTCTCCTCCGGCAGTGGCGGCGGCGGCGGCAGCAGGGCCCGGCGCTTCCACTTCCCCGGGTGCCTAGGAGTGAACATCCGGGTCACCGGCTCCCCCGCCCCCTCCTCCGCCCCCTCCCCCCCGGCCTCGCCTCGCCTAGTCCCCCTTTCCCTGCCTTCCTCCGCCTCGCCCCGCCCCCGGTTCGGCATGGCCCCGCCCCACATCTCTTCGGTCCACCAATGAGCACGCGACTCCCCGGCCATCGCCAAGTATGGAGCGCGGCGCGGGGCGGCCCCGGCGGGCGGGGCCCGGAATGGGGAAGTGAGGCGAGTGGGGAGGAGCGAGGGCGGGGGAGGAAGAGAGAGAGCACGGGAAGGGAGGGGGAAGGAGGAGGAAACTGACTATCCGGAGTCCGGGCTGTGGCGCTGCCCGGGGCCGCCTGGGTGGAGCTCGCAGTGGGGGAGGGACGGGCCCGCCTGGAGCGGGCTGGGCTGGGAGCTGCCCGGGAAGGGAAGCTGGCCCTGGCGAGCCGGGCCAGCCCTAGGACCCCGAGGAGCCGGGTTCCCTGCTCCTCTCTGCTGCTGGCGGTGCGGGCGAGTCCGGGCCAGTCTCCCGCTCTTCTCTGGGACTCAGTCCCCTCCTCTGTGAAATGAGGGGGTCGCGCTAGGGGCCTTAAAGTCTGGAAGCGCCAGCGATCCTGAGGCCCCTGCCGGCCCCGACACTCCTTCTTAGGTCACTCCTAGCCCCGATGGTCCATGTTCTCAGGCTCCTCCCCATCTGACATCCATGTTCTCAGGCTCCTCCCTCACCTGACATCCATGTTCTCAGGCTCCTCCCTCACCTGACACCCATGTTCTCAGGCTCCTCCCTCACCTGACACCCATGTTCTCAGGCTCCTCCCTCACCTGACACCCATGTTCTCAGGCTCCTCCCTCACCTGACACCCATGTTCTCAGGCTCCTCCCCCACCTGACATCCATGTTCTCAGGCTCCTCCCTCACCTGACATCCATGTTCTCAGGCTCCTCCCTCACCTGACACCCATGTTCTCAGCTCCTCCCTCACCTGACATCCATGTTCTCAGGCTCCTCCCCCATCTGACAGCCATGTTCTCAGGCTCCTCCCCCATCTGACAGCCATGTTCTCAGGCTCCTCCCCATCTGACATCCATGTTCTCAGGCTCCTCCCTCACCTGACATCCATGTTCTCAGGCTCCTCCCTCACCTGACACCCATGTTCTCAGGCTCCTCCCTCACCTGACATCCATGTTCTCAGGCTCCTCCCTCACCTGACATCCATGTTCTCAGGCTCCTCCCCCACCTGACATCCATGTTCTCAGGCTCCTCCCTCACCTGACATCCATGTTCTCAGGCTCCTCCCTCACCTGACATCCATGTTCTCAGGCTCCTCCCCCACCTGACATCCATGTTCTCAGGCTTCTCCCCCACCTGACATCCATGTTCTCAGGCTCCTCCCCCATCTGACAGCCATGTTCTCAGGCTCCTCCCCCATCTGACAGCCATGTTCTCAGCTCCTCCCTCACCTGACCTTCATGTTCTAAGATTCCTCCCAACCCTTACATTTTATATTCTCAGGCTCCTCCCAGCCCTGGCATTCTATGTTCTCAGGGTCCTCCCAGCCCTGGCATTCTATGTTCTCAGACTCCTCCCTCACCTGGCAATCTGTGCCCTAAGGTCACTCTGATCCTCTCTGCTCTAGGACACCTCCCAAGCTCTGATATTCTGTTTTATTTTATCTTGAAACAGCCTTCCAAGAAATTTCCCAGCCATCTCACCATACTGTCTGTCTGCATTGACCACCATCCTCACGTCCTGCAGTCCTCCCTCCTATGAAACACACAACTAAACATACAATTTTAGTCCCCCAGGGTGCCATTGTTATCCTCAAATCTCATTCTTTCATCCCTCCTATCTGACCTGCTGCCAGGGCTGTCCTTTCTACCTTGGCAATAACTGCTCCATATGCTCCCTTTTCTCTTATGTCACTGTCCCCATTCTAGTCGCACAGACAAGCCCACATCACCCTCATCATTATTGCAGTAGCTTGCTGGTTACTCTTCCTCCCCAAATCTCTCCCCACTCCAGTCCACCCTCCTCTTACTTATCAAATTGGTCTTAATGTAACAACACCATATTACAACCTTCTCCCCCCATTCAATAATTATCCTTATTATCTCCAGAATCAAAAATAAAAACCTGTTTGCATTTTAAAGCCCTTTATAATTCAACCTTTCCAATCTTCTTACAATTTACTGTCTCCCCAAACCCCAGTTCTCTTCAATCCAATAAAACGCTGCCTTTTTGCTATTGTTGACACATGGCATTCAATCTGTCCAATTCTTTACATTTTCACTATCTTTCCCTATACCTAAATCCATTTCCTTCCTCATCTCCACTTCTTGGTTTTCCTGGTTTCCTTCAAGTCTCAGTAAAAGCCTCCTTTCTGCAAGGAAACCTTTCCCAGTTCCCTTTAATGTTAATGCCTTTTCTCTGATACCATGTCCAATTTATCCTGTCTATAACTTGCTTATATGTAATTGCCTTTCTTTGAATTTAGCACATAGTAGGCCTTAATACATTCTTCTTGACTGGCTTGCTTTTGCCTTATCCAGCTGAGACCCAGACCTCCAGGCCATATCTATCTATACCATGCTAATAAGGTCATTATATCCCATGTTATTCTAGGGCTTCCTAGGTTGTATTTTCCCCTTAAAATGTAAATTCCTTGAAGACAGGGCTGTATTGATTGTTTATATTTTAACTCCTGGACTAGTCAACAATAAGTTATCTGTCTGTCTTTCATGCCCTCCAACACCATATTTCTGGAATTCTATCCAAGAGATCCAAATCTCTATCTCCAAGACTGACGTCTACACATCTGATCCCACTTTTCCTGTATCTTCTGTAACCCTCAACAATTGCTATCTATAACATTGTATCATGGATAACAATTAGATTCAACATAATATTGTATATAACATAATCATAGACATCTCATCCAACCTCTTTACAGATTAAGAAACAAAGTAAGACCTAGATCTTGGATAGTAAGTGGCAGAGGCAAGATTCTAACTCAGTCTTCATGGCCCCAATAAGACTTCCTCCCTTACCTGGCTGCCTCCCAAGAACCCTAAGTTTCCTCAGGCATTTAGAGATTAAGAGATTTCCCAGCTGCTATGGGTAGATTTGAACCTAGCAGGGTTTTGCTTCAAGCCCAACACTATAATATTATATTGGGAACTGAGAGAAATAATAAAATTAGGTAAAAATATTGCCCTTCTGGAGTTAGTAGAAGTGAAGGATTCAAATACAAATAAAGATAATAAAAATTTGGGGGCAGCTAGGTGGCGCAGTGGATGGAGCACCAGCCTTGAATTCAGAAGGACCCTAGTTCAAATCTGGTCTCAGACACTTAACACTTCCCAGCTGTGTGACCCTGGGCAAGTCACTTAACCCCAGTTGTCTCAGGGGGGAAAAAAAAAAGATAATAAAAATTGAGTGAATGAGAGGATAAGATAATGAATTCTGTTTTGGATATATTTAGTTTGGGATGCTTATAGAAAATCTGGTTCAAAATAGTTGGTGATGGACTAGAATCTCAGGGACTGAAGCTGGAAAACAATATGGAAATGATCATTGAACCCATGGGAGCTGATGGGGACACCAAATAAAAGTAAGAAAGAAGAGAAAGTGGCCCAGGAAAAAGCCTTGAGCAATAATCACAGTTAGATGAACACGACACATGAAGATCCAGTGAAGTACAGTGAGAAGGGGAAGTCAGACAGGTAGGAGGAGAGCCTAGAGAGATCAGCAGCATGAAAATCCATATCCAGTCCTTTGTCAAGTCTTGTTTCTATCTCCACAATATCTCTCCAATAGGTCATCATCTTACTACTCTCAAAACTGTCAAACCTGATCAAGTCTCTCACCTATACTATTATAATAGTCTCCCCATTTCAGTCTCCTGACCTCAAATCTCTCCTCATTTCATTCTACCCACTATACAACTGCCAAAATGATTTCCCTAAATCATAGATCTAACCATGTCACCATCCCAGCCCCAGACTCAATAAACACCAATGTTGTTCATTTGAATCCAACACTTCCTGGCTCTATTTGGTTCATGGATTTGTTTTTTGTCTTTTTGGCAAAGATACTAGAGTCGTTTTGTCATTTCTTCTTCAGCTCATGATGAGGAAACTAAGGAAAACAGAGGTTTAATGTCTTGCCCAGAGTCACACAGCTAGTAAATCAGTGATGGTGACTCTTCATGACCCTATTTGGGGTTTTCTTGGCAAGGATTCTGAAGTAGTTTGCATTTCCTTCTCCAGCCCATTTTACAGATGAGGTGATTGTTGTTTGTCCTTAGTTCTTTTTTTTTTTTTTTAATTTTTTATTATATATATATTTTTTTATAATATTATCCCTTGTATTCATTTTTCCAAATTATCCCCCCCCTCCCCCTATTCCCTCCCCCCGATGACAGGCAATCCCATACATTTTACATGTGTTACAATATAGTCTAGGTACAATACATGTGTGTAAATACCATTTTCTTGTTGCACAATAAACTTTAGATTCCGAAGGTACATGTAACCTGGGCAGACAGATATTAGTGCTAACAATTTACATTCACTTCCCAGTGTTTCTTCTCTGGGTGTAGCTTGTCCTTAGTTCTTGAAGAGGACCATGACATCAGGGAGGAGATGCCATGGCATGCAAGTGAATTGGATTTAAGTGAGGGAGGGCTGGGCGAGGTCACCTGCCTCATTTTCCCCTACAAAGCCATCTGGAACAAGTGGCAAGATATAGATCAGGATAACTGGAGATGGTCCTGGATGAGGTGGGAAACCTTGGACTTTTCAAGCTAACATCTTCAACAAGTCTCAATTTGATCCATTCAGTGATTAAAGCAAGATTGAAAGTGAAGTGAAAAATGAGGCAATTGAGGCAAATAATTAAGTGCTTCCTGATTCCAGATCTGGTGCTCTGTGCACTATAGCATCCACTTGCTGTCTTCCAGTGTTTAGGAGCAAATATATACTACTTTGTTCAGCATTTTTTAAAGCTCTGCCCCCTTTTTGACTCTTTCCAGTTCTTTTATACATTACTACCCCCCCATGTTCATTGGAGTTCAGTCACACTGATATATTTTAGATTCTGTACACAATCTCCCACCTCCATGCTTTTGTAATAGCTGTTACGTTACCCATGTGTGAAATACACTAGAACCTTTGCCTCTTAGTATCTCTGGTTTCCTTCAAGGCTTATCTCAAAGGCCACCATGTGCCTTTCCTGATTCTTCCCCCTTTCCCAATCCCGTCCCTCATCTGTTAGTGTCTTTCCCTCTAAGGATACTTTCTATTTCCTTTGTATCTTCTCTGTGTATATGTTGCCTCCAATAAAATATAAGCTCTTTAAGGACAGAGACTAATTTTTTTCTTTGTATCTCCAACATTTAACATGATATCAAAGATATACATAATAAGTAAATATAGGAATACTATTTTCATTCTACCACACTGCCTCTCAAAAATAAGTTATGTAACAAACTATATGTTTAATATAACTATAAACAAAATGCATGACAATAATTGCTATTAATAGTAGCTGACATTTACATAGCACAATTCAAAGTTTACAAAGAGCTTACATCAGGTTGATTTAAGAGTCAAATGAGGAAATGTAGGTAAGAGCTTTTAATAACCCAAGTTCTAGAGGAATCTCAGTGAAAAAGATGATGGTAATGAGGACCTTGAGTATTAGAAAAAATATTGGAAAAATAAAAAAAGGACTCAGGAGTATATGAAGTTAATTTATTTATAATTCCTGAAAGAAACTAGTGATCCACTAAAGAGCAGTCCCTGGGAGGATCCATGCTTATAGAAGTGGGAACGAGCCTTTTATTTCCCATCCTAGAGTGTAAAGCCCTTCTCTTGTTCTCCTAGTTGGCTGGGGATTGATGAAATTAATAGTTTTTTTGGTCCTCCCCTTACATGTTCCCTTTTATTTGTTCCCCCTCCCTTATCATACAACCCAAATGGTACAAAACTCCTCCTTTGAGAAATTAATATTAACTCATTAAGCATGCACATTTGGTACTTGCAGTTACTTTTAGCCCACTTCTTGTTTTGGGGTGATTTTTGTCAGTTTATCAGTTCGGCTGCTAAATATCTTGTTTTGTCTTACAACTAATTCCTTACGCGGACATGACTTTCCTCTTAAGTCCTTGTCCCTGTACAGAAATACAACTCTTCAGGGTTCTCAAACTATGGCCTGTGGGCCAAATGAGGCCTGCTGAGGACGTTTATGCAGCCCGCCAGGTTATGGCAGATGGGCTGAGGGGCAGAGACAGAGTGTGAGCTTTTGTTTTTTCTATAGTCAGGCCCTCCCACAGTCTGAGGGACAGTGAACTGGCCCCTTATTTAAAAAGTTTGAGGACCACTGCATAGGCTGTATACAAATGATCAATCAGATGTAATAATCAGATTTTCCCCGTGGTCATCTTCCATGAGTGTTTGCACAATGCATTCTACTCTTCCAACTGACCATCAAGAGGAGTGCTTTCTGCATCTAGAATCACAACCCAGCCCAATCCATTTATCCAATGCCTACTGTGTGTGGGGCACTGTGCTAGGTTCTGGAAATACAAAGACAAAACCAAACAACAAAAGCAAAAGCCCACACTAAAATCAGCTCCAGGGACTCATATTCTACTAGGGTAATGAACACAAATGAGTAAGTGCACATTAATTTGAGGAGGGGAGAGAGTGTTAACAGCTAGGGTAATCAGGAAAGACTTTTCTTAGGAAGCAGCATATGAGCAGAACTTAGAAAGAAGCCAGGCATGTTGAGAGACAGGGAGCATCTTAGGCTTGGGGGGAAGCCAGACAAAAGCAGGAGGATGGAAGATGAGGAAACAGCAGGACCAGTTTGCTTGGAACATCGAGTGGGTGGAGGATGTCACATGTAATATGCCTGCAAAGGTAGGGTAGAGGCAGATTGTAAAGGGCTTTAAATGCCAAGTGAAAAAATGTATTTTACCCTAAAAGCAATCCAAATCTCTTGGTATGTGGACAACTCAGGAAAACAACAATTGTAGGAAAGGCATTGTATATATCTATGCAAATTATCCCCTTAGGTTCTTGCTGGACCTCAGAAACACAAGTAGAGGCAAGAGCAATTTTGAATTCCATTCCCAACACTGAGAGACACCAGCTATGTGATCACAAGCAAGAGATTAGACATCTCTAAACTGCATTTTCAACTAAAGAAATGTGGACAGTAGTAATAGCTTCTAGCATTTATGTAGCATTTTAAGATTTACAAAATGCTTGACATTGGTTAGATAAAACCACCTTGGGAGCTAGATGCTATTATTCTTCCTATTTTAGAGGTAAGGAGAGGTTATTTGACTTTCCCAGAATTACATAACTTGTAAGTATCTGAGATAGGATTTGAATCCAGAATTTCTGCCTCCCATGCCTGTTTTCTCTATTCACTGTCACCATATAGTAATACTTAATAATTTAACCTAACATGGGTGTTTTAGGGAATCTGCTTTATAAATCTTAAACTACCATAGAAATCTTCTCTTGTTTTGGATTATCCAAATTATGGCAGCTAAAGTCAGGCATCAGTTTATCATTGAGCACTATTTTCCTTCCCAAAGTAGATACAGAATTTATAGCTTATGTGCAAAATCATTAGTGTTTTTCTTTATAGAGAATAGAACTTTTCCTACAATTTAACCTAATATGGGTATTTTTAGGGAACTTGCTTTATAAATCTTAAACTAACATAGAAAATCTTTTCTTGTTTTGGACTATCCAAATTATGGCAGTTAAGGTCAAGCATCAGTTTGCTATTGTCTATTTTCCTTCCCAGAGTAGACACAGAATCTACAGCTTATGTGCAAAATCATTAATGTTCTTTTTTTCCAGAAAGTAGAACTTGTTTCTATTCTAAATCATCTTGAAAGAATATGTAACAAGAGGGAGGAGACCACTGAGCCATCAACAGTGTAGTTCTTTTTCAAGTGTTTCCAAGAGCCCAAGTGGTTGTCAGGGCCAAGAGAGTGCTCTAGTCTGTAGTTAAACACAAGCATCTTGGGGTTTGGGGCTGTTGTTGTTCCTTCCCTAATAGGTACATGGAAGAACTAACAGCTGCTGTCTGTTTGGACCAGAAGTATTTGCATTATAAGCATCTGCAAATCTTGCTTTACGTGATGGGTTGGTCTTCTCCAATGGAGGCCAGCTGTTGGAAGGATTTTTTGTTTTGTTTTGTTTTTTGTTTCTTTTTAATAGGCATGTTTAGGAGAACTCATGTTTTGTTTATTAAGATACTGATCTAGTTGCCCTCTGGTGTAGACTTTACAATTGGAAGGGGGAGTGGGACAGGGATGGGAATGGAAACTTGCCCAAAGAATTTTGTTCGAATTCAGAGCCCACTAGAGTCCCAGGCTAAGCAGAAATTAGGCTCCTGAGAGCTAGACTGTGACTCAGGGAGGCAGCTTCTGATGGGGGAACTGAGTACCTTGTGATTAGATAGAACATTATAGGATAAAATTATGTAATAGACAATAATAATAACAAGATCCAAGAGTGGAATCAAGAAACCACCCATAGGCAACATCTGCATGATCTTATTCTTTAATAGTCAACAAAACGTAATTGAAGAAAGGCTGAATCATACAAATCTGTTTATGGAAATGGAGGAGTCTATGATTACAATTTAGGTCCAGGTCATCACCACCAGAAAATATAGATGGCTTATCTTTGAGGAGCCTAAATTTATTGATCAATGTGGTTTGTTCAAGGGAACAGTAGAAACTGTGTAACACATAATAGCAGGTTGAAAAATTTATCACCTATCAACAAAGAAATGACCACCACATTGGCCGGGATTCTACTTCAGAAGTTCATTCATTATTGTTGATATCTGAATAGGTAAGAAGTCACATTACTATTACTACAGATCTGAAAATACATCTGAGAAAAACAAACTGTACAGGAACTAGAATATTAGCACAGACAGAACAACAATTCACATGACATTAATCCATAAAATTTAAGAATAATACTTGAAGTAGATATAACCACACTAAATACTCACAAACTCCAAGTTAGATGAAATGAAGAGCATCCAGAATATAGAGACTTGGTGAAAGAAATTAAAATCATGTAGGAACAGGATGGGTTACATATAATCCCTATTTTTTAAATCTGATATTAGAGCTTCTGAAGATTCTTTCAGTGAGTCTACAGAAGATGCGCTGGAAAGCCTCTCCTTCCTCCTATCACATGATGTACAGATCCCTCACTATGCTGATCAACCTCTCCTGAACCCAGCTTAATTTTGTCAGTGTTCCTCATAAAATATGGCAGTTCTCCAGATACCATTTGACCAGTACAAACCACTGAAAAGTATTAGTTCCTGTAAACTGAGCACTAGATATTTATTAATTAACCACCATCTCACTTTTTAAAAGAGGAACATGACATTTTTGATACTGCAAGATTGTGAGCCACTAAAATTCCCCAGTTTAACTTTCATTCCATTATCTATGTGTCTTTATAGTCTTTGGACAAATCAATTCATGGGGCAGTAGAAAGAGCTAGATTTGAAGCCAAGGAACATGGATTCAAATTCTGGCTCCACTATTTACTACGTATGTGACCTTGGGCCTCTCTTGGCCACTGTTTAATCAGCTATAAAATGAAGAGATTGAACAAGGTGACCTCAAAGCTGCCTTTCAGTTCTCTGTGATCTATGAGCCTACAATTCTATAATGACTTTATCCCTCAAGACACAAGTGTAACAAAGCTGTTACTTTTCTCTGTCTTATTGCCTATCCCCATAAAATAAGAGTATCAAAGTAGATGATCTTTAAGATTCTTGTTATGGTTTATTGTCCCAGTTATGGCTTCTGTGTTCTATTAGGATAATTTATCTATATTTTTCTATAATATTCCACAGTCTCTTCTGATAAACCATTTTATGTATTAAGATCTCTGCAATCCCTGACATTCACTGTTCTAATGTCTTTTCTAATACTGATATTTTGCGTAATTCTTTGTGATATTGTAAGGGTTCCAAGACTCCCCTGGTCTGAAATTCTGTGATCCAAAGATTCATCTCGTTCTGATACTCTAGTTTTTACCATTTTACCTTCTTTCTTTACCAATATATCATCCTATGATTATGATCTTTTTTTTCCCCCTGAGGCAATTAGGATTAAGTGACTTGCCCAGGGTCACACATCTAGGAAGTGTTAAGTGTCTGAGACCAGATCAGATTTGAACTCATCCTCCTGACTTCAGGGCTGGTGTTCTATCCACTGTGCCTTCTAGCTGCCCCAATTATAATCTATTTTCTATGTGAGATTGTGTCTTTCAAGAAGTTTAAGTGACTTGCTTGGTCACACAGCTAGTGAACCTGGGCTCATGACCATGTAAGCAGAGACAATCCAAAGATTGTGACTGTTTTTCATACGCTTTATTAAACTTGACCCTTCCACATATAAGGAGATGTTTAATAAATACTTTTGAATGATGATAGCAGTAATGATAGAGTTAGAATTATCTGTAATTGTCTTTCTGGCATGCCTCTGTTAGGAATTCCTGCAAACCACCTCTTCTGCTTTCCAAGACACTATGAGGATAAAGCAAATGACATACTGTAACGCCTATGGTTCCATAGACATTATCCAACAATCTGCACACCCAAGTTCTCAGAGTGTTCAGTAGAGGTCAGTTGAAATTACAATCATTTTTGCCAGCCTGCAACCTATGTTTACAAGTCTGGCCAAAGTTTTTCCAAGACTGTAGGTATAAATTTTATATAGAGAGCACTTTCATGAAAGAAATGGTATAGAGCAATGGGAAGGGCAGGAATGTGACATTGGAAGACCTGTATTGTGTATTCTTGCTCTTCTGTTAACATTCTATGAGACTTTGGGCAAATCTCTCCAAGCATCCTTACCTATAAAATGAGAAAAATAATATGAGTTTTTCCTCTCTATCAGAGATAGAACAAATGAGATCATTTGTACACTAAAAGCTGTAGAGTACCATAAAAGTGTCAGCTGTAATTGTTAATGGTGATGATGTTGGGCCTACCATACTTATTTTTTGAGGTGTATATTTGACCAATTATCTCAGACCAAACAACCGAAGACCTTTCATCCCTTTCAATCCCTGAAACCTCATCTCAAGGTGGTCACTATCAAGGCCTTAAAACTGGAATCCATTATTCCGAAAGAAGTAGATTTCAATTGTAAGCAGGTTAGAACTGCAATGAAAATGTGTCCTTCCTTAATTTCTTGGGATATAGCTACAAAAGTAGTAGATTGGAAATCTAGAACATGGAGTTCTAATTCTGGCTCTAATATAGTAATATAGTAAGATTCTAGCTATATAGTAATTATATTTTAGATAATATAATAATTAATTACTATAGTAATATAACTATTATAGTAATTAATTAATAATTGATTATTATATAATTAATATAGCAAGATTCTGGATAAATCATTTTCTATGGACCTCAGTTTAGTTTTGTAAAACAAAAGGGAAACCTAGAAGCACTCTCTAGATCAGAGTATTTAAACCTTTCAAAAATTTTTTTCTCTATAATGTCATTGTCTTTGTATAAATTATTCTTCTACTTGTGTTAATCTTGATCTATCTTAGTTCATATTACCCAGGATTCAGTATTCTCTTAGATAATTTCTTGTATCATTTCTTGTGACTCAACAATATTCTATTATATCCATATAATATCATTTGTTTGGTCGACTCCCAAACAATAGGCAACCTCTTATATTATTATTATATTATAATAATTATATTATTATATTATATATTCTTTTTTCTTTCTTCCCTGCTTTATCATCTTTCCTTTAGGATTAGAAAGTTTGATTTGCTTATGGTGGCTATTCTCTCTCTGGTATTATACTCCCTCTTTACTCTCTTACCTTATCGTTATCCCTATTTGTTGAGTTTGGTATATTTCTATTCCAAACTCTAGATAAGAGCAATAATCAGCCAATGCTTGCTGCCACTATCCTTTCTTTCATGTTAGTGTGTCCTGATTTGCCTCATTCATGAGAAATAGCAAAGTCCAACACTAACTTCTTCCAATCTTTATAGTATATTCCTTTAGCCCTACTTTCTCTTTCCTCTCTTAAACTCCTTAGAACAATACCAACCCATCCCCAAGTTCTTTATTTTACTTAATTCCCTCAAATATTAAGGTTCTGGGAGGACATTTGTTTCTTCTTCCTCAATTAAAATGTTAGCATCTGCAAAAACAACAATCACCATCAATTCAAATATTCTGGAGCTACAGTTAGAATTGATTCAGACCTATTAATGACTACAACAAAAGTCCACAGATATTAGAGTACTATATATAAACAATCAAAATAACTAGGGTTGTGGTTTAAAATATTATATCCAGCAAAATTAGGTATAATATTGAACAAAAAAATGAACATTCAATAAAATGTCAGATTTTTAGGATTTTTGTCTCAATTGAATCGGAACTCAATAGGAAATTTAATATATAAGAGCCAATCAAAGACTAACTTCAAGAAATTCAATAAGGACAAAGTGTTTATTTTTTATTTGTGTAAATGTAAACCTGACATTAGCAATTGTGTAGTCCAAAAGAAAGACTGGGGTAGAACTGAGTATGATGAGATTCTAAAAAGCAAAACCATGTAGGAAAAGGTAAAAACAGAAAAACACCAGTAATTATGCTACGAAAATGAAGTGTGAGAACAAGAACCAACCCAAAGGAATTATAAGGGGAAAGAACAGTAGTTCTGAAATTCTATTCATATCAGAAATGGGTTAAACAGGGAACTATATACAAATGTATCCAAAAGGATATCCAGAAGGGCAATATAGATTAATGAGAATGGGTTAAAGAGTGTGGATTAATGGGAAAGTGATAAAGAATAAGGGAAAAAGTGGGATAGGATAAGGTAGGTTACAGAAAGGTGCATAGATTAATCAGAGTGGGATAAAGAGGGAGGGAAAGAATGGGGGAGAAGATATAAGTGGGATCTTGGTGGGGAGTGTGTGGCGGGGAATTTAAGCAAGTTAACTGATAGATAGAAGCAAAGTAAGAGTTAACAGGGATAAAAAACAAGAGATATACACAAACACAAAAACAATGATCAGGAGAAGAAGTTATTAGAAAAAAAAAAGTAAGGGTAATAATAATCATTGAGCCCAAACAAAGTCAAACTGAAATCAGTCAAGAGAGAAAGCTACATTATATGTCAGTCATATTAATAAAGTTTTAAGTGTATGTGTTAATATGTGCATATGTACATATATGTATATGCATATGTGTATGTATGCATGTATACATAAAGATATCCATGCTTTCTGTAGTCTGCTTGGGAGATGAGGGGGGGACATAGAAAAGGGAAGAAAAATAAAGTAAAAAGTGCACAGCAGAGAACAAAAGAAAACCTACAAGGAAGCCAAGAAAAAATAGACCATTATGAATACTATTCTATTATTGAAATGAAAATGTATTATTACATATTTTGAATCCTCCCTTAGGTACTACTGAGCACATGACAATATCTTTTTTGTTTGTTTTTATGTTTTTCTTTCTCTTTTGCTTTTTCTTATTTTGCATTTAAGTTTTAAATAAATAAATACATTTAATAATAATAATAATAATAATAATAATGAATGGTAGCACTAGATTAAAATATGGCTCTTTCCAGTTGCTCAACTAAATTTACCTTTCCTAGTACTTTCTTGACTCTTGTGCTTATATTTTAAAGTTTCTGCTCAGTTCAGGTAAGTTTTTTTTTTTTTTGTCAGAAATACTTAAAAGTTCTTTGTTCCATTAAAATTCTCCCCCCCCCCTCAGGATTATATTCAGCTTTATTGGTTGTTATTCTTGATTGAAAGTCTATATTTTTTTTACTATTCAGGATATAGTCAGTTCTCATTTAACATTAGTGGACCATTCAACACATCTCTCCTTCCCTTAGGGGGCTCTGATCAGTCCTTTCCACTTCTTGTCTATGTAGACCCTGCTTTCAGAGCAGCTTTAATGCCTGGGGCTCTTGCAGCTTGAAGCTGCTTCAGTGGCTGAAGCACAGGATACCTGGCTCAGGACTGCATGCACCTGCGATTGTAACTACCTGCTGGGAGCTGGAGCCCAGATAGCATGAATGCTGTCACTCATCAACAAGTCAAATTTGCATAATGTGAATTTATGTAAAGTGAAAACTGTCACTGTATTCCAAGATTTCTTCTTATTCCTAGTGGGAACTGCCAGTTCTTGTGTGAACCCAGTTATAGTTCTTTGATACCTGAACTGCTTCTCTCTGGATCCTTGAAGTATTTGTATTTAATCTTAGGAGTTCTGAACTTTGGTTATGCCTTTCCTGAGACTAGTCCTTTTGTGGTTTTGTTTGTTTGTTTTCCTAGGAGATTATCAGCAGATTCTTTGTATTTTCACTTTGCCTTTTGGGTTCAAACAGATCTAGGAAGTTTTTATTTATAATTTCTTGAAATATAGTGCTCAGGATTTTTAATCATGGTTTTCCAGACATCCAATGATTCTTAAATTATCTCTCCTTGATCTGTTTTCCAGGTCAGTTGTTTTTAATATCATACATCTTACATTTTCTTCTATTTTATTCTAGGCTTTTGAGTTTCCTCTAATACTTCTTTCTGTTTGATAGCATCATTGATTTCTCTTTGTCCTAAACTAGTTTTCAAGGAATCCTTTACTTAAATAAGGTTTATCACTTTCTCTTCCAAACTATTTATTCTCCTTTCATTTCTTTCCTTCAGAGCTTTTATTTCACTTTTTATTTATTGCTTCATTTCTTCTAAGTATTCATGATGTTCCTGTGGAAAATCCACTTTTCCCTTTGAATCATTGTTGGTAGCGATTACAGAGCAACTATCTTGTTTTTGGAGATCTCTTGGGACAATTTAAAAAAATTTTTTTGATGACTATTTCTTTTAAATTACTCTTCTCTCCATCTTTAATTGAGGCTTTTAGTCAGAGCTAGACTTTGCTTCCCACTCCTGCTATTGGGAACAGTGACTGATATTGCCCTAAGTTCCTGTGATGATATCCACTTTTGTCCTCCTTCCAAGAAGGGTTAAGGCTCTGCCCAAGTCTTTCAAGTTCATGGCACTAGTTCATCACAACTCTCTATGGTATCTCTTGTTCCTATTACTCCTCAGGTTTTCCAAGATCCCTAATGTAGGTTTTTCTGGGAGGTAGGGTGCAATGGTGACCTCTACTCTTGCAAAATTCTAAATGCTTTATATTTCCCTAGCTTTTTGCTGTTTATAATGGGAGGCTGGACTTATTTGCCTGTACTAGAACTGGCTTTATAAGAGCCCACCTTTCTATTCACTTCAAGCTTACTTTTTGTTCATATCTAGGGCAGAAGATGTCACAGGAGTTTCTCATTATATTTCTTCCTTTCTTCCTTTCTTCCTTTCTTTCTTTCTTTCTTTCTTTCTTTCTTTCTTTCTTTCTTTCTTTCTTTCTTTCTTTCTTTCTTTCTTTCTTTCTTTCTTTTTAAAGATCTCTTGATCATTATTTGGTCTTTCTTTCTTTCTTTCTTTCTTTTTAAAGATCTCTTGATCATTATTTGGTCTTTCTTTCTTTCTTTCTTTCTTCTTTTCAAAGATCTCTTGATCATTATTTGGTCTGCTGTAAATTTCAGGATTTTGCTGAAGTCATTATGTGAGAACTGGGAGTTCTGTCTTCATTCTGGCAACAATGTTGTCTGGAAACTTCTGATATTCTGTGCACTAAGGCAGGACTTCTTAAACTTTTTATGCTCATGACCCCTTTTCAGCAAGAAATTTTTACATGATCCCAGATATAAATATATATATATATATATGTATATATATATAAAACAGGTATTTCAATCAAACATTTCCTGATAAATCATAAAGAAATTTATTTTAGAACAATTCTTTGGCATACATATAATTTTACCATTTACTAAAAATGAAAGCAAATTTGCATACAAATGAGATTCATATGCTTGTTTATTTTTATATATGTTGATGCCTTTTGCTGTTATCAAATTTTTAACTACACCCCATTTAGTTACACTACCCCTTACAGGATCACAACTCACAGTTTTAAAAAGTTTGTTCAATTAGAAGAACAAAGGATAGTCTACCTCTCAGATCTGTGGAGAAGGAAGAAATTTGTGGCCAAAGAAAAACTAGAGTACATTATGAAATGCAAAATAGATAAGATTTGATTGCAAAACCAATACAGACAAGATTAAAACGAAAGCAGAAAACTGGAAAAAAAATTACATTAAAGAGTTCTGATAAAGGCCTCGTTTCTAAAATACGTAGAGAATTGACTCAAATTTATAAGAATAAAAGCCATTTTCCAATTGCTAAATGATTAAAGGCTATGAACAGACAATTTTCAGATGAAGAAATTAAAACCATTTCTAGTCATATGAAAAAATGCTCTAAATCACTATTGATAAGACAAATGAAAATTAAGACAACGCTGAGATACTACTATGCACCTCTCAGATTGGCTAAGATGACAGGAAGAGATAATGATGAATGTTGGAGGGGATGTGGGAAAACTGGGACACTTATATTGTTGGAGTTGTGAACTGATCCAATCATTCTGGAGAGCAATTTGAAACTATGCCCAAAGGGCTATAAAACTGTGCATACCCTGTGATCCAGCAGTGTTTTTACTGGGTCTGTATCATACAGAGATCATAAAAAAGTGAAAAAGACCCACACATGCAAAAATATTTGTGGCAGCCCTTTTTATAGTAGTGTTGGGACTCTGTCTTCCCAGAATCAGCTGGAGTCAGGATAATCAAAAGTCTTTATTCTTGGTCTTTTGCAGTCACATGGTCAGGGGATTAGACCTAGCAATCTCCATACCTCCTTCCTCTCCTCTCCACTGCCAGGAGAACGCCACAATTTCCTCCTTCTACTCTACCCTTTCATGTCACTTCTCCTTCTTTGTCCACACCCACTGATCCAGCCAGCATCGAATAGTTGGGGAGTTAATAGAGAATTATCCAATTGGCAATTAGTTTTACTTGCTCCATTATCCAAATGCATTTGCTCAGTTCTAGCTCATTTCATTGTAGCAAGGAACTGGAAACTTGAGTGGATTCTCATCAACTGGAGAATGAATAAGTTATGGTATATGAATATTATGGAATATTATTGTTCTATAGAAAATGATCAACAGGATGATTTTAGAGAGGCCTGGAGATACTTATAGGAACTGATGCCAAGTGAAATGAGCAGAATCAGGAGATCATTGTACATGACAATAACAAGATTATACAATGATCAATTCTGATGGATGTGGGTCTTTTCAATAATAAGATGCTTCAGGCCTGTTCCAATGACCTTGTGATAGAGAGAGCCATCTGCACTCAGAGAGAGAACTGTTGAGTGTGGATCATGACATAGCATTTTCACTCTTTTTATTGTTATTGTTGCTTGCATTTTATTTTCCTTCTCATTTTTTTCCCTTTTTGGTCTGATTTTTCTTGTGCATTAAGATAATTGTATAAATATGTATGCCTATATTGGATTTAACATATATTTTACCATGTTCAACATATATTGGATTACATGCCATCTGGGGAGGGAGTGGGGGGAAAGAGGAGAAAATTGGAACACAAGGTTTTCCAAGGGTCAGTGTTGAAAAATCATCCTTCTATATGTTTTAAAAATAAAAACTTCAATTAAAAATAAATAAATGAATGAATGTTAAATTAGAGAGAGAGAGAGAGAGAGAGAGAGAGAGAGAGAGAGAGAGATGATTCAGGTCAGTTCTAAGCTTTTATGATGGAGAAAACTATCTGTGCCCAGAGAGAGGACTGCGAGGATTGTGTGTGAATCACAACATAGTATTTTAATCTTTTTTGTTATTTGCTTGCTTTTTATTTTCTTTCTCGTTTTTTTTTCCCTTTTTGATCTATTTTTGTGTGTGTGTGCAGCGCGCATATATGTTGTGGAAATGTGTATAAAAGAATTGTACATATTTACCATATATTGAATTACTTGCCATCTAGGGGGAAAGGCTAGGGGAAAAGAGAGAGAAAAAATTTGAAACACAATGTTTTGCAACGGTGTATGATTAAAACTATCTATGCGTGTACTGTGAAAATAAACTTTGCTTTAAGATCATCACTTCTATCCCTAACATTTTATGCTCTAAAGTACCTTCCATCTCTGAAATTCTATATCCTAAAGTTTGTTCTAGTTCAAATACTCTTTATCTTATAGTCACTTGAAGCTCTAACATTTTATGTTGTGAAAATCTTCTAACCAGGATATTCTATTTTCTAAGGTTCCTCCCATGTTCTCCATTTCTGCTCTGAAATTCTACTTCTGAGGTCCTCTTCCAGGTCCGACATCCCATATTCTAGAATCCCTTCCAGCTCTAATGATCAATTAAGCATTAGTATTCAATAGTGAGAATTGCTATAACAGTGACTCCAAGTTCCCAGGAACTGGGAACTTCAATACTTACTGAAAATCGAAGAGCTCTGAGGGGTTAGAGGGTAAGGAGGTGAAAAAGTTATGTTTCCTAAGTAAAAAGAAGAAAAACAAGCACCTCCCATGGGATTTCACCCTGGTCCTTTCTGATAATGTCGCTATGATGATGGTCTCTATAAACAGATGCAAAATTCCAAAAATGAAAGAGAAAAGTATTTTTCTTCCCCAACCAAGCTATTTGGCTTTATTTTAGGGATCCTAGGCAGTGTCATCTGGGGTAATTTTGGAATGCCAAAATCTGTTCTTTTAATAATCTCCTCTTCGTAGGATGAACAAAGACCTTGTAAATCAGAAGAGGCCATCCTCTTCTGCCTGTCTGAAGATGCTCTCCAGCAAAATATGTGGCAATAATCATTAGAAACAGCTAAAGGAACTGGACTTCTTACACCCTTTGACTTTTTTCTTTTACATCCTGATGAGTCCAATAAAGACAAAAAACAAAAACAAAAACAAAAAAAAACCTTTTGGCTTTGAGAAGGGTTTTGCTGGTAGGAGAAATTGGGACTAGAACCCAAGGGAGTAGGGTTTGGTTGCCTGCCACTGACCCTCATTCCTGACCCAGAAAGGGTGGAGGCAAACATCTTTTTAGGCCATGACCATTCTAATCTCTAGTGTATTGACATCTGCTATAACTGACATCTGTCATCTCCATCCTTTGTGTTATTTCTCGGAAGCCAGAGTGCTCTTTGAATTGCTGACTGGGTATGCCTTGATCTCAGAAGCAGAACTAGCTATTTTTGTACCTCTGACAAGCCTCTTACTCCTTCTCTGGCCTGACAACATAATACTTCCTTCTTCCTCCATGTCCAGGTCTGGTCATTCATTCAGTAAACCACCATTGAGCTCTCACTGTAGTAGTTGAAAATATAATTAGTCAGCATTTATTAAGCATTCATTGAACTCCTACTCAAGCAATCAGTTCTGGCTATTATTCTGTCAAGGCTCTAGGGCTAACAATAAGGGAATAGTAGTGTTCTCTAATACTATTGTTCTTAAGGCCCCATCTGCTGTGTTTCCTCCAATATATCAGTTATCAGGTGATATTTCTCTAATATCTTTAAGCTAATTAACACTAACTTTTATTAAAAAAAGAACAGAAATATATACATTTCCCTTAACATTCACTAAGTGAATTAATATCAGTAAATTTTTTTAAAAAAATTATAGCTTTTTATATACAAAACATATGCATGGGTAATTTTTCAACATTGACCCTTGCAAAAACTTCTGTTTCAACTTTTCCCTTTCTTCCCTCCACCCCCTCCCCTAGATGGCAGACATTTCCATACATGCTAAATATGTTAAAGTATATGTTGAATACAATATATGTATACAGATTTATATAGTTATCTTGTTGCACAAGAAAGATCGGATTTAGAAAGAAGGTAAAAATAACTTGAGAAGAAAATACAAAAATGCAAGCAAACAAGGAAAAAGTGGAAATGTTATGTTGTTGTCCATACTCAGTTCTCAGTGTTTTTCTCTGGGTGTAGCTGGTTCTGTTCATTACAGATCAATTGGAACTTATTTGGATGTTCTCATTGTTGAAGATCACGTTCATCACTATAGATCACTGTATAGTATTGCTGTTGAAGTGTACAATTATCTGGTTCTGCTCACTTCACTCAGCATCAGTTCTTGTAAGTCTCTCCAGGCTTCTCTGAAATCATCCTGCTGATCATTTCTTATATAACAATAATATTCCGTAACATTCATATATCACAATTTATCAATAAGTTTTAAGGAGATATTTAATGTGAAGATACAGCAAAATCAGAAGCATAAATTTCCTTCCCCATCATTTGCGGGTATACCCTTCTCTATACTGCTTTGGTCCATAAGGACAATGGGCTCAAATTTAAAGCAGTTTCTATATAGCATTTGCCCCACTGAGTTTACTTTGAATTTAACATAACGATGGATTTATTGTGCTAGTCCCCTCTTGGCTACCTCAAACTTTGCTGAGCCAAACAAGTTGCTCAGGCTTTGTTTCTCCCTATTTTGGATAGTTATAAAAACCTGGCATAAGTTTCATATGCAATCATCTTTTTTGTTAGACTATACTATGGAAATGTTTGTTTTATTTCATAAATTTAAAATAAAATAATTTTTAAAAGTAAAAAAAATCTGGCATAGCCTCAGTCACTTGAATCTCTGAAGCCTTGTCAATCTAACCTTTTGAAGCTTACATGGTCATAGCTGTTTTTCATACTCTAAAAAAGCCAAGAAGAACAAATACAGAGACAAAGAATAGAGGTCCACGTTCACAAGCACACGTGCACATGCACACACACACACACACACACACACATAGACTGCAGGTGGTGAGGATATGAAACCTCTTCTCCTCCAGAAACTTATATTCTGTCTCTTTTACCCCAAACCCAGGCAAGAAGGAAAGAGAATGAGGCCCTCTTTGGTCAATTAGTGCCTTTTGAATGCATCCCATTTCTAATTCAGCAGCCAACCAGGAGACTGTCTTTTTAAATTTGTGTTAAAATATCTACATATACTCCAAAGTCCATATGGGGATTACATCACACACACACACACACACACACACACACACACACACATGCACACAAAGCATATTTGCACAATTGCCATTATGGATGAAATCACACATCCATTGGAGTATCAAAATATATGCATCAAATATAAAATAGAATCTTGCCCTTTTGGTATGCTTCTTTAAGAATTTTGCCTTTTGTGTGACCCTAGACAAGTCACTTAACCGCAATGTTTCAGCAGAAAAAAAAAAAAAAAATAATTGTCTTCAGTTACAATGGTCTTGTGATGAGGCGCCATCTACAACCAGAGAGAGGACTGTAGGAACTGAGTGTGATTCCCAACATAGCATTTTCACTCTTTTTATTGTTATTAGCTTGCATTTTATTTTCTTTCTTATTTTTTTCCTGGTTAGATTTGATTTTTCTTGTGCAGGAAGATAACTATATAAATATGTATGCATATATTTGATTTAACATACATTTCAATTATATTGGACTGTTTGCCATCTAGAAGAGGGAGTGGGGGAAGGGGGGGAAATTAAAACACAAGGTTTTGTAAGGGTTAATGCCGAAGAATTATCCATACATATGTTTTGAAAAATATAAAGCTTTAATTAAAAAAAAATATTGCCTTGCCTTGTCTTTAACCATCTTGGGATGGTTGTAAGAGGATCTTCATGGGCAATCATGCTAGCTTTGAAGTCAAAAAACTTAGTTCAGGATCCTAGCTTTCTAACAACTGAATAAATGTTTTCATTTGTCAATACTTTGAGACATATTGACCCCCTATCATTGATAGTCTTTAAACAAAGGCTTGATGATCATATGAATGAATGAATTAAGCATTTATTATGTGCAAAATACTGGGGACACAAAATGCTGGAACCACAAATAGAAAAAAGAGAGTCCTTATGATGAGTATTAAATGATGAGTAGTAAATTGAGGTCTAAACAAAGATGGATCAGTTCCTTTCCTCTCTCTCCTTCCTTCCCCAAAATAACCAATGGCGGGTTCGGCAGCAAAGGAATTTGCTACTTAATGCTGTATGGAAACATAGTCTTTATTGATTAGAATGGAAACACCGGAGAGCCGGTGGGCAAAATGGCTGCATGGTACAAGGCCATTTGCAAAGAGAAGATTCCCGTTCTCTCTTTTATGCAGTGATGTAAGGAGGTTCCTGAGAGTGATGTAAATTAAGATAAGGATTCTCTTGTTATCTTTTGAGTAGAGACAGAAGTCTCTTCCCAAAAAGGAATTTCCTGATGCCATTTGGTCTGAGCAGATTAGAATGGGGGGCTGTAAAACCCTGGCCACCTCAGATAGCCCAAACTAGTTTGACCAGATCTTGTATCAAAGGTCCAAGTCCCAAAGGAAGTTGGAGATCAAACAAAGAATACCAAAGGGGCTACCGCCTTCAACACTTATTCTTTAAGGAGACCCCCATTGGAGATGGAAAAGTTTGTCAAGGATGCTGTAGAGAGTATTCCTGTTCAAGTTTGGGCTGGACTTAATGGCCTCTCCAGTTTCTTCAATTTGTCGTTAAATGATATGAATTCCAAGCTCTTAATCATTTTGGTTGCCTTCTTGTCGTTTATCAAGGGCTCCCTATTCTATCAATGACCTTCTTAAACTATGACACCCAGAACTGAACAAAATACTCCAGATGTGGTGATCAGAGCAGAGTAGACTACAAAGGGACTCTGCTCTATTCACTCCTGGAAGATAGCTTCTTTTTTGTAACCAAAGTACCATTTGCTTTTCTGACAGCCACATTTCACTATTAATTCATCACTAAGCTGACAGTCCACTAAAAGCCCCAGATCTTTTTCAGACAAACTGTATGTCCAATCCCATCCTGTTCTTGTGAAGCTGACTTTTTTGAATCCAATTATAAGGCTTTATATTTATGCATACTGAATTACATCTCATTCATTCATTCAAAACAATGATGTAACATGGCAAGATCCTTTTGGATCTCAGCTCTATCATCCATTTTGCTATCTGTATCCCCCTGTCATCTATAAATTTGATGAGTATTTCATCTATGCCACTATCCAAGAGAGAAGAGGAAAGGAGGAGATGAGCGAGAAAGAGAATTTTGGGGGAAAATGGATAAAGCCCAGTGAAATACATAAATGAGGGACACTTTTGTCAAAGGGACAGGCAAATGAAATCCCAGGACAACCCTTTTTTTGTATTAAGCAATTGGTCATTATAGGTTGCTCTGATGATACTTTGTGCATCCCTTTACATTCAGATAACCAAGCTAAGTAAAACAGGATTTTGATTGAATAAGACTAAAAAAGCATTTGGGGACCTGAATATTTGAGCCAATTTGGAAGAAAGCTAAGGAGATTTATTGTCTGGGAATCAAGACTCATTTGGTATGAGCCCAACTTGCAATCCAACCATATTGAAGACAGCTGGTTATCATAAACCTTCAGAGGGGTAGTCTCTCTTTATTTAATTTGTTTTAAGGAATAAGATTCAAATCCCAGTTATGATGCTTGCTGGCTAGTGACCAAAATCACTAAATCTCTTTGAGCTCCAACTGTTTTTATCTATAAAATGGTGGGGTGAAAGAAAACAAGAATCTAGTAGATGCCTACTGTGTACCAGGGGCATTGTCTTTAATACTTTTACAATTATCATTTTATTTGATCATTGTAACAACACTGGGAAAAGATACTATTATCCGCTTACAGTTGAGGAAACTGAGGCAGGAACAAATTAAACGACTTGCCCAGAGTCACACAGCTAGTTAGTTTCTGAGTTTGGATCTCA
This sequence comes from Sminthopsis crassicaudata, assembly GCF_048593235.1. Taxonomy (NCBI): domain Eukaryota; kingdom Metazoa; phylum Chordata; class Mammalia; order Dasyuromorphia; family Dasyuridae; genus Sminthopsis; species Sminthopsis crassicaudata. The sequence continues at coordinate 612,383,316 of NC_133619.1, read as the reverse complement.
ACTCAAGTCTTCTAGAATCCAAGTATTCTATTCTTATCTACTGTACCATCTGCCAAATGGGAGTAATAATGTATGCATCCTTTTTCTTAACAAGTTTTTGGTAAGAATGGGCTTTGTAAACACTAAAGTGCTTTGGAAATACTCCCTTGGTCTCTGGGGAACTGGGTTCATTCTTAGCACAGTTTCTTTTTTTTTCTTTGAAAAATTTTAATGGTAGCATTTTTTAATTGAAGATTTTTCTTTTCAAAACATTTGCATAGATAATGTTTCAACACTGACCCTTGCAAAACCTTCTGTTCCATATTTCTCCCCTTTCTCCCACCCCCTCCCCTAGATAGCAAGTAATCCAATATATGTTTAATATTTCTACAATTATCGCTTAGCCCAGTTTCTACATGATATTGGTCCAGTCCCAAAGGTCATATTTGAAGATCATTCCTTTCTCCACTGGCATTGATGTCAGACTGGCTACCAAACCTGGATACTGGAATGCCAGAATGTTGGTCCTCAAATGCTCAAGGTCACCAAATTCTGAGCTACAGAAATAACTCAGGCTGGTATTAATAGGTGCCCGGCCTGAAAAAGTAGAAGGCTTTCCCAACACACATTAGCAGAGTTGTCAGAAGAATGGCTGAACCTCACTAAGAAACCTTACTCTTGCAATTCAACCAATTAAAAATCCCACAGCTAACAGACCAGAATTAGTAAGAGAATGTCCTCACATGCTCCAAAATCTCTACAAGGTATTTTCATTAAGAGTCATCCTGATGGGAGTTTTAAGCCCCTTCACAAACTGGCTCCATTCTACCTTTTAGGCATTCTTATACTTCTATGTACTTTTCAATTGAGTAATATTAGCCTCCCCACTTACTTCCTCCTGGCTTTCTTCAGGATTTAGTTCAAATCTTACTTTCTGCAAGAAAACTTTTCCTTTCCCCACCCTATTCCCCCATTCCTTTAATAAATCATCCCTCATTTACACTCTCCATATGCTGTACCTACATAGTTATATGCATTTGAGTCTAGGGGCTGTTTTTACCTTTCTTTGAATTCTCAGCACTTAGCACAGTTAGTACCTGCCATGCTAAGAGCTTGATCAATGCTTGTTGATTGAAATGTTATTCTTTTCTGAGGGCAGAGTGGGAAGATGTCCAATACTTGCAAATGAACATTTGCAAGTTCCATCTACTCCCAATCCAGTCCTGAGGGAGTTTTTCACTAATCTCCCTAACTATTCACATCTCTTTGTGCTCAGTTTCTACTGAACCAACCTACCTTTCAATTTTCCTTCATTGCACTGTTTCTTGTCTGAAAATCTGCTCTATTTTTCTCTAGCACCCAGTCATTTGGTTGCTCTCCTGAAGTGAACATGCAAATATTTTCTTTTTCATTAATTCATTTAGTTTCATTAGCATGCTCAGGAAGAGCAGCAATTCTGCTGTTTCTATCTCTACCCAAAAAATTAGACCAAAGTCAGAAATTAAAATCACTTGATCTGAGAAATAGAAGTCAGAAGTCACTTACTTTGTAAAAGTGAGCTCAAAGCCTCTTTAAGGAGTCAGCTAGTTTTATTTGTATTTGAAAATGCCAGGAATATAGCTAGCAAGACAAAAGAAAAAAAAAGACTCTTGGGTTTGAGCCTTAGCTTAAGGGTTTTTCTGCCTTTTTCTCTTCTATTCATCTATATAGGAGGATGAAAGAGATTTAGAGTTGGAAAAACCATGGAACTGCTAATCCCAGAGTTGTTTGGTGATACTTTGAACTAATAAACCTTACATAAATTATGATTAGGAGTCCTAGAGAATACTCGCTATGACCTAGAGTGAAGTTTTTGACAAAGACCCAAGGCCCTGGCCCAAGAAATAAGATCTAAAGAAAAGATTTATCCTGAAGGCATTAGTTAGTTGGAAAAGTCTGCACTTTGTTCTAAACTTCTTGCTGTGTTGAACCTGAGAATCTGATAGGGAAATGACAATTTTCATGGCTACGACTCAGAAAGAAAGAAGAAAGGATACTTAATAAGGAAAAAATAACAAATAGCTTTTTTATGGAACCATGTTTGGAACAGCTTTTCTAGAATAACTATTAAAAATAACCTCTGGCTTTTATACTAAAAGATCATAGCAGAGTCCAATTGATAACAAAGGGATAGACAAGGATAGAGACTTTGTATCCAGAAAGGACTAGAAGGGCAATATCCATGTGGCATATTACAACTCCAGTGGAAAACAGAGGGAGGGGTATGATGATGTCACCAGAAAATATCAAAAGTGTTCCCTATCTCTGTTTTTCCAAGCATGTTCCCTATGTATATCTATTGTTCTAGTTATGTATTTGCGGGGAAATGTGTTCCAGGTACATGGGGAAAATGTTTTGTTGCTATTTTTCCCACTATATGAATTTTCTGTTCTCTGGTTGACTTTTAAAATTAAGTATATCTGTGGGGGCTCATAAGTTATAATTGTATATGGATGTAGATACAGAGAATATCTTCAATTTTGGGTACACCCTGTGAATTTTGGGAGTATCCACATATGTTACATAGTCTAAACATATATTCCATCTAGATTATAAAGTTATGGTATCATAGACTTATGTTCTCAGCAGGAATTCAACTAGTTTTTATTTGAATACTTTTAATGATTGGGAACTCACTACCTCCTGAGGCAGCTCATTTCACATTTGACCTATTTTAAATGTTAAAAAATATTATGTCTTGGAAAACTAGAAAATAGTCTGTCACAAACTAGGTATACCAAAATCTTACACTTTCTTGAGCTTAAATTGAGTACATCATTTAGGCATAAAAGATGAGCAAATTAGTAGAACATGTAACAAATTACCTATTAAGTTTATGGATAAGGGAAGAGTTTATGACCCAACAAGAGATAGAGAAGCTCAGGGCAGCTAGGTGGCACAGTGCATAGAGCATCACCCCTGAAGTCAGGAGGACCTGAATTCAAATTTGTCCTCAGACACTTAACACTTCCTAGCTGTTTGACCCTTATTACTCAACTGATAAATAGTCAGAGGATATGAACAGGCAGTTTTCAGAAGGAAACATCAAAGGTATTAATAGTCATATGGAAATATGCTCTAAATAACTAATAATTCTTTTTAAACAACAAAAAAGAGATTTTTACTTAGTTGTAGAAGGGAAAAGAAATTCAGCAAGGACACAGCATTGATCCATTTGGATTTAGCTTCCCTGCCTCCATGTTATCCATGATGATCTGTAGTCAGGTATCTGTAGGAGGGATCAGTGACAATTCTTTATCATAGCTTTTGTACTTTGGGCATTGGGAAGCTATGTCAAGAGCCTTTTGAGCCAATGAAGTCTTAAGGATGACTTCCAAAATCTTTTAAAAGAAAAGGTATAAGGCATGGTCTTACTCAGACCAAAAGTACCTATTTACTCAATACCCAGCAAGGTATCAAGTCAACAACCATGTGATTGTCAGTGGGAGAAATACAAAGTTCAGAAAAGCCTTTGTTTCTACCCTCATGGGACTTCCAGTCTAGGAGGGTGATATGACATCTAAAAGGATAACTTTAAAAACAAACAAACAAAAATACACAAGTGCATTAGAAGTATGCAAAATAAAGCATTATATGAAATATTAGTGAGAACTAGGGGAAACCAGTAAAGACTTAATGGAAAAGATGACATTTAATGTGGGTTTTAAAGGATGTGTAAAAATTCAGATGGGGTGGAGACAGACATTCCAGGAAGAAAGGATGAACTGCCCAAATGCTATGTTGCAATGGGAAAAAAAAGTAGCATTAAAGAAATGGGCTTTTATCATGATGAGTAATTTGGGATCATGAAAGCAATGTTTTCTTAAAACAACACAACTCCGAACTATTACCACATCCTTCAATATCATAATGGATCTAGTGAATTGTCCATCTGCAGCCCGTGTCCTAGAGTACGCTAGCATAATGTCATATGTGGATTAGAGCCATTGGAAAATCTTACCATAAATAGGAAATCCTCCTTTCCTTTAGATTCCATGTAGTGTGTCTCCCATGAGACAAATGAATAACTAAAACAAGGATACATCTCTCTCTTCTGCAAAGTTTTTTTGATATTGATACTCAGTAAATCTTTGAATGAAGTGAAGTCCATGTTGTAACCATCATAGAATATGATATAAGATTTGCTGGAAGAGAGCCTTTAAATTCTCTGGGTATAATGCATAGCATCAGGGAAATAAATCATGCCTCAGATACTTACTAGCTATGTGACTCTGGGCAAGTTACTTAATAATATTAGTACTTGCCTTACAGAGTAATTTTTAAGGATAAAATTAGATAATATGTAGATAAAGTTTTGCAAACTTTAAAGTGATACATATATGGTAAATATTGTTACACTAAATCAAATGCTTTTTGGAAATAAACAATAGACATAGATTCTATTCTCTGCATTTTTCAATTGTGTAATGCTGAAAACATAGCTTGCTCTTTAAAAATGTATCTGCAAAAGCCTTTCTGTTCATTTTTCCAAGTTTTCATCAAATAGATACGCGATGGTTCATAGATCATGTTCATAAAGATTTTATAGAACTGAGAAAGTAAGTGTAGGAGTTCTTAGTGTTGGTGTTTTCTTAGTCACTTTTTATCTTTTTGTCAAAAAAAACCCAACTATGATCTTTTGCATTCTTTTAGAATCTTCCTTTTCTTAAGATGTTGGCAATCATATCTCAAATGCCTTTAAAATATGTTGCATTATTACAGATCCAGTTCTTCCTGACTTTTCTTCTTAAGGGACATGATCACTTTCTCAAAGTAGATACTGAGATGATAGGACTCAACAATTCTTGCTGATGAGAATGGATTACTATAGAAACCCAGGCGGATTTGTTCAGCCTGTAACACTGTCTCTCTACCTGTTTAACTTGTAACTTAAATACAATCTTAAACCAGGTTCATTGTGGACTTGTCTTTTTCAATTGCATTTCACTAATTTATTGCTTGTGACTTTTTATTCTCTTCTGTATTGCTTGGCAAATGGTCCTATACTATAATATAAATTCATGTGCTTTTGATTGCCATGTCTCTCCACTTAATGAGATTAAATGCATGTTGGCTTGGAAGTTTTTGACATCACTTGACCTCCTCATTGTGAAGACTGTTTTGCACTGTACATTGGTTACAGTTCCCTTAAAAATGGTGATAGGGTTGACGTTTTTACTTTTGCTTACTTCCCAACTCTCAGAGTTGACAGCTTAACTAGGTCAGGTTGGAATGGCTGTAATAATATACTATGCTATCTTCTCATCTTTATCTTCGCCCCCCCCCCCCCCAATTTGGCATTTACTTTGTATTTATCTCTTGAAATTTCTTTTTTATAAATTTCTCTTTTTTAAATTGAAACTTTTTATTTTTAAAACATATGCAAGGGTAATTTTCCAACATTGACCTTTGTAAAACCTGTGTTTTCAATTTTCCCCCTCCCCAAATTCAATGTAATGGCAAGTAATCCAATATATGTTAAACATGGTAAGATATATGTAAATCCAATATAATCACACATATTTATACAATTATCTTGCTGCACAAGAAAAGTGAGATCAAAAAGGGAAAAAATAAGAAAAAATAAAATTCAAGCAAAAAACAACAAAAGAAGTGAAAATGCTATACTGTGATCCCCAGTCCTCTCTCTGGATATGGATAGCTCTCATCATGACAAGATCATTGGAAGTGGCCTGAGTCATCTCATTGCTGAGAAGAACCACATCCATCAGAATCGATCATTGTATAATCTTGCTTTTTGGCATTTACTTTGATACTTTCTCCAACTTTGTCGATGATGTGACTTTTCACTTATGTCATCAGGTTGATTAGTTAGTTGTCCTTCATTCTTGAAGGGAGGGACCAAAATGACATTACCAAAAGTGTATAGCATATCTTATTATGGCTGATTAGATCAATATAAGCTCAGAAGATTCTACCATAGATCTGACACAAATAGTCCTTATCAATGGTGTCTCCCATGTATTAGAATCAATTCCAAAATTTTTCAGCAGACCTTGAGAATGTCTTTGTATCTGTATTTATATTATGACCTCCTTGTGAGCATTAATTTAAGTGAGTTCTCCATAAAATAGAATTTTAGACAAACTTGACATCCAAACAATGTGGCCAGCCTATCAGAGTTGTGCTTTATGTGGTAGAGTTTGAGTGCTTGGCAATTTAGCTCAAGAAAGGACTTCAGTATTTTGTACCTTCTCTTGCCAGATGATCTTCATATTCTTCCTAAGATAATTCAAATGGAAGTTATTCAGTTCCCTTTGCTAGTAGATTCTCCAGGTTTCACAGGTATACAACAATGAGGTCAATATGATAGTTCTGTAGACCTTCAGTTTAGAAGGCAGCCTAATATCTCTTCTCTCCTACACTTCCTTTTGGAGCTTCTCAAAGACTGAGCTAGCTCTGGCAATGAGTGCATCGACCTCATCATCTATGTGGACATCCCTTGTACGGATGCTGTCAAAATAAGTGAATTTATCGATTTTGTATCCAATTTTTTCCATTTGCTGTAAACAATTGCTCCATGTATGGATGATGTGATACTAGCTGATGGAGAATCTGTGTTTTCCTGTTGTTGTTAGGCAAAAATTAGTACAAGTGTCAAAGCATTTATTCATATTTTGTTGCATCTCCGACTTAAGCATTGAATGCATGGTCAGATGCTAAGTCATGATCCAAATCTCCTTCTATTTTTGTCTTAGTTTATAGCTTTTTTGATTTAATTAACTTTTCATCAGTGTGGTAGCTGATCTTGATTCCATTTTCATCCTCACTGAAGATGTCCAACACCATTACTGAAAATATAATGCTAAAAAGTATGGGAACAAGCAAACAGCCTAGCTTTAATCCATCTGTAACTTCCATATAATTTGGAAGACCTAAGTCAGCTTTTGTATGAGGAACCCCCTGCCTTGTAAATCTCAGCCAGAGAAGAATCAGAATTAGGTGTTTTCCCAAATGAGAGGAGCCTAAAGGCATTCAAAATCTCTTTAGTTGGAAGTTCTACCAAAGATTGACTTCAACTGGGAAAATTAGTCAATGGTTTCAGCATCACTTGATGACAATCTGTTAAGAAAACTATAGACATGTTCACCCCATTTCTCCAGGATCATGCTTTCACTAATCAGTATGGCTCCATCAGCACTGAGTAGCTGAAATACACCATAGGTCTTTGACTCATAAATAGGCTCCAGGGAATGATAAAAGTGTTTGAATTGTTATTATCAGAGTAAAACTGAATTTCATATGTCTTCTCTCTGAGCCCCAAATCCTGTATCTCTCTGAAATTTACTTGCACTTTACTTTTATAATGGAGTTAAACATTGCCTTCTTAGAGATAGATGAACTATCATGATGATAAATCTTGTGGAGTTTTCATTTTTCTTTTATCTCCTTCTGAATTTCCTTATCATTTTCATGAACCAGTCTTGATATCTTTGAGTATTCTGACCCAGATAAGCAAACACAGTGCAATACACCAGATCTCTGAAATCTACCCACCCCTTTTCTGCTCCACTGTTGCCAATTGTTTGTTGGCTCAGTTTTCCTTCCAAGTTGGCAAGGGGTTGTTCATACTGGGGAAAGTGTTCCAATTTGTTGACATTTAAGTCTTCTAGTGGCCTTGCCTGAAGGCCGCCATTTTGTTGAATGAAAATGTTTAGCTTGGAGAGGATAAATCTGATCAGTCCAGCACTCTGCCCCACATGTTGCCTTTATCAATCTCACAATCCTTATAGTGTCACAGTCTATTAAATGCCAATATTTTCAGCAAAGGTGCAACCACAATGATGTTTTATTATATTTAGGTAAATGGAAGACAGGATTGGTGATGAGAAGACCATGAGACACATATGTCTTCAGTAGAAAGTGATTGTTATTTTTGCTTTTTCTGAGTCCATTCCTTCCTGCCTGATAATCTGTGCCTCCTCTAGCATTGGCACATTGAGGACAGAAGTCACCAGGTCTTCATATATTTTTTTTTCATTTTATCAGGGTTCATCATGGTGGGAACAAATGCACTGATGATGGTAGTGTGGTGCTTTCCTGATAGTGGCAATCACATTGTCAAAAACTTATCATTCACTCCTTTGAGGAATCATACAAACTTGTTGACTAGATTAGTAGTTGTTGTTGTTGTTTTGGTTTTTTTTATTTTTTTTTTTTTTGCTGAGGCAATTGGGGTTAAGTGACTTGCCCAGGGTCACACAACTATAGTGTTGTGTTTGAGAGCAGATTTGAGTGCAGGTCCTCCTGAATTCAGGGCTGGTGCTCATTGTACCACCTAAATGCCCCCTTACTAGATTAGTTTTGATTACAAACCCTACACCAGCTTCATGATGCTCCCCATCACTATGACCACTCTAGAAAACTGTGTATCCAGCTCTAGTTTTGGTAAGCTTATCTTCATTTGCCAGTCTCATTTCAATCAAGATGCAATAAGGAATATGCATACATGCAATAACTATTGAGTTCTTTCACAATAAGAGTAGTTCATCTTTTAGGTCTACTGGATTTGCTCACATTCCATGTACCAATAGTGAGTGGAATCATCTTCACAAAAATCACCAGATATAAGGTATGTTGATTTGGCATAGGAGATCTTACAAAGTTTTTCCTAAAACTTTCCAATTTCACTATCCTCAGGTAGAGTAATCTGGAGCCTGACTTCTCTCCTCACTCTTTCTGGGGAACCCTCAGCTCCTCTTTTCTTGGTGAACTTTCTCCATGTTGGTCTGCTAGCTGTATCAGATGGCTGGAGCTGGTGTGCAATTTTTCCAGAGATTTGTAAACCCTCCAGGAATGAGCAATGAAGGTGTCTGGAATAATTCTGGGTGCTGCAGGGTCTGGAAATCTTTTCTCTCTTTATTGAATCTTCATTCTGCTCAAGGGCTGTTCTTCTCTATAGCCCAAATCTCAGTTGACAGGGGTCACACTCCTTCAAGCTGTTTCCTCCCTTGAGTCACAGTCTGTTCATTTCTGTCTTCCTAAAATGTGTGTTTTTACTCCCCAATAGATATAGTTTCCTATTATTCCCATTAGTTCCCCTCTAAAAAAATCTAATCTAAATTACTAATAATTAGAGAAATGAAAATTTAAACAAGATGACTAAAAGGAAAATAACAAATAATAGAATCAATAATGGAAAAGTAGGTATACCAATGCATTGCTGATGAAGTCTATTTGGTATGGAAAGCTATTTAGAAATATTCCCTCAAAGCTGTTAAACTCTGCATATCTATGACCTTTGAAACTACTGGGTCTATATCCCCAAAGACACTAAAGAAAGAGAAAAAGGACTCATGTCCCAAAATATTTATAGCAGCTCTTTTTGTGGTTACAAAGAATTGTAGATTTCCATCAACTGAAGAATGGCTAAACAAGTTAGGGTATATGAATATGATGGAATACTACTGTGCTATAAATAGATAAAGAGAATGGTTTCAGAAAAGACTGGGAAGATTTTTATTAAGTGACTCAAGGTGAAGTGAGCAGAACTGAGAGAACAATATAGTTTTGGTGTTACCATGAAAAAGAATCAATTGTGAATAACTTAGTAGCTTTGATCAACCTACTACAGTTCCAAAGGACTCATGATGAAAGATACTATCCACCTCCAGATACAGAGCTAATAGAATCAGAATACAAATTGAAGCATATTTTTAGTCTTTGTTCTCCTTGTTTTTCTCCCCAGAACATGGCTAATGCTTAAATTTGATTTGTGTGATTTCTTATTTATTGTGGGTTTTGTATTTCTTGACTTTTCAATTGGTGGAGTGGGAAGAGGGGAAGAAGTATATTTAGATTGGAAAATTCAATTAAAAAAAACCAAGTAGACCAATCTGGAGATCAATATGTGACAGAAACAAAGATGAGGGAAAGGAGGAAATATACAAATTATGTTTATATGGATATAAAAAGATGAAATGTCACTGGGAAATCCAAAAGCGTAACTAAGGAGCAAGGTTTTTGTTCTTTTTGTCTTTATAGCCCCATCAACTAAGTAGAGTACCTTAGTAAATTATTGTTAAATTTTTAAAAATCTGCCTTTTATATTGGGTAAAAAAATTTGTTTTCCCCAGATTTCCATCCAATGTTCCTAGATCTGCTCTCTAAGGATATGTACCACTAATCAAATCTTTCTTTAATGTGATGGCCCTTAAAATGCATAAAGCATTATGATTGTGATTACATGGGAACAAGAATGATTATATTTTCACTATGTGCCATCTTTGCTACATGATTTACTTTATTGGACTTTTCTTCCAAGTAGACTTGCCTCCTTTAGATTTTGTTGGAAGGTTCTCTTTTTCTTGGAAAGTTTGCTTTTCTCTATATGCAATTAACCCTCAACTATTAGCTGTAATCATTTAATCATTAGCAATCAACTCTTAATTACATAATAATCCTATTCCACCATGTCTCAAGTACCATGATGGGGAAAAAAATTACTACTGTCATTTTCAACATTGAGCTTTCTATTTTGTTCTTTCAATATGTTTTGGATATGTCAGTTAAAAACTCAACTTCCAGAATTTCTTGGAATTAATAGAGATTTACAGGGGCTGGATTCCCTTTGTATGCCAATTGCCAAATCAGAATCTCATTTTACTTGTAGTATCACAAATGGAATAACAGATTTGAACTCAAAAGAAGCATAGAATCATGATTTGCTGTTAGAACTCCATGAGTCAATCAATAAACTATATATTTAATATATATTGAATATTTAATTAGTTCTAAGGTACCTTTAGGGGTATTTCTTCTCTGCTTCTTGTACAAGTTCTTCATGTGTTAATATTGGTTCTTCTGTTTTCTGTCTTCTGGGGGAAATATCCCTTTATAAAAATTACTTGGTATTATTTAATTGGTTAAATGATAATGGGATATTAATCACTGGATGGTATCAATAATATAAGAAAAATACTAATTGTAATTGTCAATTAAGATTGGGAAGAATACATCAGGAAGGAGATAGCATTAAAAAAACACCCACTGTTTTCAGAAGTATATATCCCTTGAATTTTGAAAGAGAGCAGTAGAAAGCCTTGCTCTGGAAGACCAACTCAACCGTGCAAATGGGAGTTGAACTCTGAGGGGCAGATAATAAATTTAGTTCTGAAAGAGTGGGACCAGAGCAAATGTTATGAATAAATGAATGAAAAAACATTGGCTAAGTACTTACTATGTGCCAAGCACTTCTGCTAAACATGAGGGTACAAAAAAGAAGGAAGTGCCTACCCTGCAAGGAAGTCCCTTCCCAATGGGGAAGACAAACATTCATGAAGAGAATCATGGCTGGGAGGGATGTCACTGAGAGAGTAAAAAACAAAAGATATCATTATTGTTAAAATGTTGAGTTACACTGCAACAAATCCCAAGCTTTCAAATTTCCACTTTATTTTTCTTTTTTTTCTCCATCTGTCAGATCTCACAGCACTTTTGTGTAGAAAAGTTAGGCCCTAGGAAGAGTAACTTTGGAACCATTTGTTCAGTCCTACTGCCTCTAGGTCCAAGTTGCTAATATTGTTCAGGAAAGATCAAGCTTTTCTATTTCAGGAGGCAATGTCACAGGCGAAACATTTCATCACCAACGCTTCCTGCAGCTGTCTAAAGTACTGTTCATCCTTTTCTATGTTAGGAAAGCAAAATAATGAGAATCTTTACCACAATAGCCATGGCTGAATATTTAGCTCAGTATTCACTCTGGAAGAAAATTAATTATGCAAGAGGAACTGTGAACCATGTCATTAGAAAGATTCCTACTAGCATGATGAATCTAGCCCCTCTTACAGAAATCATAGTTACTAACATTATCTCCTGTTTTAATGGGTACCTCAAATAACTTGGGGTTTGTCTTTGTAGTGTTTTGGTTCATGAGTCCCCACTGGTATCTTTTGCCTCTAAGATCATCAGTTGAGAATGATTTTAGTCAGTAGTCTTAAGTAGCTTTTAGAAAGGAATACTTATTAAAATAGTACAGTAAGAATTTGTGGCATACTCTCTCACCAGGGAAATGGTCCCTAGTTTAGAGATCACATGTGGTATAAAGATATCTTATGACTCCTGAAATCTGGAAGTACTTTTTATTTTTCTTTCTTTCTGTTTTTTAAAATATTATTTTTTTTCCAATTATATATAAAATAGCTTTGAATGTTAATTTTTGTAAGGTTTTGAGTTCCAAATTTTCTTTTCTCTTTCCCTCCCTTTCTTTTCCACTCCCCAAGATAGTAAACAATCTGATATATGTTATACATGTATGATCATTTTATTTTATTTTTTTAGTTGATATGATAGCTTTTTCTTTTTTTATTATATCTTTTTATTTACAAGATATATGAATGAGTAATTTTTCAGCATTGACAATTGCAAAACCTTTTGTTCAACTTTTCCCCTCCTTCTTCCCACCCTTCCCCCAGATGGCAGGTTGACCAATACATGTTAAATATGTTAAAGTATAAGTTAAATGCAATATATGTTGTATGGTCATTTTAAACATATTTCCATATTAGTCATGTTGTGAAAAAAAGTCAGAAAAAGGGGAAAACCATAAGAAAGAAAAAGCAATCACATTTTGTTTTTTAAAAAAAGGTGAAAATAGCATGCTTTAATCCACATTGAGTCTTCATAATTCTCTCTCTGGATGCAGATGGTATTTGGAAGTTTTTTTCTCCTCTTCATGGAAGTACTCATGATGCTTCTCTTCTCTATGATGTAATTTCCTGCTGTATATCTTCTAGTTTTGTTCTTTGGTCCCAATGTATTCACTGACATTAGCTGTTCTAGAGATGCTCCTTGAATGTTGATAGAAAGAAGGTTTGTTAGATCTCCAAAGTTCATTAAGTTCTCCTTAAATCTAAGAGTCTGGGTGAGAGATAACCAAAGCTGATACTGAAGTGCCTTCCTCCCACTCCCTCAAGTGACTCCTTTTTGGGAAGTTTAATTGGAATGACATCTCCTAATTCATAGTTTAAGAGCGCATCTCTCATTTTTCAAGTCTGCTCTTTTACAGAAAATCCATGATGAGATTTCTTCTAAGTTAACTCAAATGCTCATTCTACAACATCACTCCAGTTCATCCAGTGGCTCACCAAAGACCTTTTCTAAATTAATTCTAGCCTTTTCACATTTAGGTGGAATAATTTGAAATACTTAGTGTAGATTGGGGAAGTAATTGGCTTTTTTAGCATTACAGAAAATGATAGGTAAGTTATACAGCTAAAACACTGGATAGAATGAACAAGAATCTCCCAGAAAGGGCAAGCATGGATGAGTTGTGATTGACTGGAAAGAGTATATCCATCATGGAGATTACAGTCGCTGATATACTAGAGTAACTTAATTAGCATTTAATTCAGCTTCCACATTTACACATGAGAATACTGAAGTCCAGAAACTGCACATCAGGAGCATTGGTAGAACATGGAGGAACCACTTGTCTGAAGGAAATACAATATAATTGAGATGCAGAAGCAGGAGCAGAGAGTGCAGAAGCAGGAGTAGGGGATGCAGAAGTGTGGAGGGTTGGGAAATGCCTCATATAAGAGGAAGTCTTTGAGCTGAGCTTTGAAAGAAGCTACAAATTCTAAAAGCAGTAGATGGAGGAAGGATAGTATATGTCAGGTGTAGAGACCAAAAGTGCACTCTCTCACATATGGGGCTCCATGAATAGTCATCCTAGGTTCAAAGTGCCCTATGAATTCTCCTCCAATTAAAATAATGCTCTTTACTTGCCATCTAGGGGAAGGCATAGGGAAAGTGAGAGAAAATTGGAACATAAGATTTTTCAAGGGCTAATATTGAAGAATTGTCCACGTATATGTTTTGAAAAATAAAAAGCATTAATAAAAAAATAAAATAATGCCCATGTATTTACTTTTCATTGTGAGAATACAATCAGTTCAAAACAACAATTAATGAAACAGCATAGTTGGAAACTTAAGACACCCTTTCCCATAAACACACATGATCATCTGTGAGAAACCTGAATAATCATGGGAGATCACAGATCTGGAACAGACAGAGGCCATCTAGTCCAGTCTCTCCATCTGACAGACAAAGAAACTGAGGCAGAGGGAAGTCAATAGCTTAGATGACATCAGAAAGGTACTTTAAAGTGGCATGTCCCAGAGGCAAGATTTAAACTGAGATCCTCTACATCCAGAGTCAATGTTCTTTTAAATGTATTATACTCTGGTCATTTTTTGAGAGAACTTCTGCAATGCAGGCTCTTATAGAACATTAATGCTGCTATAGCCTAGGGCTCTGTTTTGGGCCCTCTCCTTTTTCACTAATACAATCTGTAATTTCATCAGCTTCCCTAGATTCAGCTATCATTTCCCTCTAAATAACTTCCAGTTACATAGGCAACCCTCATCTCCCAACCTTCAGTCCCATGTTTCCAACTATCTGCAGTGTGGTTTGGAAGTGATGTAGATCTGGTTTGGGATTAGATAAAATGAAAAGTACATGACCCCAGGCATATAGAGGTATAAAATAGGAATACAAATCAAATATTTACTGATGCTAGTGATAATATAAATATTACTGATAACAAATCACAATTTTGCAACCCCCACATTTAGTTATGAGACCCTCATGGGTTTGTGACCTAAGTTTAAAAAGCTTTGGTATAAGTGATCAAGAAACTCTACCATATCCTATAAGGACCTATAGATCTAAGCAGTATTTTTTTCTTACAATTTTACTCTGTGTTGCTTAAGGTCACTAGAAAGCTGACCTTTCTCCTTTCCCCTCGACAGTCAATTCTTGTCATCTGCAGTAGTTATATTCTATAAAATCAATATCAATATTAAATTGGTGAATACTAAACCTCCATGGAAAGACTGGTTCGGTACCTGCAATCCTTGGGTCACAATGTTTACTTTAGTACTTTCCAGAATGGCCTTTGATTGGAGAATTTACTTTTCCTTTTCTATATGTATCACGCCATTGGTTCATTAATACTGAACTCATGGCCAACAGCACTATAGCTCATGCCTGAACAAAACTTATCTGACCCAAATAGTTTATCCATAACTTATATCACAGCACTTGCACTTAAAAACACACTTCAACATTATGTTGCATTTCTTGCATTTTAAAACACAGTTTCAATATTGTGTTTGGAGGCCATTTTAAACAGCAAAATCAACAAAAAGCACAAAAATCTGGGAATGGCACTAAATAAACTGGGGAAAGGACACTTGTTTACCCTATGAGAGCTGAATCTAGAAGGCAGAGCATCACCTTGTTCAGGCTCAGGAATGTGGGTGTCCACTGACTCAAATTTTTCACCATTCTGTGGATATCTGCAGAAGCACTATGAGTATTGATTTTTGAGTTTATAAATAAATTTTAGTGAGTAGGCGAATTCACAAACATGAAATTTGTGGTAGTTAGCATAACAATATTTGCAAAAGCCAAGGTCCTTATTTTATTTTTTTAGATTTATTTATTTATATTATTAAATGTAATATTCTTCTCTAAAATACAGTGTTCTCTGGGAGCAGGTTTCTTGGGGGCTTTCTGGAGGCAGCCAGTAATTACCACAAGTGCAGCCAGGGATTAAAGTCCAAATCCTTTATTGTTTCTTTCCAAGTTTTGTCTCCTTCCTGGGGCCCCGTTAGCTTTGTTAGAGGCCTATCTCTCTCCTTGGTTCTGAGAGCTCCTGCTGCTAGTTCTTTGCCTTTGCCAGCTTCTGCCTCTAGCTTCCTCCGAATGAGCTTCTAGTGGGCTTCTCCTTCCTGGACCTGAGGCCTCCTCCTTATATGCCCCACACTGAGTCTACACCAATCATTATATCACTAAGAAACCATTATTTGTTGTAGGATTAAATCAATGCTAAACTAGATTTAACCACTGTCTCCTCAATTCCACTCAGTACCTCATTTCAAGTTCTGGCCCATAACATCTCCGTGTAGGGTCAGATCAGTCATACTGAACCATGCTTAATTAGATAATTATTATCTCTATCAATTCTGCTATCTTAGTATCTTGTAAGAATCCTAACAATTAAAGCTTTTTATTTTCAAAACATGTGCATAGATATTTCAACATTCACCCTTGCAAAGCCCTGTGTTCCAAAATTTTTCCCTCCCTTCTCCCTACCCTTCCCTAGAGAGCAAATAATCGAATATATGTTAAATAGGTACAATTCTTCTATATATATTTCCACAATTATGATATACAAGAAAAATCAGATCAAAAAGGAAAAAAATAAGAAAACAAAATGCAAGCAAACAACACCAAAAAATGAAAATGTCATGTTGTGATCCACGTTCAATTTCCACAGTCTTCTCTCTGGGTGCAGCTGGCTTTCTCCATCACAAGATCCCTGGAACCGAAGGCCCCTGTTTTACAGTGGAGCTCTTGCTCCATAATTCCTCAGTTTTGACTTTCTTTGACTCTATAGTTCCTTACTCTGTCAATCTTTCTTCTCCTTGTGTCCTTTATCTCATTATCCTTTCAGTTTCTCCCCTGGCTACTTCCTACTAGGGTTGCATAGATGCAAGTGTTTTGAGAATAGCTCTATATATGATGTGGCATCCCAGGCTGCTACAAACCCATCCCCTTGAGGCAGGTCTACATGGACTTTTACTATCTCTGTGTGGTCCGAGGTCATGTGGTTATGTGCCTTTGGTACAGACCTTTTCCCAGGTTTCTCTGAAGTTTGATGTTTCTGTCTCATTAGTCTACCGCTGTTGCAAGATCTGTTTGTCTCCATGGCTTCAATGCTCTCATATGGAACTAGATTCCTTTTTACCTGGATTTCTTCCATACATGAGGATGAAGGGACTTTCAAATTTTCTCTTGATTATGTCTAAGATGCATTCCAAGCTCACATGGGCTACTTGGCTATTGACAATGCAGTAGCATGGAAAGAACATTAAATATGGAGTCAGAAGACCCATGGTGACTTAGAAGCTCTGACTCTGATTATTTGTGTGATTCTGAACAAGTCACCAAACCTTTCTGAATTCTGGAAAATGGGTTTCTTCATCTGGAAACCGGGATGGGTATTCACTCTTAAGTTAACTTTTAGTTCTATAAGTTTGTATGAATGTACATTATTATTATTGGTTGTTGGCTTTCCAAAAATCATAAATCAGAAAAGCTATTTCTGACTCATTGCCCATTAAAAACCACTGAATCTTTTATAGTGTGATCTCCTTGAGAACAGGGGCTGTCTTTTGCATTTATTTGTATCCCCAGGGTTTAGTACAATGCCTGGCACATGTGGTAGGTGCTTGATAAATACTTATTGACTGACTGCCTGCCTGAAGCCAGATTCCCTCCCTTTGGATGATGTTTTACCACTTCTGCTGATGGATTTGCCTGGACCCTTCTATTATAGGGACCCCTTGCTTAACATAATAGATGGGTTTCTGAAAAATTGTGTGCAAATTACAGTGGCCATATTTGAGTTTGAAAATAGACAGAAGTCTTCTGAACAAACAGCAAAGAAGAAAAAAACCATATATGAAATTGTCAGCACTGTCTGACCAGGCTCAAATATATGACCAATCATTAACAATGCTGCAAGAAGACAAGAATGCTCCAAAAAGGCACTCCTCTATGGCTAGACAATTAGCAATCCTGTTGGAAAACAAACTTGGGTAAATGAAATCTGTTTTTTCCAGACTTCCAAGACCATTTCAGAGAAAAATGAGGTAATAGGTGGAACACTGGGTTCTAGTTTCTGCTCTCTCACTAACAAGCTATGTGATGTCGAACAAGTCATTTAAGCCTTTGCAAAATGAACAGGTTGGAACTGATGATCAGTGAAGATCTTTCTCATTCAGATATTCTTTGTTTTAAGACTTCTCTTAGTCTCTAACATTCTCTATGGGTGATCCCTACCAACTCTGTTATTCAGTGTTCTAAGGTTCCTTCCAGCTCTGGCAGTTTGTGTTCTAAGGTCCTTCCCACCTCTGACATATTCTAGGGGCCCTCTTAGAGCTGACATTCTAGTAGCCTATGATGCTATCTTTTCTTTTCATTTCTATAGGGAGCAAACAGGATTTTTTTGTTTTAAAATAGAATCCCTTTCCTCCCCTTTCTCTCCCATCCCAATCTTTTATGCTACAGTGTATATGAAATTCGAGTATCCGGGAAGCTTTTGTTTAAGGAAAATCTTTAAAAAAAAATAAATGAAGCACCTTTTCATTAATGGTAATAGTCCTCTCATTTATATGCTTTGTAAGTTTGTCTTTTGGGTTCACTGATTTTTCTTAAAGGCACTGTGCTTATACACTATTTCCTGGCAGAGAAAAAAAGGGTGCAGTTTTGAGTCATCCCAGACTGTAGTCAGCTAGTTCACAGGCGTTTATTGACTGAGGAACATGAGCTGGGGCCCTCACTAGATGCTGTCATGAATCTCTAAACATCAAAACCATTGTTTCCGAAGACAAATAAAACTCTGGGGTCAAATGAGATCCGCTTTGCAGGGCAGAAGGAAGCAGCAAAGCATTAGGGGGGATTCTTCAACTAGCATACTTCCCATCTCTTTATAAACAGGAAACACTACACTCACAGCCTCACAGTCAGGGGTGAGTGATATAGTCCTGTTGCCTGTTCACTGTGGCTCCAATTGAGGAGGAAATTTACCAAGTTTCAAGAAAGATGCAGAAAGTTAAATCAATGCATTTTAATTTAGACTTGGAGAAGTTTTTTTTTTTTTTTTTTTTTTTTTTTTTTTTAAGAAAGAGACAGATGAGATAAAATGAAAGAGGAGAAAGGGAGGGATGGAAAAGAAGAGAGAACAAAAGAAAGGAAGGGAGAGAGAAGGAAGGAATGGAGGGAAGGAAGGAGAGGGGAAGGAAGAAAAGGAAAAAGAGAAAATCTTAGAAGAGAATGAAGTTTGGGCTGTTACTCCAATGTGGTAATATGTTATACTGAACCATTCTCATTCTCTTGGGTTATCCTTGTCCCCCTGACATATGAACAGGGTATATTGGAAAACAGCCGACTGCCACTGGGGGTACAGATATCAAAATAGCAATCTTTTAACTCATGATATTGACTTTATTGGTACTGGAGAGAAAAAATGTTCATCAAAGACAGAGAGAATCCATGAAATGGAGAATAGCTTAACAAAGTGTAATCAGGAAGAAGAATCTTTATGAAAGATTTGAGTAGACACAGCAGATCTCTTCCCAGAGAGCGATCCAGCAGCTTCTGGAGACTGAGATCTAGATCGGAAGCTTTCCCACTGGAATCAGGACCGTGTCTGTCCCTGTTCGGGCGCCAAATTGCGAAGGTCTGGTCTAGCTCCTCTTGTCAGGATAAGCAAAAGTCCTTGCCCCACGTGTGGACGCCAATTTGTAGCGAGCTGTTGTCTCCAGAAGCTGCTGGATCGCTCTCTGGGAAGAGATCTGCTGTGTCTACTCAAATCTTTCATAAAGATTCTTCTTCCTGTAGTGAACCGTTGTCTCCAGGCAGTTGCTGTTAACTCTTGTCCTTAGAAGTGACTTCCCTTCCTGCAGAGAGCCCCGTCAAGCCAGATGTAGTGCAGAGTCTTCTCCTTGAATCTCCTCCAGCTCTTATCCTTCTCCATGTAGACTCACTTTCCAGGCCCACTGTTGCTTTTTATCCTCCCAGAGAATGGGCGTGGGATAATGCAAGGGCTTCTAGGAAGAACCACTTCAGCCAATGAGCTTGCTCCTTCTATCAAGTCAACCTGAGTTCTCACCTTGTAATTGTCCAGAAAACCTGAATTCTCACCTTGTCACTGTCCAGACAACCTGAGTTCTCACTTAGTAATCCTAACATGATAAGAAAGATAAAAGACAATCTCTGCTCTCAAAAAGCTCAGTCTAATGGAGACAACATGCTAACAACTATGTATATGGGATAAATAAGAAATGATCAGCAGAGAGAAGTATTATGCATTAAGGAGAATCAAGAATGGCTTCTTGTAAAAGATGGGGTTTTAGCTGAATGAAGGAAGCCAAGAAAAATAGGAGGTGAAGATGAGGAGGGATGGGAGGATAGCCAGGGAAGATATTTGGAGTCTCTCTATGTCTCTATGAGCTGCTGAGTAGTTTATTCCTCTGTCAGATCCACATTCCCTCTTCTCTTTCTCAGTTTTCCTGGCAGCTCCTATGAATGTCAGAACAAGGAAGGAGGATGCTATGAATCTCTGGTTTCTGGTTGATAGGCATGTTGTTGTTTTTTGTGTTGGCTTCCGCCCCCCCCCCCAAAAAAAACACAGAAATCCCAATTTAAAAATAATAGAGAAATGTCAATTTTTCCCTAGAGCCTTTTGGCAAAAATTAAACCCTTCCCAAAGACCAAATGTATATTGCATTGACTGATTCTCAGAAACCAATGTGGTAGCCCATGGCATCTCTTCTTTGGGGTGGGAGTCCAGAGTCAGAGGGGAATAAGCATTTATTCTATTGGAAGGGAAGGGTGCAGTCTATAGGGCAGAAAAAGCTGGAGCTCGTGGGTCTCTGCAGGGATGGGCTTATACCAGTGAACATTCATCAAGCTTCCCCTGGGGCCTGTCTGCTGATGATACTCAACACTGTTCAGTAGTCAGGGATCCAAGAGGTCCTGGAAAACTGGCTCCATTCCCAATCTTCTGTTCAATATCTATCTCACAGGAGAGATAAACACAGGCTGCAGCCTGCCCTCGCTATCACCAACTAAGGAATACTAATAATAAAACGAAAAGCTGGTCTTTATGTAGCACTTTAAAGTTGGCAAAGTTCAAACCAATTTCAATAGTCTTGTGACTGTGAGTGCCATCTGCAACCAGAAAAGGATCTGAATGTGATTACAAGCTGTATTTTCACCATTTTTTTGTTGTTTTCTTTCTCATTTTTCCCCTTTTTGAGCTGATTTTTTCTCATGCAGCATGATAAATATATGGAAATATGTATAGAAGAATTGTACATGTTTAACTTATATTTTATTACTTGCTGTCTAGGGAAAGGGATGGGGGAAGAGAAGGAGAACAATTTGGATCACAAGGTTTGACAAGGGTGAATATTGAAAATTATCTTTGCATATATTTTGAAAATAAAAAGCTATGCTTTTTTAAAAAAGTTGGCAAAGTATTTTTAGCATATTTATTTGATCTGAGACTGAAAATGACCCTGTGAGAAAAGTACTTCAGGTATGATTGTCTTCATTTTATAGATGAGAAAAATGAAGAACAGAAAGGGGGTTTTACAGTTAATAAATATCAAGGGATTTAAATCAAGGTATTCCTGTCTTGGAGTCTAGTGCTTTTTCCATTATGGGAATTATCGTTTCTTTTCTGTATCAGGATAAAATTGCCTCATTTGAGCCTCCTGATATCCTTCAAAGGCAAGTGTAAGTAGTAAGGATCTGTTTCTCCTCATTTGAGAACTAAGGAAACTGAGACTGAGAGAAATGATTTCCCCCAAGATCACATAAATAGCAAACTGCAGAAACAAAATTAGCACTGAGGCTCACATTATTAGTCATTTGTCAAGGAGCTGAACAAGGCAATCTCTAAGCTTTCTTACAGTACTAAACCCTGTGCTCTTTCCACTGTACAATGTTGCTTCTACAGGGATTTGGGGGACTATTTTTTAAAAATTCAGATTCATAAATTCAACAATATTTGAGAATTCCTAGCATGGAAATTCCCATCCACTGGTAGAGAGTAGAAACTCATCTGTAACTTATATTCTTCTCCCTATCAATTCTGTCCCTGACTTCCTTTGAATTTCAAAATCATGTCTCTTCCTGGTTTAGCCTGGAACTTGTTGCCTGGAGCATGCTGTAGAACATCCTATCATACTTATCACACATATTGCCCAGGAATATCTCTCCACTACATCTTTTTCCCATTGGTGAGTTTTCCTTGGAGCTTCCATTTTGTAAAGAGGCCCAGAGCAGCCTGCCTCCAATCCCTCCTAGCTCTGTTCCTGATTTTCTCTGGACTTTAAAATCATGTACCCACCACTCACTGGGTTGTTGTGAAAGTCCAATAGAAAAATGCCTTGAAAACTTTAAAGTTATTGTCCACTTTACTAGTTTTACTTAATTTTTTTTCATGGTTTTTTCCCCTTTTTGATCTGTTTCTTCTTTTAAAACATGGCTACTATGAAAGTATGGTTTACATGATTGTACACATATAACCTATATCATGTTGCTTACTGTTTTAGGGAGAAAAGAAAAACATTTGGAACTCAAATTTTTTTTAATTGAAAACAAAAATAATGTGTGTATAGATATACATACAGACATATGTATGGATATATATCTACATATACACACATACATATATATGTATATCTATATACACAGACATATATATGTGTATATATAAATACAGAAAAGAGAGAGAGACTCTCTGTCATGTGTCAGAGGCAGGATTTGAACTCATCCAATTTTTTTTGCTGCCTTTCTCCTCAGTTGTTTAGGGATTGTTTTTTTTAAGGAGCTAAAAATTTAAAATAGCCTAATTTAGTCTGTCTCCTTTTTCCTGCCCATTTTGTGGGCATGATTTTTTTGTGATGGAGAAAAGGCCTGGAAGACAGTCAAACTCTATGCTTCATCCTCTCTTGAATCAATGTTTATACCCCTCAATAGGATTTTCCTCCATATGCTTATATAACACCTTTTAAAAACAATTTGTGCTGGTTTTTTCCTTTTCCTTCTTCCTGGATAAGTTATTCCAACTGACCGCTTTCTACCTCAAAGAAAAGTAGTGGAAAGTTTAAAATGTGGTGGTACGGTATAATGGGTACACTTCCAAGTGGTCTCAAGAGACCTCTCATCTCAACGTGGCTCTTCTATTCTTGCCATGAGACTGGAACCTGAGTGTTTTCTGCCTCCAGTTCCCTATTGCCAACCCACTGAAAACGGTTTATTCTGGATGGAGTCTCTTTATGTCCATTTGTCCAGTTCTTATTGCTTCCCTTTTCCACCCCACCCCCAACAAGTGCCACATTTAGATAAAAAAGTGAATTCTAATGGTAAAATACATGGTTGTCCATAAATTATCACCAAAAAGGTGATTTGTAGTCCTAATCCCAAATTCCAGTAGCAGTTTCTGACTACAAATTTCTATGTCTTTTTTGTTAGATAGGATGACCCCATCTCTGAGCACACTCTCCCAGCACCCACTGACACTAGCAAATTGAGCTTTCTAAGGGTGATAACTATTTTCTCTTTTGGGGGGGATTATCTTGAGAGCCTGGGTTTCTAAAACTTAGTCTCTCACTAGCCCCATTAGTATGTTTCCCTCCATGATGATTAACTAGTTGATATCAGTGAGCTTTTCAAAGGATCTTTTTTGAGGGCACACCTTTTGTCTTGCCCTCATTCAGTTCCTGGGAAGAATGGGCTTAAACTTGAAGGAACTGAAATCATCATATAGGGAATATATGAAGCCAAGAGGTATCTCCTGGCCTGGGGATCCTTTTCTGCCTTTTCAGAGTCTTCAAGTTCACTCCTGAATGCTGTGTAGTTGATGGATGATGCCCTTATTTTGCTGGGCTAGATGCTTGCAGGATTTAGGGTCTTGGTGGCTGGGTCTACTCATTCAACTGCTGCTGCTACCAGCTCTGGTGATCTTTCACGGCTTGGGGCTCTCTCAGTCTCACCCGTCACCACAGAACTCTCCTGTGAGAAAAGTCAGTGTCCTATGGTCAGAAAAGTAGAAAACCATACTCTCGTGGCTACATAGCTGTCGGGTGGGAAGTAATATTTGCTGCCCTTCCCCCACGTGTTGATGTTCAGCAATCATCCTCCCTCAAAGCCGCTGGGAAGGGCAAAGTCATCTACTCTAATCTTTCATCAACACTTTGGTTCTGGCTCAGCCTCAACTGAGTCATTGATCTTTCCTGTTCCTGAGCCAACTAGATTTTCATTATCACAGAGTTACTCATAACGGGAAACTGGGTCCCCAAAATTCCACGTATGGGACTGGCAGCAGAGAATATTTTACATGCTTTGTTTTTCCTCCCAACAAGGAACATGTACATGCCTTAAGAATGGGATCTGGGGCAGCTATTAGTGGATAGAGCCCCATCCCTGAAGTCAGAAGGACCTGAGTTCAAATGTGACCTCAGACACCTTACATTTCCTGGTTATGTGACTCTGGGCAAGTCATTTAACCCCAATTGCCTCAGCAAAAAAAAAAACAAAAAACAAAAAATGGGGTCTTCTCCTATTATATATAGGGTATAGAATGCAAAGGATCTTTAAGTCCATAGTGGATTCAGGATTCAGGAAGATCTGGATTGAAATCCTATCTTTAGCACTTAGCTATGTGCTCATGGGTAATATCTCTTTGTTTCCTTGTCCTTAAAATGGGATAATACCCATAGTATTTACCTCACCAAGTTGCAGTGCACCTCAGGGTTTAAATGAGATAATGAATGTAAGGAAACTGGCACACTTTACAATTCTACCTAAAATATGAACTATTGTTATTATGATTATCTTACTTGGAATACTCTCCCTTCTTACTTCTGTTTTCTACTCTTTAAGGAAATTATGGTGGATAGAGAACCAGTCCTGGAGTCAGGAGGACCTGAGTTCAAATCCAGCCTGGGCAAGTCACTTAACTCTAATTGCCTCACTAAAGAAAATAATAATAATAATAATAAACTCCCTGTCTAATGGGAAAGACTATGTATAGTAGCTATGTCTCACCAAGATTTAGACAGGACAGATGGAAGATGATCAATAGAGAGAAGGTTTTAGAATCAGAAAGGAATAAGAAAAGTTTCTTATAGAAGTCAGGACTTTAGCTGGGAAGGGAAATCTGGACAATAAACATTATTGATGTACTTAGTCTTATGTGGATGAGTAGACCAAACTCCTTTTCATGATTACAGATTTCTCCAAGGAAGGGTGGAACCAAGATGATGAAGTAAAGTAAGGATTCGCTTGAGCTCTCCCAAATTCCCTTCCAAACAACATTAAAATAATACCTCAAAATGAATTCTGGAGTGGTAGAACCAACAAAAGGATGGGGTGAAGCAATTTTCTAGCCCAAGACAAGTTAGAAAGTCATCAGGAAAAATCTGTTTCACTAGGATAAAACTGGAATGCAATCCAGTGCAGACTGCACCCTGGCAAATCAGTAGCAAGCTTTGGAATGAGTAAATCAGCAGCAGCTTTTGGAGCTCTTAGCCCACAGATAGTGTGATCAACTGGTCAGAAGGAGATTATAGGGAACCTTCTGCTAGCTGTGGGAGAGCAGGACTCTGTGGCATTGCTCATACAAGTTCCAAGTCACAGTTTCAGGGAAAGGAGGAGCGCTAGCAGGAACAAGGAACCTAGTTACAGTTCTAGGGCAGAAAAGCATATTTGTGGTCATTCACAGAGCAGAGCATAAGCCAGGAGAATAGTGATCACACCTCTCCTTAGATGATACTACCTTGGAAGAACTAAAAACTTACAGACCTTGAAAATTAGTTCTGAAAACTGTTGAACCAAAAAACTCCAAAGTTTGGGACAATGTCTTCTCTATCCCAGTCCAACTTTAGCATAAAGAAATGAAAAAATAAGCTAGAAAATGAACAAACAAAAAACCAGCAACAACTTGATTATAGAAAGTTATTATCGACCAATCACCTGAAAGAGATCCCAAAATGAAAACTCCCAGGAATATCATAACCAAATTCCAGAGCTCCCAGGTCAAGGAGAAAATACTGTAAGCAGCCAAAAAGAAACAATTCAAATATTATAAAACCACAGTTAGTATAACACAAGATTTGGCAGCTTCTGTAGTAAAGGAGCTGATGGCTTAGAATGTGATGTTCTGAAGGGCAAAGGAGCTAGGATTACAAGTAAGAATCACCTACCCAGCAAAACTGAGTATTAATCCTTGGGGTGGGGAGGAGAGAGAGAGATGGATATTTAATGAAATAGAAAACTATCAAGCATAAATGATGAAAAGACCAGAGCTAAATAGAAAATTTGACTTCCAAATATATGACTCAAGAGAAGCATAAAAAGATAGAGAAGAGAAATCATAAGAAATTCAATAAGGCTAAATTGTTTACATTCCTACATGGAAAGATGATACTGGTAACTACATAATTATTGAGGAAGGTAAAAGGCATAAATAAAGACAAAGGGCATGAGTATGAGTTGACTTTGATAGGATGATATCCAAAAACATAAAATCAGGGAGTGAGGGAAAAAATGTACTGAGAGACAGGGGAAAGGAGAGGAAGATTTTTTCAAGAGGGCTCTGGTATGTTCTGGAACTTTATGCAATCAGGAAAATGTCATAAGCAAATAGTAGCATCTGGATGACCTCCACAATCTATAAGGACTTCCTCTTTACCCTAAACCCTGAACTGGAAATCCTCCATCACTATGGGGAATATTTTTTGGTGAATATATATCTTCTTGTTTTATGTCTCATTTGATGCTGATAGTCTCAAAGTTACTTGAAAAAAAAATCAAGGGTTTTTCCTGTTGTTACAATAATCTAAGGGAATCTTAGATGAGTTTGAAGTCTGTTTAGGAGATACATTGTTGGGGAAAAAAAAGTATGCTTTTTTGGGTACTCAATGAACACGAAGCTCATATTCTCTACATTTTTCAATTAATTGTTAAGTGTATAATATGTGGTCAATTACTGAATATCTCTTACAAAAACCTGATTTTTCCTCTACAAATATCCTTTTTGCCTATACTCCTGATCTGTGTAGACAAATCTCACAAAAGTAGTTCAGTAGGCAGAGAGGTAGGCAGTTATTGGCATTCTCTGGACAACCATTTTTATATTAGTAATAAGGTCTAATTTCCCCCCTAATATCTTTGGTATTTTCCCCTCCTTAAAATACATTGTGTATCACTTCCCTTAAGCCTTTATACTTGTATTACAGCCAACATGGACATTCTCTAAATATATTTTGTCTAATCTGACTGTTTTTCCCATTTTTGTTTTAATGTTATTTCTACATCCCCTAAATACATGCCTAAGACAAATGTTATGATCTACATATGGTGTTTCTGCTATCCCCAATGGAAAAAAATTCTCTGTTAAAAGTTAAAAGTTTTTTTCATTTTCCCCCCATTTATTATCTTCCCTTTTCTGGTTTCACCCCCACCCCCATCTCTCTCTACTTTAAAACAATATTGTTCATAATTATCCTTCAAGTTTCTTTGTAAAATTATACAAATGAGTTTATATCCTAGCCCTGTGTTGCCTTTGACAGATTTCTGTAGTCAACTGGCAAATAAGTCAGTGGAAGAGTAATTTTGCCCAAATGTCAACCTGGAACAAGTTGAAGTAGAGAACTACCCGTCTGAATTCATGACCACTAAATTCAGTACCCATAGAAGTTAGAACAAAGCCTGCCCTACATAAGCCAGAAGGTTGGGACAAGGTTCAAATATTACCAGAAGGGTGAAAAACCCATGCTGAGAGATCTCATGCCCTAGCCAGAAGCTCTGTGAGTCAGTGCTATGGAAGAACAGGAAACCAATTAGATGATGAAGAGAGGGAGGAATGAACAGGTGGGGGAACCAAAGAAATGGAGGAGATGGACAACAGTGAGAATCCTTTCCTGGCCTACTACGGGGTACCCAATCAGTTGTAAACTGGCATTGGTTGAGTCAAAGAATCTGAAGATAATTGGACTGTCAGATAAAAAATTGAAAGCCTTCTACCACTTTCCCCAGACCTGGCCTTCAGGAGCTTTGTTGGGAAAGGGAAAGGTATTTTTCATTACTCAGGACTATCTGAACTTCTCAGGGAAGAGCTTTTCTGGAACCTCTTGCTCTGCTCCAGGCTATTTCCTGTACCAGTGAAAAGCAGCATATGCAAATGCCATAGAGAGTCTGAAGAAGTGGTCTTTGTTTAGTAGGAATATGAGTACTTGGGAAAGAGTCCTGACCCTGAGGTTTGCCAGCTTTGTCTGATTTTGGACCAGTTGCTTAATTTCTTTGGGTCTTATCTCCTTGTTTAATAGGGACAATAATGACCTCCCTTATTCTCAGGGTTGGGGCTACTGAGAACTGCATTGCTCTGCTTAGCAGGGATAGAAGTAGAATGAGAGAATAATGGGTATATGAAGGGGTGAGGAACAGAATGAAAACAATGAGAGAAGATACAGTTGTTAGAATTTTCCTTCTGTAACAACTCCTCTTGTTTACTTTCCCAGCTTGCCTTCACATTGATGATTCCCTGGAAGGTCACTGTTACTTTGTGTTCTGGGTGGGGTGTAAACCTCTAGAATTGGACTATAAAACTATAGTTTGTGAGCCCCCACAAACTATAGTTTGTCTGCCCATTTACAGTCATGTCAATAGACACAATTAGCTTTGAGCAAAAGGATTTACTTGAAAGACATACCAAACACAGTAGCTATTCAATATTCTCTCTCTCCAGACCCACAAGCCTGAACTTCACCGTCCCACAAATATACACAACATCTTAAAAGAGGGGCATTTAGGGTATTTTGAGTAGAATCACATGACCAAAATATCTCACAGTTCTCCTAGTACAGAGCTTTAATGGTCTCTATCTATCAGTGGAGCTGGAAGGAGTATATAACCACATGACTTTCATAGTCCCTGTGTTTAGAGAGAGGAATGATTGCATGTGACTCTAGCTTTTGATACCCAAATCCTTGTCCCATCATAGTCTTGTCATATTCCTCTTGATTTATTAAAAGAAATATTATAGCCAACCCAATGTAGCAGTATCCTTACAGCCAGAATCACAGTGTACAAGACAGAAGTTACAGAAATGTTACAGATCATAACACATAACTACCCACCTATTAAATAAAACATAACCATTATAATTATCCCTATTCCATATATAAAGGAACAAAAGAACAGAGAAATTGAATGAACGGTAATACTGTCATTGGAGAGACTAAGATTAGTACTTGGTATAACCAAGAGAACAGTTAATCTATGATTATCCAGTTGACCCTTTGAGAGCTTGTTACTGAAAACTCACCCTGAAAGCAAGAAAGGTCTTAAGTTAGGAAGCTGTTTTTTTTTTTCTTTTTCTAAATCTAAGCACACTGAAGGGTGATAGTAAAAAGCCTTGGAAGTATGAAGTGTGAGAATTTTCTAGATATAGATGTACCTTCCTTTTCCCTCAGTCTGTATCCTGGAGGCCAAACTGATAACACTATTCATTGAAAGGATGCTAAGCCATGGAAACAACAAACATGGGGCCTGAAGGATGCTGCGTAGAACTGGTTCTGAGCCATACCCAGTGCACTGTTTGTTACGGAAGTGGTTATCACTTTTCTGATCCTTTCTCTTCTTCCCCTTCTGTTCTCTTGAGAGAGATGAATCTTTGCTTCCTGTACTTTGCATGTGTTATCACAAGAAATTGGTTTCTCTAAGATCTTGGGTGTGTATATGTGTCTTTAGAGAAAAAAATAAAAGAAAATTAGTTTTGGTCACCCTGGTACAGAGGATTAAGAAAGAACTTTTTTTCCTGCTGGTGGCTTAAAACAAACCAAAGAGATTTTTATTAAAAGTTTATTATTTAAGCTCTTCCAAGATTGAGAAACCCAGGCCAATATTGACCTAGTCACTTAATGAGCTAAGCCATACTGTTCTTGTGAGAAGGAAACTCTAAGCTGCTTTGAGACAGGTTTGACTATTAGGACTTTTCATCAGTATCCTAATTCTGTTTCTGAGTATCTGGATATCATGAGGAAAGATGGATTCAAGGCTCTACTAAAAGCCCAATAGAAAAGTGACATCATACCTAAGGGAAATAGCTTGAGGACATCAGCAAAAGGGCTTTTAGAGGCTGTGATTATTCTCTATGCAACATGTGATTTAAGCTCAAGGTTACTTCCCTCCACCCCCCAAACAAGCATTAGTGGGAGAGTATTTCACAAATCTTAGGGAAAATCTAATCCAGCAAAAATACTTATCTTGCAAAAGGCATTGTGCTTAAAAATATGAAGACAAAATGAATACATTGTCCTAGTCTTTAAGCTCATATTTTACTAGAGAACTATAACAATGCATCTGTTATATACCTCATGTAATGTATATTCATATAATATATGTTTGTATGTTATAGCTCCATAGAACACATAAATATATACTATATGTGTTTATATAGCATATGTTGTAGCTTTCTAGAACATTCATAGACACAAATATGTATATGTTTTTATATAGAGATAGTTATATGTGATGCTGTAGATTCCCTCGATAATTCATGTTGATACCCACATTATGTGTGTATATATATTCACATACATATACACTATATAGGTATATATAAAATAATATGTAAATATATATAATGCACATCATATATATGTGTCTCTCAGTGTGTGCATATCTGCATATATATATTATATATATATGTATACATACATACATACAAACATATGGGGGGATAAGAAGGGAGGGAGGGAGGATAGAAAGGAAGTAGAGAGGAAGCTTACCACAGATCTTGACTCATCACTCAAATCAGCCCTGCAGGAATTGCAATGGGAGTCTTTTGGAGAGAGAGAGAGAGAGAGAGAGAGAGAGAGAGAGAGAGAGAGAGAGAGAGAGAGAAGAGATAAATAGGTAAATATAAATATAGCATTATCAAAAATATATCCCTAAATCAAAAGGTTTATTTTCCTTTATATCACTTTTGTGTTTGGAGAGAGAAGTTACAAAATTAAAAGTGGTTGCTACAAAGTATTGAGAGAGAGAGAAAGAAATAGGTAAATATAGATATAGCATTATCAAAAATACAAATATATCCCTAAATCAAAAGATACATTCTCCTTTATAACACTTCTGTGTTTGGAGAGAGTAGTTACAAAATTAAGAGCGGTTGCTACAAAGTATTAGCCCCACCAAGTTCATTTCTGAATACAGCAGTTAATGAAAGAGGAAGCTTCCCTGTTAACTGAAACCAGCTTCTTGGTTTGAGCCCCTGTTGGACTAGGTCAAGCAGGTCACTCAGGTCCTTGTTCTTCACTAAGCTTGCAAACTCTGGCATGGTCTCCTATCTGGACACTAGGCAGACTTATAAGCCTCCATCTTTGGTGGCTTATAAGTCTGCCATCTAGTTCATTCCTTTTCCAAAACTCCTTCAACCTAAAGCAGGGAGAACTAGATATTACAGCAATGTAAGCAACAGAAGAAATATAGCTTCACTTGGATCCCAAGTGAGGGGATATAGGCCACTGGCACTCTCCCCATCTGGAGACTTACAGCAGAATTCAATTTCTCACTCAAATGCAGCCAGGAAGAAAAAAAGTGGAATTGCCCCTGTGGAAGTCTTTTGGATGTAGTTCTAGTTTCTACTTAGTACACAGTTTCCTTTTCAAAAAGGAAAGCAGTAAGGGGAGGGGAAACATCAAAGAGGAAGAAGAGAACACGAACAACTAAGAAAATCAATATTTAGAGGCAGAAGAGAGCATATATCTCGACTAGTTCCTCACTTCATTTTACTGATGTGGAAATTGAGTCTTAGGTAAAATGAGTTGCCAATTTTGATACAAACAGACAAGATCAGGATTTGAAACCATGATCTCTAACTCTTTTTGTTTGTTTTTGTTTTTTCTTTCTTTTTTATTGTTTTCTTTTTTCTGGTTATATATGTACATTCATTTAAAAATACACATTTCTTTATGAACCGTGTTGGAAGAGAAAAATCAGAACAAAAGGGAGAGACACAAAAAAAAAAAGAAAGGAATAAAAGAGAACATGGCATGTGTTGATTTACATTATGTCTCCATAGTTCTCTCTCTGGATACAGAGATCCCAAAGTTTATTGGGATTGAGTGGGATCACTGAATGACTGAGAAGAACCAAGTCTTTCATAGTTGATCAACAAATAATCTTGCTGTTACTATGTATCATGTCTTCTGGTTCTGCTTGTTTTGCTTAGCATCAGTTCAGGTGAATCTTTCCAGCCCTTCCTAAAATCAGTTTGTTCATCATTTTTTATAGAACAATAATATTCCATTGTTTTCATATATCATAACTTATTCAGCCATTCCCCAATTGATGGGCATCTACTCATTTTTCAATTTGCCACCATAAAAAGGGCTGCTACAACATTTTTACACATATGGGTTCTTTTATCTCTTAGGATACATACCCAATAATAACACTACTGGGTCAAAGATACTGCCCAGTTTGATACCTCTTTGGGCATAGTTCCAAGTTGCTCTCTAGAATGGTTGGATTATTTCACAACTACACCAAGAAGACATTTGTGTCCCACACATTTTTCCACATCTCCTCCTTCTTCCTATCATCTTAACCAATCTGAGAGGTATGAGGTGGTATCTCAGAGCTGTTTTAATTTGCAAATCTCTAATCAATAGAGATTGAGTATTTGACTATAGATGGTTTTAATTTTATCTGAAAATTGTCTGTTCATATCCTTTGACCATTTGTCAATTGGGAAGTGACTTGTATTCTTATAAATTTGAGGCAGATCTTTATATATTTTATTTTATTATTATTAGTGTTATTATTGGGGTTAAATGACTTGCCCAGGGTCACACAGCTAGGAATTGTTAAGTGTCTGAGACTAGATTTGAACCCGAGTCCTCCTGATTTCAGGGCTAATGCTCCAGCCAATGCTCCATCCACTGCGCCACCTAGCTGCCCCTCTTTATATATTTTAGAAATGAGGTCTTTATCAGAAATATTGGCTGTAAAAAAAATTTTCCCCATTTTTGTGTTTCCCTTTTAATCTTGTTCATGTTGGTTTTACTTTTAATTTAATGTAATCAAAGTTGTCCATTTTACCTTTCATAATGTTCTCTAGTTCTTCTTTGGTTATAAATTCCTCCCTTCTCCATGGATCTGACAGGTAAACTATCTCTTGCTCTCCTAATTTGCTAATGGTAACACCCTTTACATTCAAATCATGTACCCATTTTGATCTAATGTTGATATGAGGCATCAGATATAGGTCTATGCCAAGTTTCTGACACTTTATTCTCTAGTTTCCCCAGAAATTTTTGTGAAATAGTGAGTTCTTATCCCAGAAGATGGAGTTTTGGAGTTTATCAAATAATAGGTTACTGTTTTATTTTTTTTTAATTTTCCCAATCCATGCAATACATACAGCATCCACCTTCTTGTGTTCCAGATTTTCTCCTCCTTCTCTCTACCCCACCACTCTCCAAGTCATCAAGCAATCTGATATAGATTAAATGTGTGCTATTCTTCTAAACATATTTCAGTATTTGCCATGCTGAATAACAACAACAAAAAAATCAGACTACTCAGTACCCAGTTTCCTTTTCAGTAAGGGGAGAGGAAACATCATAGAGGAAGAAGAGAACACTAGCAACTAAGAAGATCAAATATTTAGAGGTAGCAGAGTACATAGAAGCCAATTAGTCCCTCACTTCATTTTATTGATGTGGAAACTGACTCTTAGAGAGGTAAAATGATTTGCAAATCTTGACACTTAACAGACAAGTTCAGGATTTGAAGTCACAATCCCTTACTTTTTTTTCTGTTTTTGTTTTCTCTTTCTTTCTTTATTGTTTTTTTTTTCTGTTATACATGTACACTCATTTTTTAAATATACATTTCTTTATGAATCATGTTGGGAGAGAAAAATCAGAACAAAAGGGGAAAATCACAAGAGATAAAAGATAGAAGAAAAAGGAAAAAAGTGAATGTAGTCCTTTTCTAAATGTAATACTTTATGGCATCATAGAAAAGGCTTCTCATGGGAGGTGATCCATGAACTGAGCCTTCAGTTAATTGAGGTGTATTAAGAGCTACAGGGAGAAGAGATATAGGAGACAATGTTTGTAAAGACATGGAGGCAGATGATGGAGTGTCATGGGTGGTAAATAGCAAATAAACCAATTTTTTAAAGGCAAAGAGTGGACAATGTGTAATTTATTCTGGAAAGGTAGGTTGAAGATAGATTAGGAAAGGCTTTAAAGGCCATTCTGAGGAATTTAAATTTTATCCTATAATCGGTAGGGAGCTATTGAAGGTTGTTCTCTAAGCAGGTGAAATAGGCAGATGTGTATTTTAGGAGGATTTGAGGTTGGTTTTTTTTTTTCAGTTTGTAGAGAATGGCCCAACTGGGAAGCAATAAACCAAGTGAGAGAAAGAAATCCTGAACTAGGGTAGAAGTCATATGAGTGGAAAAAAATAAATGAATTTGAGAAAGATTTTGGATACAGATGTGATAAAAATCTGACAATTGATTGGATCAAAGCTGTACCATAATCCAGAAACTATGTTTAGTGAGAAGGTATATCACCAAGAATACTATGGCATATCGTGAATATGATGGAGAAAGGTCCCTATCCAGCATTCCATCATTGCCACAGGAAATCCTAGCCAACTATAGACATGAGTGTAGAGTGACTAGATTTCAAAAAAAAAAAAAAAAACACATTTGGAAGAGGAAAAGGAGATCTTGGACTTCTCTTGGTGCTGTTGCTTCTCCTTTACTACACTCTACGTCCATGGTTCTCTGGGGAGCCAGAGGTTATAAGGTGCAGGTCAGTGTACATGGGTATTACTGCCCTCTGCTGGGAGGATTACTCAAGGCCCTAATTTGGCTTTAACAGAGCCTTTAGCAGAGGAGAGGAAGAACCAATTAATGCATGCTCTGGGAACAGGAAGAACTAAAAAGCTCCCTTTTCTGTCAGTCCTTCACTCTTGGGGTAAAACAAAAGAACATAGATAGCATTAAAGATGTAGAGCTAGAAAGGACTTCCAAGGTTATTTAGTCAAGAAGTTCTTAACTTGGGGTCCATGAACTTCCAAAAACTAGTTTTGATGAATCTATTGTATAATTAGTTTTATAATAATCTTTATAATCTTATTGTTTTATTTTATGCATTTAAAGCCATTATTCTCCTAAAGGCTTCACCAGATTACTAGAAGTGTCCACAGCCCCCCCCCCCAAAAAAAAGATTAAGTACTCATAATTTGATCCAACCTCTTGATTTTATGCATAAGGAACAGAAGCCTAGAGATGTTAAATGACTTGCCAAAGGTAACACAGCTAGTGAATATGTTGGGGAGAGTTTTGAACTGGGAGATAGAACATTTCATGTGAGAAATAAAAAGGAAACCAATGTCTCTGGATCACAGAGTACTGGGGGAAGGTATAAGGCATATTAATAAAACTGGAAAGGCAAGGAATGTAGATTCGGGTTATGAAGGGCTCTGGATCCAAAACATAATATTTTATATTTAATCTGTGTGATAAGGAATAGAGTTTATTAGAGTGAACAGGTAACATGGTCAGCCTTGAGCTTTGAGAAGATCATTTTGGTTGAGGAAGGACTAAAGTGCGGAGAGTCTTGATGCAGAGAGACTAATCAGTAGGCTATTGCAATGGTTCTAGGAGATGATGAGGTCCTACATCAAGCTGGTGACAGCATCAGAGAAGAGAAGGAATATATGAGGTATGTCACAAAAGTGAAATTAACAGACTTTGGCAATAGATTGAATGAAGGGGATGAGAGTCAAGGATGGTACTAAGTTGTAAGTCTGGTTGACTAGGAAGATGGTAATAAGCAAGTTAGGAAGAGGGTAAGGTTTAGAAGGAAAGATAATAAAATCAGTTTTGGACACATTGAATTTAAGATGCTTATGGGACATGCATTGGAGATGTTCAATAGAGAGTTTGAAATGAGAAGCTAGAGCCTTTTATAGAGATTATTTACAGATAAATCAATTTCAGAGTCAATATAGAGATGATAATTGAATCCATGTGAGCTAAAGAAATCACCATCTGGAATATGAATCAAAAGGAGCTTGTGATCTATAACATTAGAAACCTTTCTTTCCCAACTTCCCAGGACTACTCCAATAGCCTTGAGAGCTTCTGTTGCATCTGCGCTTTGGGGACCTAACTTGGGAATGTAAGCAGAAATGGGATAATAGCTTCAGAGTATACATATGCCATACTAGTTAGGAAGCTATTATAAGAGAGAGGAAGGCCTTGATCAAGTTGACTGCACTGAAAGTGAATAAAAAGGGCTAGATACAAGAGATATTGTGGTAGAAACCATAGGATTTGGCAATTTTATGTGTGGGATGAAGAGGGAAATGTCAGAGTTGAATTCATGCCTATGAACCTGGATCTCAGAAATAGAGAAACTTAAAAAGCTGTGGAAGATATAGTATATTAAGAAGCCATCTAGTCAAACCCATACTTAAATAAAATAGGGATAAGGTTGTTTTTTTTTTGGTATAGAGAATTCCAGGTGAAGAAATAAACTTTATCATTGTAGATCAGTTCTTTGTCAATTTAGAGAGTTCTTAGACTACTAAGAGGTTAAATAACTTGCGAGGTCTGTGCATGGACAATATGTATTGGAGGAAGGATTTTTAACCGATCTTCTTGTTTTTCTATTCACTACATCATGCAGTCTTTATTGAAGCAGTGTGATATAATGGCTAGCATGCTAGATTCCTAGTCAAGAAGCACTAGGTTTAAATCTTGTGTTTTTTCTCCTTTGAATCTGATTTTTCTTGCAGCACAATAATAGTCCATAACATTTATATACTATGTACCATGATTTGTCTAACCATTTCCTGATTGACATGTTTCCTTAGTTTCTAGTTCTTTGTCACTACAAAAAGACATGCTTTAAATATTGTTATACATAAATTATTTTTCTCTTTGAATGCTTGGGGACACAGGCCCCATAATGTTTTCTGAATGGCTGGATCATAACAAAGTATAGTTGTTCCAACTGTACATTAATATAACTGTTTTCCTATAGTCCTTCCAGTACTTATCATTTTTTGTGATAATTTTACCAACTTGATGGGTTTGAGATGAAACTTCTGAATTGCTTTAATTTGCATGTGACTATTGATAATTTGGATTTTCTTATGAAAACTGTTTGATCATATCTTTTGAACATTTATCAATTGATGAATGCTTTTTAGTTCTTATAAACTTGAATCAGTTCCTTATAGAAATTAGAAATGAGAATTTATCAGAGAAAATTTCTACAGATTCCCCTTCCCAGTTACTTGCTTTTCTTTTAATTTTAACTCTATTGACTCTGTTCATGCAAAAACTTTTTTTCCTTTGTAATTTTTTTATTATAGCTTTTTATATACAAAACATATACATGGATAATTTTTCAACACTGACCCTTGCAAAAACTTCTGTTTCACCTTTTTCTCTCCTTCCCTCTATCTCCTTCCCTAGATGGCAGGTAGTCCCATACATGTTAAATATGTTAAAGTATATGTTAAATCCAATATATGTATACATATTTATACATATATACATCTTGTTGCACAGGAAAGATCGGATTTAGAAAGAAGGTAAAAATAACTTGACAAGAAAAAAACAAAAAAATGCAAAAACTTTTTACCCTCATGTAGTAGTGTGTATTTTATGTTTTTTTCTCTCTGTGCTTGGTCATGAGCTTTTCCCCTATTCATGGATCAAAAAGGTAATTTATTCCCTACCATTCTAATCTGTTTTTGATATTCTTTATGACTAAGTCATATACCTATTTGGAGCTCTTTGCAGTGTATAGTATGAGGTGTTGGTCTGTATCTATTTTTGCTTTGCAATTTTCCCAACACTTGTTTGTGTGTCAAATAATAAGTTCATAAGCTCTTGGGATTTATAAAAAATTAGCTATTATGTTCATTTGATTCTATATATTATATACTTAGTTTGTTAACTTCTTTATTCTTAATACCATATCATTTTGATGAGTAATAGAATCTTTGTAATATAATCTGGTATGACAAGACCTACGCATAAGCAATTTATACTTCTCCAATTATTTAGGTCTGTATTTGTGTAAAGAAGGTAATTATGTTAATATATTTCCTATGTGTGTAGTGAAATGTAAACTAACAAATATTTTATAGTTTATAATTATTTGGAATTCCTCTATCTCTTCCTCCTAGGTTTTGTTGGTAGTATCCAGAAATAATAATTATTTATATGAGTGTATTTCAAATTACTTATTTGAGTTTATTTTAAAATTTGCAACTTTGCTGAAGTTGACTTTTTTTTGATTTTCAGGATTTCTATTCTGGTGTTAAACTGGCTTTTTAAAAAGTTGTTTCTCTAGATTTTATAGTTGTATGTCAAATGTGTTGATGTATTGTTTTTCTCTTTTATTGGTGAAAGTTTTTAGAGCTATAAAATTTCTCCTAAGAGCTATAAAATTTCCTCCAAATGTGAAGGAAGTAAGTAATAAAGCATTTAAGTACTTACTATGTGCAAAGCTCCATGCAAAGTTCTGGGAATACAAATAGTTAAGAAAAGTCTGTACTCTCATTCAAATGGGGGGGAGGAGCAATATGTGGTTATTAATTATTAGTTATATGGAAAAGTCCAATGTCTTTAGGATATAGTGGCAAAGCAGATAATAATATCTCTTCTTTAATGCCATTTCCTCTGATAAAATAATGGCAGTCTGTGAGGTTGATCTACTTAACAGTGCCAAGGACTTTTATACATTCTTTAGGATATTCTTTTCTGGGTCTTCAGTAGCTATGACTGTAACATCTGCAGGAGCAGCTGCCCAGCTGTATTTCCATAGGCATTGTTTCCCAGGATGATGGCTGAGGGCTCTAGCCTAGCTGTCTCCATCAGAATCTGTAGAGAAATGTTGGTCAGGGTAGTGGTGGTGTCATGATTTGCCTGGACCATGTCATTTCCTTTTTCTCCCTTGGAGGTACCTTGTTGCTTCTGTTAGTCTGTCTTGCCTGCCCTTTGTGGAGCAGTTGGTTGACATTTGCTGGGGTTGGCTAGCCCTTTCTCCACAAGAGTTTTTTTCCTATTTCATGGCTGTGAGGCTTGAGCTGGAAGCAGGACAAGTGGTCTGAAATTATCTGTTGTTTATATGATTTGTTCTTTGATCCACTCATTCTTTGTAATTAAATTTTTCAGTCTTTAATTCATTTTAATAATTTCTTAAATGGCCTTTTATTGAATATAATTTCTTATTGTGGTCAGTGAAAGATATATTTAATGTTTTAGCTTTTCTACATTTGTTCATAAGATTTTAATTTCTTTATACATGATCAATTTTTTTGTTTTTTATTAATAACATAGCTAGTATGACCTCAATTTCTGATTTTGTTGAAGCCCAAGGACTTTCTGTAGAAGGATAACTGTACCATTAACAGACAATTTATAAAAACAGGTCATTAAAACTGCAAAGACTTTTAGGACTTATCTTGTTTAATGTCTATATTTTAGAAATGAGGCAAGTAAAGTCTAGAAAGATTAAAAATTGTCCAAGGTCATTATAAGTGACCCCAGATATCATAACTCAAAGTCCAGAGCCATCTCCTTTGTACCATCCATATTTCTTGGTCCCTAAAACTCTCTTTAGAAATGGGGGGAGAAGGAAAAGAACCTACATGTTCTAAAATATTTATAGCAATTTTCTTTGTGGTGGCAAAGAATTGGAAACTGTGGGAATACTCGTCAATTAAGTGATAACTAAATAAGTTGTATTATATTATTGTGATGAAATACTTTTATCTTTTAAAAAATTATGAGCTTTTTGATTTTAGAAAAAACATGGATAGACTTAAAAGAAATAATGAAGAGTAAAATAAGCAAAACCAAGAGAGCATGGTATAAAACAGCAATATTGGGTTTTTTTAAATTTTATTTTTTATTATAGCTTTTTACATACAAAACATATGCATGGGTAATTTTTCAACATTGACCCTTGCAAAATCTTCTGTTCCAACTTTTCCCCTCCTTCCCCTCCTCCCCTCCCCTAGATGGCAAGTAGTCCCATACATGTTAAATATGTTAATGTATATGTTAAATACAATATATGTATACATATTTGTACAGTTATCTTGTTGCACAAGAAAGATTGGATTAGTTATATGGAAAAGTCCAATGTCTTTAGGATATAGTGGCAAAGCAGATAATAAGATAAAAATAACCTAAGAAGAAATAAACAAAAATGCAAGCAAATATTAAACAGAAAGAGTGGAAATGTTATGTTGTGGTCCATACTCATTTCCCAGTGTTCTTTCTCTGGGTGTAGCTGGTTCTGTTCATTACAGATCAATTGGAATTGATTTGGATCCTTTCATTGTTGAAGATGGCCACTTCCATCAGAATTGATCATCATATAGTATTGTTGTTCTGCTCATTTCATTTAACATCAGTTCATTTAAGACTCTCCAGACCTTTCTGAAATCATCCTGCTGGTCATTTCTTATAGAATAATAATATTCCATAACATTCATATATCACAATTTATTCAGCCATTCTCCAATTGATGGGCATCCACTCAGTTTCCAGTTTCTGGTCACTACAAATCCTATTTTCCAATCCCTACTCACTGTTCACTCATTCCCACTCCCCTAAACCCAAACTTCAACATCCTATTCTAATACTACTTATTGTGCAGGCAACAGACCTGTTCTTACCTTAAATCTTTTCTTCTTCCACACTTTCCATCTGTGTTGGCTCACTGAATTCTAGCTGTTTGCTGATGGCCTTTCCAATAGTAGTTGTATTCTACTCATGTCTATCTATTGACTGGTCAAAATGGGGGAATTGGAGTATTCTTTTCTCCTTATTGTTTTTCCAGGTTTTTCCTCTACCACCATCATTCAATCGCCTCTCCTCTTTTAAAGTTTATTTAATCCATATTTACTACTCAGTCATAATTTTGGTAATTTGTCTATGGATCTCAAGGACTTCCTTCCTTCCCCAATGAGTTCAGTGCTCATAGTTTAGTCTTCTTTCCTCACCTACTCCTGCTCTCATACAAGGGGATTTCAATATATTGATATTTCTTCTTAATAGCCTAATCTCCTACTTTCTCAACTCACTCAATTTCCCATGATCTAGTCCTCCACTTGTGTGGACTGAGATTTCTACAAATTTATGTTATACAGTCTCAACTGGGCCCTCTCTGTTGCAAGACAATCTTTTTTTACATCTGCCTAATTAACTCACTATCTCATTCCCTATGGTGACTTATTAAACTTTTTTATCCCTTCTCAGACTTTTTATGGTTCTTCCTCCCTCCACTCTTTCAACTAAGAATCTTGACTCATATTTCTTTTTTATTATTTTATTTTCTCCCAATTACATGCAAAAACAATTTTAACATTCATTTAAAAATGTTTGAGTTCCAAATTCTTCCTTCCTCCCCACATCCCTCAGTGAGAAGACAAGCAATTTGATTCATTGTAATCAAGCAAAACATATTTCCATATTAATCATATTGCAAAAGAAAACAGATCAAAATACACCGTCAAGAAAATAAAAAAAATTTTAAAAAGGATGCTTTGATCTGTATTCAGACCATCATTTCTTTCTTTGAGGGATAGAGTTAGCATTTTTCATTCTAAGTTCATCCTTGGATCATTGTATTGCTGAAAATAGCCATGTCATTCACAGCTGATCATCCTAAAATACTGTTGTTACTATGTACAATTCTCTTCTGGGTTCTAGTCATTTCATTTTGTATGTGTTCATGTGTTCATTCTTCTTTCTAAGTTTTTTGGAGAGCATATTGTTCATCATTTCTTATAATACAATAATATTTACCACAATCATATCCCACAATTTGTTGAGGCATTCCCCAATTAATGGGAATTCCTCACTTGAGTTACACTTCTTTGCCACCAAAAAAAAGAGCTGCTACAAATATTTTTGTACTTTTAGATCCTTTTCCTTTTTTAAAAAAAGTCGTTTGTGACTAGTAGTTTCCCTTGTATTTCACTAAAAATCGAGGCCATTCACTGTACCCTCTTCTTCCCTACTATTCAACTCATATTATTCATATGTCTTTTTGTTTGTTTGTTTCCCATTCCATGGGTTTTTTTTTAAGTTTATTTAAGTCTTAAATAAGAAATAAAAAACATAAAAAGGAGGAAAGACAAGAAAAGGAAAAACAAAACATTGTCATGTGCTCAGCAGAACATCAGGGAGGTTCAAAATATATAACAATAAATTTCATCTCAAGAAAACATAATAATTGAAGGCATTATATTCATGACTTTCTATCTTTTCTTTGCTTTCTTGTAGGTTTACTTTTGTTCTTTGCTATGCACTTTTTACTTTATTCTGTTTTCCCCTTTCATTCCCTCTACTTCCTCCAAGCAGACTACAATTAAGCATGAATATATGTATGTACACATATACATACACCTCTCCACATATATATATATATACTAATGTACATATACCCATCTACCTAAATACATATACAGATACACAAACATATATCTGTATGTATATATATATGCATATACACATATATACATACATAGGTGCGCATTTAAAACAATATTAATATAGCTGACAATGTAGATTTCTCTCTTGATTGAATCTTTAAATTTCTCTTTGTCTGGAATAAATGATTATCACCCCTACTTTTTTTTCTAATAAATTCTACTCCTGATCATAGTTATTGTTTGTGTTATCTCTTATTTCCTATACTTCCTAAATTCTTCTGCTTTGGTTCTACACTTTAACTTACCTTGCTATTACTTAATCTCCCTCCCCACACTCTCTAGAGATTCCTTTATCTTCTCCTCCCTTCCTTTCCTTCCCTCTCTATCTTTTTCCCATTAATCTACACACTTTATCCCACTCCCTTAATCTAAACATGCTTCTCTATCCCACTTTATCTTGTGCTGCCCTTTTCCTCCCTCTTTTCCTCATCTCATATTACATACCTGGTCCCAGTGCCATAAATGTATACACTCTTCAATACCCTAACTTATCCTATTCTCTCTTCCCTTATTTCTTTATAAATTTTGGAGGGTGCTTTACCCATCTTGGGGTGTGTGTGTACACATACATGTATATGTGTGTACATATATATACACACACATATAGCATATGCGTATATATATATATATATATGTATTGTGTGTGTGTATATATACACACACACATATAGTACACAAACACATCCACACGTAGATGTATATTTATATATGTATTGTTCCCTATTTAATCCATGCTGGATGTCTGTAGGTTTTCAGAACTACTAGCTCTCTTCCTCCATCTAATTCTTCTATGTCAATTCTTCCTCTGCACCTCATTTGTATAGCATAATTACTATTTTTACCTTTTCCTAGATAGTTTTTCCTTTTAGAGTCAAATCACATTCAGCTCTGCCCCACTCTTTCTTTTGGACTACCCAATTACTAATGTCAATCTTAGATATGTGACTTACATTTCCACATACTTATTGAGACCTTCAAAATTAGTCTTTAATGTTGGCTTTTATATATTAAATTGCCTATTGAGTTTAAGTATGTTTGAGACAAAGCATTGAAAATCTTTGGGTTCAATAAATGTCCATTTTTTCAATTCAATATTAAATGCTGGATACGATATTTTCAGCTGCTATTCATATGCCTTATGTCACTATCTCCTTTTTTATTCCTATTTCACATGAAGAGGTGGACTTCTTCCTTGCCAAAGCTAATCTTTCTCCTTTGATCCCATTCTATTCCATTATCTCCAAAAGATTGCTCTTTCTATGATTCCTACTCTCTCCTTTATTTTCAATCTTTTCCTATGGATTGATTGTTTCTTTACTGTTTACAAACATATCTGTGTCTCCCTCATCCTCAAAACACTCTCATCTGGTCCATCCATCCTCACTAGCTACTATCCTTTATCTCTTCTTTTTTTTTAGTATTTTTTTTGCCAATTACATGTAAAAATGGTTTTCAACATTCATTTTTTAAACTTCTTTATTATAGCTTTTTATTTACAAAACATATGCATGGGTAATTTTTCAACACTGACCCTTGCAAAACCTTCTGTTCCAAATTTTCCCCTCTTTCCCCTCCCTACCTCCCCTAGATGGCGGGTATTCTAATATATGTTAAAATATATTCAACATTCATTTTTATAAAATTTTGAGTTTTCTTTCTCTCTCCCTTCCTCCCTCACTAAGGCAGCAAATAATCAATTATAGGCTGTACATATAAAATCATGTTAAATATAATTTCCATATTAATCATGTTATAAAAGAAGAATCACCACAAAAGGGAAAAACCAGAAGAAAGAAAAAACAAATTTTAAAAAGTAAAAATAGTAAGCCTCAATCTGACTCCATAGTTCTTTCTCTGGATATATGGATAGCATTTTCCATTACAAGTTTCTTGGAATTGTCTTGGATCATTGTATTGCTGAGAAGAGCTAAGTCAATCATGGTTGATCATTCCACAATTTGC
The DNA here is from genome assembly GCF_048593235.1 of Sminthopsis crassicaudata. Classification (NCBI taxonomy): domain Eukaryota; kingdom Metazoa; phylum Chordata; class Mammalia; order Dasyuromorphia; family Dasyuridae; genus Sminthopsis; species Sminthopsis crassicaudata. The sequence goes on along the minus strand of NC_133619.1, from coordinate 612,339,168 downwards.
TGTTATTGTGTACAATGTTTTCCTGGTTCTGCTCCCTTCACTCTGCATAAGTTAATGTCTTTCCACAATTCTCAGACAAAGAAATTGAAACTATTTCTACCCATATGAAAAGATGCTCCAAGTCATTATTAATCAGAGAAATGCAAATTAAGACAACTCTGACATACCACTACAAACCTGTCAGATTGGCTATAATGACAGGGAAAGATAATGCAAAATGTTGGGATACTGGTACATTGTTGGTGGAATTGTGAATATATCCAGCCATTCTGGAGAGCGATTTGGAACTATGCTCAAAAAGTTATCAAACTGTGCATACCCTTTGACCCAGCAGCATTACTACTGTGCTTATATCCCAAAGAGATTTTAAACAAGGGAAAGGGACCTGTATGTGCAAGAATGTGTGTGGCAGCTCTCTTTGTACTGGCCAGAAACTGGAAACTGAGTGGATGCTCCTCAATTAGAGAATGGCTGAATAAACTGTGGCATATGAATACTATGGAATATTATTGTTCTGTAAGAAATGACCAGCAAATGATGACAGGAACAAATAATGATGAATGTTGGAGGGGATATGGGAAAACTGGGACACTGATGCCATTGTTGGTGGAGCTGTGAAAGAATCCAACCATTCTGGAGAGCAATTTGGAACTATGTCCAAAAAAGTTATCAAACTGTGCATACCCTTTGATCTAGCAGTGTCTCTACTGGGCTTATATCCCAAAGACATACTAAAGATGAGAAAGGGACCTGTATGTGCCAAAATGTTTATGGCAGCTCTTTTTGTAGTGGCTAGAAACTGGAAAATGAATGGATGTCCATCATTGGAGAATGGTTGGGTAAATTATGGTATATGAATGTTATAGAATATTATTGCTCTGTAAGAAATGACCAGCAGGATGAATACAGAGAGGTTTGAAGAGACTTCCATAAACTGATGCTTAGTGAAATGAGCAGAACCAGAAGATCACTATACACTTCAACAACAATACTGTATATATAAAGATCTATTCTGATGGAAGTGGATATCTTCAACATAAAGAAGATCCAACTCACTTCCAGTTGATCAATGATGGACAGAAACAGCTACACCCAGAGAAGGAACACTGGGAATTGAATGTAAACTATTAGCACTACTGTCTTTCTACCCAGGTTATTTATACCTTTGGAATCCAATTCTTGATGTGCAACAAGAAAATTGGATTTACACACATATACTGTATCTAGGATATACAGTAACACATTTAACATGTATGGGATTGCCTGTTATCTAGGGGAGGGAGGGGGAAATTTGGAAAAATGAATACAATGGAATACAATGGATATGAAAAAAATTACTCATGCATATGTACTGTCAAAAAAAAGTATAATTATAAAATTAATAAAAAAAAAAAGAAAGAAATGACCAGCAGGATGATTTCAGAAAGGCCTGGAGAGACTTCCATGAACTGATGCTGAGTGAAATGAGCAGGATCAGAAGATTATATTATTATACTTCAGCATTATATTACTTCATATACTTATACATATACATATACATGTATATATACTATACATATATACTTCAGCAATATATTACATATATTACATTATATACTTCAGCAATAATACTATATGATGATCAATTCTGATGGACGAGGCCCTCTTCAACAATGAGATGAACCAAATCAGTTCTAATAGAGCAGTAATGAACTGAACCAGCTACACCCAGCGAAAGAACTCTGGGAGATGACTATGAACCACTACATAGAATTTCAGATCCCTCTATTTTTGTCTGCCTACATTTTTTATTTTCTTCATAGGCTAATGGTAAGTGTAGCAAATCCAATTCTTTTTGTACAGAAAAATAACTATTTGCACATGTATACATATATTGTATTTAACTTATACTTTAACATATTTAGCATGTATTGGTCAACCTGCCATCTGGGGGAGGGGGTGAGGGGAAAGAGGGGAAAAATTAAAACAAAAGGTTTTGCAATTGTCAATGCTGAAAATTTACCTATGCATATATCTTGTAAATCAAAAGCTATAATAAAAAATTAACTTTAAAAAAAGTAAAAGCCTTTCCAGGTTTTTCTGAAATCCACCTGCTTATCATTTCTTATAGCACAATACATTACATTCAGATACCACAACTTGGTCAGCCATTCTCCAATTCATGGACATCCCTTTCCAATTATTTGCCACTACAAAAAAAACATTGCTACAACTATTTTTTGTACATGTGAGTCATTTTCTCTATTTTTTATTATCTCTTTGGTATACAGATTTAGTAACAGCATCAGTTCACATTCCATAGTAATGGATCAGTTCACAACCAACAGTGCAGTAGTGTCCCAGTTTTCCCACATTCTTCGTTATCATTTCCTGCCATCTTAGCCAATCTGATAGGTATGAGGTGGTGCTTCAGAAATGTTTTAATTTGCATTTCTCTAATCTATAGTGATATAGGAAATTTTTTTCATATTACTATATTTGTTTTAATTTCTTAAGTTTCTTCAACTGAAAACTACTTATTTGTATCATTTGACCATTAATCAATAAGGAAATGACTTCTTTCTTATAACTTTGACTCAGTTCGGAAATTAATATGGCAGAAATTAGATATGGATCCACACTTAACACCATATACCAAGATAAGATCAAAATGGGTCCATGATTTAGGCATAACGAGGGAGATAATAAATAGATTAGAGGAACAGAGGATAGTCTACCTATCAGACCTGTGGAGGAGGAAGGAATTTATGACCAGAGGAGAACTAGAAATCATTATTGATCACAAAATAGAAGATTTCGATTACATCAAACTAAAACTATTCTGTACAAATAATACTAATGCAAACAAGATTAGAAGGGAAGTAACAAACTGGGAAAATATTTTTAAAAGCAAAGGTTCTGACAAAGGTCTCATTTCCAAAATATATAGAGAACTGACACTAATTTATAAGAAACCGAACCATTCTCCAATTGATAAATGGTCAAAAGATATGAACAGACAATTCTCAGATGAAGAAATTGAAACTATATCCACTCACATGAAAGAGTGTTCCAAATCACTACTGATCAGAGAAATGCAAATTAAGACAACTCTGAGATACCACTACACACCTGTCAGATTGGCTAAGATGACAGGAACAAATAATGATGAATGTTGGAGGGGATGTGGGAAAACTGGGACACTAATACATTGCTGGTGGAGTTGCGAAAGAATCCAACCATTCTGGAGAGCAATCTGGAACTATGCCCAAAAAGTTATCAAACTGTGCATACCCTTTGACCCAGCAGTGCTACTACTGGGCTTATATCCCAAAGAAATACTAAAGAGCGGAAAGAGACATATATGTGCCAAAATGTTTGTGGCAGCTCTTTTTGTTGTAGCTAGAAACTGGAAGATGAATGGATGTCCATCAGTTGGAGAATGGTTGGGTAAATTATGGTATATGAAGGTTATGAAATATTATTGCTCTGTAAGAAATGACCAGCAGGAGGAATACAGAGAGGCTTGGAGAGACTTACATCAACTGATGCTGAGTGAAATGAGCAGAACCAGAAGATCACTGTACACTTCAACAACAATACTGTATGAGGATGTATTCTGATGGAAGTGGATATCTTCAACATAAAGAAGATCCAACTCACTTCCAGCTGATCAATGATGGACAGAAACAACTACACCCAGAGAAGGAACACTGGGAAGTGAATGTAAACTGTTAGCACTAATATCTGTCTGCCCAGGTTACATGTACCTTCGGAATGTAATGCTTATTGTGCAACAAGAAAATGGTATTTACACACATGTATTGTATCTAGGTTATATTGTAACACAAGTAAAATGTATGGGATTGCCTGTCATCTGGGGGAGGGAGTAGAGGGAGGGGGGGATAATTTGGAAAAATGAATACAAGGGATAATATTATAAAAAATATATAATAAAAAATTATTAAAAAAAAACTTTGACTCAGTTCTCTATATATTTTAAAAAATGAGGTCTTTAGAAGATTAGAAGTAAAGCAGAAAACTGGGAAAACATTTTCATATCCAGAGGTTCTGATAAAGGCCTCATTTCTAAAATATAGAGAGAATTGACTCAAATTTTTGACAATATAAGCCATTCTTTAACTGATAAATGGTCATAGGATATGAACAGATAATTTTCAGATGAAGAAATTAAAATCATTTTTAGTCATATGAAAAAATGCTCCAAATCATTATTGATCAGAGAAATGAAAATTAAGACAACTCTGAGGTATCACTACATACCTTTCAGATTGGCTAAGATGACAGGAAATGATAACGAAGAATGTGGGAAAACTGGGATACTAACACATTGTTGGTGGAGGTGTGAATTGATCCAATCATTCTGGAGACCAATTTGGAACTATGACCAAAGGGCTATCAAACTGTGCATACTCTTTGATCCAACTATGTCTCTACTAAATTTGTATCCTAAAGAGATCATAAAAAAGGGAAAAGGACTTATGTGTGCAAAAACGTTTGCAGCAGTCCTTTTTGTAGTGTCAAGGAAGTAGAAACTGAGTGAATGGCTAGCAATTAAGGAATGGCTGAATAGGTTATGTATATGAGTGTTATGGAATATTATTGTTCTATAAGAAACAATCAGCTGGAGAGACTTGCATGAACTGATGCTAAATGAAGAGAATAGAATCAAAAGAACTTTGTACACAGCAAAAAAACAAGATTATACAATGATAAGCTTTGATGGAATCGGCTCTTTTTAACAATGAGGTGATTAAGATCAATGCCAATAAAATTGTGATGGAGAGAGCCATCTGAACACAGAGAAAGGACTATGGGGACTGAATATGAATCACAACATAGTATTTTCACCCTTTTTGTTGTTGTTTCCTTGCTTTTTGTTTCCTTTCTATTTTTTTCCCTTTTTGATCTGATTTTTCTTGTGCAAAATGATAATTGTGGAAATATGTATAGAAGAATTGCACATGTTTTAATATATATTGGATTACTTGCCATCTAAAGGAGGGGGTAGGAAAAAGGGAAGGAAGAAAAAAATTTGGAACATAATGTTTCATAAGGGTAAATGTTGAAAACTATCTTTGCATAGTTTTGGGTTTGTTTTCCTTTGCATATATTTTGAAAATAAAAAACTTTTTTTAAATGAGGTCTTTACACTTTACACTGGGTGTAAAAAGTTTCCTCTGCATTTCTTCCAATCTTGGTTGAATTGCTTTTGTTTGTACAAAAACTTTTGAATTTAATCAAACTATACATTTTGCATTTTATAGTATTATCTGTTTCTTGTTTGGTCATAAGTTCATTCCTTCTCCAAAGAGCTGACAGAAAAACTATTTCTTGCTTTCCTAATTTTCTTATAGTAGTATCCTTTATGACTAAGTCATGTACCCATGTAGATCTTATCTTTTATAAAGTATGAGATGTTGGTCTATGCCTACTTTCTGTCATACTATTTTCCAATTTTCCCAGCAGTTTTTGTCAAATAGAGAGCTCTTATCCCAGAAGCTATAGTCTCTGGGTATATCAAAATTTTTTGTATAGATACAAAAGACAATAGTCAATGACTACAGTAATCTACAGTAGATTACTGTAGTCATTGACTATTGTCTTTTGCATCTAACCTATTGCACTGATCCACCACTCTATTTCTTAGCGAGGATCAAAAGGTTTTGATGATTGCTACTTTATAATATAGTTTTAGATCTGGCATGGCTAGAATACCTTCCTTTGCCTTCCTCCCCACCATTAATTCCCTTGATATTCTCGATCTCTTGTTCTTTTAGGTGAATTTTATTATTTTTTTTCCTAGCTCTATGAAATAATGGTTGGTATTTTGAGTGGTTTGGCATTGGATAAGCAGATTAATTTAGGTAGATTCATTACTTTTATAAATTTATGTATATTTGTCATTTTATTTATCATTTTCAGCCTACCCATGAATAACTGATATTTTCCCAATTGTCTGACTTTATCTGTGTGAAAAGTTTTGTATTTGTGTTCATATAGTTCCTGGGTTTGTCTTGGCAGGTTGATCTCTAAATAGTTTGTATTATTTAATGTTATTTTAAATAGAATTTCTCTTTCTATCTTTTGCTGCTGGACTTTGTTGGTAACTTATAGAAATGCTGATGGTTTATGTGGATTTATTTTATATTCTACAATTCTGCTAAAAATTATTTCAAATAGTTTTTTAGTTGATTCTCTAGGATTTTCTAGATATATCATTCATCTGCAGAGTAATAGTTTTGTTTCCTTGTTGCCTATTCTAATTTCTTCATTTTTTCCTTCTTTTATTGCTGAAGCTAACATTTTTATTACAATATTGAATAGTAGTAGTGATGAAGGGCATCCTTCTTTTACCCCTAATTTTATTAGGAATATATCTAACTTATTCCCATTACCTTTAAAGCTTGCTGATGGTTTTAGATAGAAGCTGCTTATCATTTTCAATGTTCATTTCTCTGCTACTGATTTTCAAATCTACTTATTCAACCCTAACCTCTCTGTTAATTTCTACTCTTTGCTGCTTGTCCTTTGTTCTCGAAGGAAACCATGACATCAGGGAGGTGATACCATAACATGGAAGTGAATTGGATTTAAGTGAGGAAGGGCTGCGCAATGTTACCTGCCTCTTTTACCTTCAGAGCTATCTGGGTTCAGTGGCCAGATAAAGATCAGGATGATTGGAGATGACCCTGGATGCAGTGGGAGACCTTCGTCTTTTAAAGCTAAGGTCTTCAACAGGTCTTAGTCTGACTGAAGCCATACCTCTTTAGTAATTATGACTGGGTATCAAGTGAAGCAAAGAATGGCTTCCTTTACCTAGTCAACTAACCAAGTAATAAGTCTCTACTCACCCGTTAGTTAAATTGATTACTGATCTGTATGTCACATAGCCATCTGAAACTCAAAATGTTCAAAACAGAACTCGTTGTCCTTGCCAAACTCTCCCTACTTCCTTATTACTGTTGAGGTTTCACTATTCTTCCAATCTCCTAGGCTATAAATTTAAATGTCATCCTTAATGTTTAATTTCTATTCAATTTATAATCATGATTTATTATTTCTATCTTCCAGACAGAAGCTCTTCCATGTGTTTTCTTCTTTTTTTCTGACACAATCACCACTTGAGTGTAGGGCCTGGACAATAGCAATAGCCTACTGGTTGGTCTTCCTACCCTGAGTCTCAGCTGTCACATTGATCATCCTAATTTATCAATCTATATTCCCTTGGATCAATAAATTCTCATCATGTCCAAGATCAAATATATAAATGTCTTCTTGGCTTTTAAAGTCCTTAATAACTTAGCCCCTTTCTATATTTCTCTGTATCCTCAGCAATTTGCACAGTGCCTGAACCACCTCATTGTTGAAAAGAGCCATGTTCATCAGAATTGATCATCACATATTCTTCTTGTTGCTGTGTTTAATGCTGTGTAAGTGTTTAATAAATGCTTGTTGACTAACTGGATAATATATTCTAAAATGATGAGAATTAATATTTTTAGCATCTGTCATTGTCACCATCAAAAGTCACTAACTTTCTGGATTTTCAGTTCTTTTTCAAGTTCTGTGGAGTCTTTCTATTCAGGGATTTTACAAAGCAAATGGTAAAGAGAAAAAACTGAAAATGTTAGCTTATTGGAATAGAAATATGATGTGATGGAAAAATTCCTCAACAAGCATTCTGAAGACAGCCGAGTTTGAATCTCTAATTCTTAACACTTATTGGGTGATTCTGGGCAAGCAGTATGACCTTTCTAGGCTGCTTTTAGTTTCCTCATTTTCAAAAGAGGGAGGAAAATAAGAATGCCCATTTCACAGTGTTCTGAGAATCAATCTGCCTTTTAAACGTGTAAATGCTATAATTATTATTTTCATGTTTCACTAATATGTAAGAACCACTCCATTCTGATGATGTATCATGCAAAGGTGATACAAGTTTTGCCAAGTCTCACCAAAGTGGGAACTCTTTAAAAATCAACCTGATAATGGACTTTATGGATGGTGTTTTAGCTTTCTTCCCTGACATCTTATGTTCTAAAGGCCTCCCATTTCACATTCTAAGGGCCCCTTCAGCTGTGACATCTTGTGTTCTGAGGGTCTTCTGGCTCTTATACCCCACATTCTTTTTTTTTTTAAGTTTTTTATTTTCAAAATATATGCATAGATAGTATTCAACATTCACTCTTGCAAAACCTTGTTTTATAAATTTTTTTCTCTTTCCCTTCCCCACTCTTACACAGCAAGTAATCCAGTATATGTTAAATATGTGTAATTGTTCTATACATATTTCCACAATTATCATATGCTGCACAAGAAAAATCAGATCAAAAAGGAAAAAAAATGAGAAAGGAAACAAAAAGCAAGCAAACAACAACTAAAAAAACAAGTGAAAATACTATGTTGTGATCCACATTCATTTCCCACTGCTTCTCTCTCTTTGGGCACAGAGGGTCTCTCCATCACAAGAAGATCATTGGAACTGGCCTGAATTACCTTGTTGTTGAAAAGAGCCACATCCATTAGAATTGATCATCACATAGTCTTATTGTTGCCTTGTACAATGTTCTCTTGGTTCTGCTCATTTCACTCAGCATTAGTTCATGTAATTCTCTTCAGGCCTCTCTGAAATCATTCTGCTGATCATTTCTTATTGAATAATATTATTCCATAATATACATATATCATACCTTATTCAGCCATTCTCCAGTTGATAGGCATCCACTCAGTTTCCAGTTTCTTGCCACTACAAAAAGAGCTGCTACAAACATTTTTGCACATGTGGGTTCCTTCCCCTTTTTTTATTATATTTATGATACAGCACAAGATAAAATTCAGGAGAAACACTGCTAGATCAAAGAATACGCAGTTTGATAGCCCTTTGGTCATAATTCCAAATTGCTCTCCAGAATAGTTGGATCAGTTCACAATTCAACTAACAATGTATTTGTGTCCCAGTTTTCCCACATTCCCTCCAACATACATCATTATTTTTTCCTGTCATCTTAGCCAGTCTGAGGGGTGTGCAGTGGTACCTCAGAGTTGTCTTAATTTTCATTTCTCTGATCAATAATGAGAGCATTTTTTTTTATGACTAGAACGATTTTAATTTCTTCATATGAAAATGTTCATATCATTTGACCATTTATTAATTGGAGAGTGACTTGTATTCTTAAAGAATAAATTCTCTATGTATTTTAGAAATGAAGCGTTTATCAGAACTCTTAGATGTAAACATTTTCCCCCCAATTTTCTGCTAACGTTTTAAGCTTGTCTGCATTGGTTTTGTTTGTGTAAAACCTTTTTAACTTAACATAATCAAACTTAATCATTTTGTATTCTACAATGTAATCTAGTTGTTCTTCATACTCAAATTTTTTTCTTCTCCATAGATCTGAGAGATAACTATCCTTTGTTCTTCTCATTTGTTTATAGTATCACTCATGAATCCATTTCAACCTTAGTTTGGTATATAGGGTGTTAGGTATTGGTCAATGTCTAGTTTCTGCCATACTAATTTCCAATTTTCCCCGCAATATTTTTCAAAAAGTGAATTTTTATCCAAAAAATTGGGGTCTTTTGGGTTTTTGATAAACTATATATAAACTAATTCTTGACCTTTTGTTCTTCCAGATGAACTTTATTTTTTTCTAGCTCTTTAAAATAATTTCTTGGCAGTTTGGTTTGTATGACACTGAAAAAGTAGGTTAATTTTGGTAGAATTCTCATTTTTATTATATTAGCTCAGCTTATCCATGCTATTTTTCCAGTTGATTAGATCTAACTTTTTATTTGTGTGGAAAGTGTTTTCTAATTGTGTTCCTATACTTCCTGACTTTGTCTTAGTAGATAGATTTTCTAATGTTTTATATTATCTACAATTATTTTAAATGGAATTTCTCTTTGTATCTCTTGCTGCTGAACTTTGTTGGTAACATATAGAAATGTTGATGATCTATGTGGATTTTTGTATCCTGCAGCTTTGCTAAAGTTGTGAATTATTTCTAGTAGCTTTTTAGTTGATTCTCTAAGTATATCATCATATCATCTGCAAAGAGTGAGAATTTGGTTTCCTCATTACCTACTGTTACCTTTACTTGTGTGTGGTACGGAAATGGTGAGGGAACACCATTTAATAAAAAAAGCTGGAGAGAGCTCTAGAGAAAAGCAAAGTTTATTGTACATTCTCGAGAGAAGGGCGTCCCACCCTTCGAGCAGACAATCGAAGAGAGGAAGCACCTCCTGTGGGCAGAACAGCACCTTTAATCCCTAACGCAAAACGCCCCCTCCCACCACTGACCCTCATCCTCATTAGCTGAGAGTCTTACATTCTAAACTCGAGATCTACCCATGAAATTGAACTTGACCAATAAGTACATAGTTGCCCATATTTGGATGAAATAGGGAGATGATATCATAGGAGGGGAAGGCAATGCCCTTTGCTCGAACTTCAGAGTCTTTCAGGCCTACTTGAACTCTGAAGTAGATGAAGCCTTACTCGATTTTCACAACTGTCTTGAAAGATCTCACCTCATCTTGTTTTCTTCTCTTATTGCTAAAGCTAACATTTCTAATACAATATTGAATAGTAATGGTAATAGTGGGCAACCTTGTTTCACCCGAATCTTACTGGGAATGGTTCTAATTTATCCCTATTACATATAATGCTTGCTGATGGTTTTAAATAGATGCTAATGATTATTTTAAGGAATAACACCCCACATTCTAAGGACCCTCCCAGCTCTAGACTATCCCATGTTCTAAAGCCTCTCCCAGATCTGAAATTTCATGTTCTACAGCCTTTCCCAGCTTTGACATCCTGTATTCTAAGATCCCTCCCAGCTCTGACCTCCTGGGTTGTAAGGGCCCCTCCCAGCTCTGACCTCCTGTATTCTAAGATCCCTCCCAGCTCTGACCTCCTGGGTTCTAAGGGCCCTCCCAGCCCTGACCTCCTGGGTTCTAAGGGCCTTCCCAGCTCTGACCTCCTGGGTTCTAAGGGCCCTCCCAGCCCTGACCTCCCGGGTTCTAAGGGCCTTCCCAGCTCTGACCTCCTGGGTTCTAAGGGCCCTCCCAGCTCTGACCTCCCGGGTTCTAAGGGCCCTCCCAGCCCTGACCTCCCGGGTTCTAAGGGCCTTCCCAGCTCTGACCTCCTGGGTTCTAAGGGCCCTCCCCGCTCTGACCTCCTGGTTCTAAGGGCCTTCCCAGCTCTGACCTCCTGGTTCTAAGGGCCTTCCCAGCTCTGACCTCCTGGGTTCTAAGGGCCCTCCCCGCTCTGACCTCCTGGTTCTAAGGGCCCTCCCAGCTCTGACCTCCTGGTTCTAAGGGCCTTCCCAGCTCTGACCTCCTGGGTTCTAAGGCCCTCCCAGCTCTGACCTCCTGGTTCTAAGGGCCTTCCCAGCTCTGACCTCCTGGGTTCTAAGGACCCTCCCAGCTCTGACCTCCTGGGTTCTAAGGACCCTCCCAGCTCTGACCTCCTGGTTCTAAGGGCCTTCCCAGCTCTGACCTCCTGGTTCTAAGGGCCTTCCCAGCTCTGACCTCCTGGGTTCTAAGGCCCTCCCAGCTCTGACCTCCTGGGTTCTAAGGGCCCTCCCAGCTCTGACCTCCTGGGTTCTAAGGTGCCTCCCGGCTCTGACATCCGGGTTCTAGGAGCCCTCCCGGCTCTCACCCCCGTGACATTTGTGGCTTCTGCACAGGTAAATGGCTGGTGGTTCAGTAAAGGCTCTTTATAGAGTGACATGAATGAATGAACTTGTCGTTTCCCAGAGCCGGAGGCGGCGGGCACGTAGGAGAACGCACACCGCGGGGGCTTCCCAGACCATCAGAAGGCCTCTGGCCCGAGATCTCGCCCAGAAGCCGGCCTGTCACGGAGCTCTCGGCAGGCTCCAAGGTCAGGCCAGGCCGGCTGACATACTGTCACCTTGACGACGAGCCGAGAGGACATCCGGAAAAAGGCGGAGCCGAGCAGGTCAGTCTCGCGATACTTGGTCCCGCGGCCCTCTCACTCTGAGCTTGGAGTGAAGGTGGCGGATATCTCGCGAGACTTTGCCGGTGTCTAGGCGCTCGGGCCGGCTGGGAGGGAGCTGGGGCTGGCGTTGAAAGTGGAGCTGGAGCGGCTGCGGCTACTGGAAGGGAACATGTCCGACTCAGACCTCGGCAGGAAGTGGGACCGGTGCTTGGCCGACACTATCGTGAAGCTGGGTAAGGGTCCGGAGCCCGGGGTCAGGCCCGGTGAGGCGGGGGCGGCGCGGCCCGTGGGCGGGACTACGGGCCTCGGCCCGGGGCCTGCGGGGGGTGGGGGGCGGCCGGGGCCTCCTGGGCCTGGGGCAGCGGGAAGGGGCGGTGGGAGGGACGCCGCGGTTCCGGGGATCCCCTGCGCTGGTCTGGTCGAACTCTCCGGGGAGAGTTCCCGCCACACCTCCTGCAGGCCCAGAGCCCCTAGGAGAGCCGGCGTCTGTCAGCACTGGTGCCCGGTGCTGGGGAGGGGTCGCGCACCCAAGCGCCTGTCTCCGTCCTCAGGCAGATGGGGTGGAGGGGGCCCATGCACGTGCCTCAGGAGTGCCTGCGGAGCCACGTGCGGAGGGGCAAGGGGCTCGTGGGCATCCAGAGGGACGAGAGCGGCCATCTCCCCTCGGGGGAATCCGGGGCCCTTCGCTCAGCCCTCCCTCCCGGGGGAGCCTCTCCTCCTGCTTTCTCAAGGCACCCCCAGTGGCTCCGGGCGTGTGCTCCCGAGCCTTTGACACGGGAGTCCTTCCTTGCCTTAGATTTTCCCCCTTTGTCATCCCCTTTGCTCACATCTATTCTGTACATTTTTCATCCCTCCCTCAGAAAGTTTGTCCACAGCATGTATTTTCCCATGTATCTCCAGCACTTAGAGCCTGGCCCTAGTAAATGCTTAATAAATCCTCGTTTCCAGACGGGACGATGGGGATGGGTGCGAGTCCCAGGGTGAGGGAGAACAGCCCCTGTGAGATGTGGGGGCAGCGCATGTTTGGGGTTAATGGGTAGCCGAAAAGTCCAAAATGTGTCGCTTATATTTTATCCGAGAAGGGAATTCATTGTTCAGAAAAGGGGGAGCTGGTCAGAACCACATTTTAGGGGAATCGAGGCAAAGAGCACAAATGGGAGACAGGGCAATAGTCCTTGGCCGGGGTGGCTGGGTGAGGGCCGGGCCTTGGTGTGTGAGAATGATGGCAAAGACTGGAGTGAGCGCCCCTGGGAGGAGCGGGGGCCGCTGCACTTGTGGTGAGGTCTCCTTGGTCAGGAGAACCTGGGCTGTGCACCTGGGAGCCATCTACACAGAGATGATCACCGGAGGTCATTGCTTAGAGAGAAAACAAGATACTCTAGAACAGAAACTTAATGGAACAGGAAAGGGTTAAAGGAGAATAAGTTGTGAGAGGAGAAGATTGAGAAAGTGGTCAGCAGTGTCCCGCTCTGGAGAGGCCGAGGATGGTAGAGATCACCAGACTGGGTGGTTCGCCAGCTTTGGAGCGAGCGTCTCAATTGAGAAGTAAAATACTGTGGTGGGAAAGTCAGTGAATCAAGCTTGGGTCTAAATTTGAGTGAAACAACCATTTAACCTTGGACGTATTTTCTCTTAGGTGATAAAAAGAAGTTTAGGTTCCCTGATCCTGTCTGGTTTCCGTTTTATGATCAGTCCCTAGTCAGTGAATATTTATTCATGTGCCTCGTGCCCAGCCTTGGAGATACGGGGAGAGGCTGGAGCAGAGGGTCAGATCGGGAATGGTTTTGAATGCCGGAGAGAGCATTTTGTGTTTGGTTATGGTGGTAATAGGAGCAACTCGAGGTTATTGAATAGGGAATTGACATGGTCAGGATTTACTTTTTATGACGATCACTTTGGTGACTGACTAGAGGATCATCTGAATGGAGAGACTTGTGGCAGGCACAGGGACCTCCAGGCTACTGCGGTAGTCCAGGCGTGAGCTGATGGTGTGCGAGGAGGGACATTGGAGAGCTGCAGACAGGTGAAATGGACAGGCCTTCGTAAGTTTGGATACTGGGGGGAAGGGGAGGAGAAAGTGAGCTGCATCTAAGGGGAGACAAAGGCAGGACACAAGGGCTCCTAATTCTAAAGACTGAGCCTGCAGTCTTTATGCTGTATTTTCTCTAGAGATTATTTAGAGGTTTAAAATGACAGCAGAATACCAAAATAAGGTCAAAATGGGTATACGATTTGAGTGTAAAGGGGGATACCATAAGCAAATTAGAAGAGCAAGAGCTAGTTTACCTATCAGATCTTTGGTGAAATGAGGAATTTATGACCAAAGAACTAGAGAATATTATGAAATGCAAAATGAACAGTTTTGATGACATTAAATTAAAAAGTTTTTGCACAAACAAGATTAAAAGAAGTGCAAAGCTGGGAAATAAATTTTTACAGCCATCGTTTCTGATAAAGACCTCATTTCTAAAATATATAAAGATCTGTGTTGAATTTATAAGAATACAAGTCATTTCTCGATTAATAAATTGTGAAAGGATATGAGCAATTTTCAGATGATGAAATTAAAGCCATCTATAGTCATATGAAAAAATGTTCTAAGTCACTGTTGATTAGAGAAATGCAAATTAAAGCAACTCTGAGATACCATCTCATACCTCCCAGATTGATTAAGATGACATGAAAAGACAATAACAAAGGTTGGAGGGAATGTGGAAAAACCAGGACACTAATGGATTGTTGGTAGATTCATGAAATGATTCAAGCATTTTGGAGAGCAATTTAGAACTATGTATACCCTGTGATTCTACTGGGTCTGTTTCCCAAAGAGATCATAAAGGAGAGCAAAGGATTGACATGTGCAAAAACGTTTGTAGTATCTCTTTTTGTGATGACAAAGAATTGGAAATTGAGGGGATGCTCATCAGTTGGGGAATGGCTGAATAAGTTACAGTATCTTAAAATAATGGAATATTATTGTTTTATAAAAATGATGAACAAGCTGATTTTAGAAAGACCTGGAAAGATTTACCTGAACTGATGCTGAGCAAAACAAGCAGAACCAGGAATATGTGGTACACAATAACAGCAAAATTATGCCAATGATCAAGTGTGAAAGACTTGGGTTTTTTTTCTTTATTAATTTTATAATTATAATTTTTTGACAGTATATATGCATGAGTAATTTTTTATAACATTATCCCTTGTAATCATTTTTCCAGATTTTCCCCTCCCTCCCTCTACTCCCTCCCCCCGATGGCAGGCAATCCCATACATTTTACATGTGTTACAATATAACCTAGATACAATATATGTGTGTGAATCCAATTTTCTTGTTGCATGTTAAGTATTAGATTCTGAAGGCATAAGTAACCTGGGTAGATAGACAGTAGTGCTAACAGTTTACATTCAATTCCCAGTGTTCCTTCTCTGGGTGTAGTTGTTTCTGTCCATCATTGATCAACTGGAAGTGAGTTGGATCTTCTTTATGTTGAAGATCTCCACTTCCATCAGAATACATCCTCATACAGTATTGTTGTTGAAGTGTATAGTGATCTTCTGGTTCTGCTCATTTCACTCAGCATCAGTTCATGTAAAAGACTTGGTTCTTCAAGTAGTTCAGTGATCTAAGGCAGTCCCAAAAAAATTGGGCTAGAAAACACTCTCTACATCCAGAAAGAGAACTATGGAGATTAAATGTAAATCAACACATGCTGTGTTTACTTTTTTTCCTTTTTCTGTGTTTTTTTTTTTCCTCATGATTTTTCGCTTTTGTTCTGATTTTTCTCTCCCAACATGATTCATAAAGAAATAGGTATTTTAAAAAGTTAATATACATGTATAACCAGAAAAAAAAATTAGTTTTAAAAAATGTGGATGGGAAGAAAAATAGATAAAATTACAGCAAAGTGTAATGAGAAAAGTACTAGAATTTTTATCAATCTACTAATCCTCTATTAAAGCACTGGGATATAGAAATATAAATACAAAAGCAAAATAGCCTATGTCTTGCAGAAGTTTATATTTTCTTCAGGAATAATAATGAAAACAACACATTCATGATTAAGTACATTCAAAATAGATACAAGGTAACACATGTAAAATGTATGGGATTGCCTGTCATGGGGGGAGGGAATAGAGGGAGGGGGGAGTAATTTGGAAAAATGAATACAAGGGATAATATTATAAAAAATATATATATAATAAAAAAATTTAAAAAAATAAAATAAAAATAGATACAAGGTAGTGGTAAGAACTGAGACAATCACAAAAGACCTCTTGAAGGAAGCAGCACTTGAGCTGTGTTGTGAAGGAAACTTGGAGTAACCAGGGACAAAGAAGAGAATGGAGGTAAGCCAAGCACAGAGAAGAGCCTATGCAAAGGCCTGGAGGTAGGAGATGAATTATACAGAGAAAAGCAAGTAAAACCTTTGACTCAGGAAGAAGGGGATAGAATGAGTGAGGGGATGAAAAGGTAATGTGAAGGTAGACTATAGTCTGAAGGTAAAGGGCATTAAGTGTCAGAGAGAAGAGTTTGTATTTTATTCCTGAGCTTTAGCTAAACAGGTAGATAATACTCTGTGTCCGGCACTCTATGCTAAGAAGAAAAGTACAAGAAAGCAAGACTGCTTACACAAGGAACTTATATTCTTGTGGTGATGTTCAGTCATGTCTGATTCTTCATAACCCCTTTGGGGTTTTCTTGGCAGAGCTACTGACATGGTTTGCCATTTATTTCCCTAGGTCATTTTACAGATGAGGAAACTGAGGGTGAACAGGGTGAAGTGACTTGCCTAGGGTCACAGTGCTAATAAGTTTTTGAAACTGCATTTGAACTCAGTTCTTTCTGACTCCTGGCCAGGTTTTTCTACCTAGCCTCTCACAGGGGCAGATATATATGGAGGGAAGGAGGAAGCTGCTATCAAGAAAGTTGAGAAGTAAGCCACAGATAATTGAGATGGGGGGGTTTGGGGGGGCGGGAAGAGGGATGGAGTCCAATGTTGCCTTTAGGAATCCAGAGGCCCTGCTGACAGTTCCAGTTCTGACTTAGACATAAATGAAAATGATCATAATGAAGAAAGGGCAAAAATCTCTTTAGCATTCTTCATCCTCATTTTCCTAATCTGTAAAATGTGGATAAAACTTCTTGCACAACCTCTATACAAATTTATTGTGAGAAAAGTGCTTTATTAACAAAGAAATTCATCTCATTTTCTAAAATAACCTGCAATCTTGACTGAACTTTGACACTCCTCTGGACCAAAATGTTTATTTGTGATTCCCTTGTGGTATCATTTAGGAACACTGCTCACAATTCATGTCATTGGGGATATGTTCCAAAGAAGGAGTGCTGAGTATAGGGAAAAGAGCACTGAATTTTGGGTAAGGAAATTTGGGCTTGGTTTCCATTTGTTTCAGATAACAAGCAGCTCAGTGATCATGATTAAGATACTTCATTTTTCTTCACATGTAATAAGGGGTGAAAAGTATCTTGGGGAATGGGGAGATTGTTGTACTAAATCAGGGGTACTTAACCCGGAGGTGGTGAACTTTTTGAAATATATTGATAACTGTATTTCAATATTTTTATTTCCTCTGTACAGACAATACTTGTTTTGTGTAAATTTGAATTATAAAATTCAACTTTATGAAAAGAGCTTTGAAAGAAATCTGCATTCTAAAAAAACAAAACTTATGTTAACTTTATACTGTGTTTTTCTCTCTCTTTCTCTGCTCTTGCAACCCTAACCCTAAATGCTCTTACCCTTTTAACTCCCTAATCAAGAAAAAAAGCCCAAACCCTGCAAATGAAAGCAGAAAAATGGATGTACCACTACCCCGGATTGAGGGCTTGACTTGAGGCCTCTGGTGCAGAGACTTTTGCCGCATTTCACCAGTCAGCCCTATGTCTAAACCTTGCTGTTTCTCTCTGTCTCTCTGCACTCAGGTACCCACATGTCTATCCCCTATTGCCTCCTATCTGTGGCTGTCCTGTCCCCATATGTATTTCTTTTGGGTCTAGCTAGGCCTATGTGAGACTGGCCATAACTCCCTGTTGTTCCTCTTCCTGTTCTCAATTGTCAGTCTCTGGCCTCTGTGTGTCCTTTGTTCTGGCCCCTTCTTCCACAGATGTGATCGTTTTTTCCTGAAAGTTTACATTACATAAAAATCATTTCATGTAGAACTCTGTACAATTTACATAAAACAAGAACTGTCTGTGATCCTAAATATTTTGTTCTACCTATTTAGAAACAGTGTCCTGAGAAGAGATTCATAGGCTTCTCTACCAAATAATCTCTAAAATCATAGAAGATAAACTGCTTTCTCCTGGCTCTCTTCCAGAGTCCTTCTGAGTCTCCTTTAATTGATCTTGATCCTGGCCACTAATGTTGGGTATTCTATAGGGCTCTGCCCTAGGCTTCCTTCTTTTCTCCTTTGATACAATTTCACTTGGTGACCTCATCAGCTCCCATGGTTTCAATGATCTTCTCTTTGCTAATGATTCTCAAATCTACTTCTCTACCCCTAAACTTTTTTCTGACCTGGGTCTTGCAAATCCAACTGCCTACTAGCCATTTTAAATTGGATATCTTACAGACATCTTAAATTCAAACAATTTAGTCCAAAACTGGACTCATGATCTTCCCCCCCCAAATCCTTCTCTTTCAGTTGCTTATTTTTTAATCCTAATTCTCCATTACTGTATTGGACTCCTAATAAGCCGTTTAACCTTTCTGTGCCCCAGACACTCAATCTTGGAGAATTTAAGGCTCAGATTGTTTGCCTTGTCTCTTGTCAATGGAAGGAGTGTCCATATGAGAAGTGTTTCCACATGACTAACAGATCTGGGCTTCTATCTCCTCTTTCTTCTTCCTTCTCCCCATAAATACACACATACACAAAACACACACACAAAATATATATATATATGTTTCTACATACACACATACATATACATATACGTGTATACATATACACACAATATGTTTGCTGATGAAACAGTCATATTCAAGTGTGAGGTAAATTTGAAAAAACTTCGTTTAAAAATTATTGATCCTTAATTCCCCATATTCCAATAATTAATTAGGTTAGAAAGGCATTAATGAATCAAGAGTTCCTGTTGTTGTCTTTAAGTTTTGAAAAGATCTAGTGCTTTCCATAAGAAAAACCAAATATCACAAGAAACAAAATGGCTAAAAATTTACACTATCTTAGCTACTTTCTCAACATTAAGTGCTTGAGAACCTAGTCGTTGTGCCTGAGAGAAGTAAATCTACTTTTTTCTTTTGACTTTTGTTTGTATTTCAAATTTCTTTCTCAGCTCTGGTTTGAAAATGTTTTGTCCCATGAAAGATACATTATTTCTTTATGGGATAATGATCAGATTTGTAGGATAAGTTATTCTTTGTTATAAACCTCTCTCTTTTGTTTTTTGAAATGTATTATTCAAGTATTGTTTTAAAGAAATGGTGAGCAGGCTGATTTTAGAAAAGTCTGGAAAGATAATGCTGAGTGAAGTGAGCAGAACCAGGAAAACATTGAACACAGCATTAAGAAGATTATGTGATGGTCAACTATGATAGACTAAGCTCTTCTTAGCAGCTAATACAGTAATCCATGTGATCCAGTAGACTTTAGGGAGGAAAATGCTATCCGTATCCAGAGAAGGAACGCTGAATGTGTGCATTAAGACATACTATTTTCTCTTTTTTTCTTTGTTTTGTTTCTGATTTTTTTCTTTCCCAACAGGACTCGTGGAAATATGGTAAAAATGAATGTACAAATTTAATCTATATCAGATTGCTATCTTGAGGAAGGGGAGGTAAAGGAGAGAGGGAGAAAAAACAATTTGGAACCCAAACCCTTGATGTTGGAAATCATCTTTACATATAATTGGAAAAATAATATGCTACTAAAATAAAAATTTTTTAAAAGAAGAAATTCAAGTATTCAAGATCTCCTTTTGTGTGTAGTAGATGTCAAATCTTTTGTGATCCTGACTGTAATTTCTTGATACTTGAACTTCTTTTTGGATGCTTGCGATATTTTTTCCTTTGACTTGGAAAGTTTGGATTTTGATGGTAACATTCTTGGGACTTTTACTTCCAACATTCCTTCCCAACCCTTATCCTGTAACTGGTAGGTTCTGCCTACCTTTACTTTGCCTGAGATGCCTTCTAACTCAGAATTGATAATCCTTAATAGAGTACAGGAATGGTTTGGTGCTTAACAGGGATAAGGAACTGGACTTGGGATTTTAATTTTATAGGAAATTCCTGGATGAGGAAAAGCCCTAAACCAGTTCAAATCAGTGTCAGAGTGGCCTGGGGCTCTTTGAGGTTACAGGATTTGCCCAGGCTCACATAGCCAGCTTCTTTCTAGTTCTAAAGCTGGTTCCTTATCCACTATGCTTAGCTTTCTCCAATCCAGGGCTGCTTCATCTTTTTGCCCAAGAAATTTTTACATGAACCTGGGTATCAAGGTATATAGAATTAGGTATACAAACTAAACATAAATTATGATAAGTCATAATTTTGTTGACCCCACATTCAGTTATAGGACCCCATATGGGGTCAAGACTCACAGTTTACTAAGTTGGTCTCTAATCATTGAAGACCTATTGGAATAGTTGCATTTTCAGTCAGAAGTAAATGTGAACAGGGGCAGATAATTTAGGTGTTGAGAAGTCTAAATCAAAGCCAGAAGCAGTATGGTGTTGTGAAACAGTATCTGATAAAGTCCCAAGATTAAGGAGATCTAAATTATCCTGCAGGTGAAGCACCTTTCATCTTTTCCTTCCCTTTTCATTCCTTCATTGCCCTATATTCTGTCTTACCAAATCCTGCTTATTTTTCAAGATTCAGTTTAGGGTCTGTCTCCTTCATGAAGCTTTTTGAGATTATTTTAGCCCACACTGATCTTTGACCTCTTTGAATTGCTATTCCATTCACAGTCTTCTGAATAGGAATTTTAGCTAGATGGTATTTTGAGGTCCTCCAACTGTTAATCTTAAGATCCATACACACCTTGTATCTGTGTTTTGTTGTAAAGTGTTCATTGTGTGTCCACTTTAATCACTTTGTCTCTCTGGTTTCCCTTCTGTTGTCTTGAATACTAGACCAGGTTACCTAACGGGTCTTTTATCAACTTGTCAAGCATCAAATGCAAGGCATCGAACTAGGGATGCGATGAAAGCAAACTTGCCCTTAAGAAGCTCCCATTCTAGTTGGGGAGGCAACATATAAATAACTAGAGATAGACAAATCTGTACAGTATAGTACTCTCAGAGAGAAAAAGACTAGCAGCTAGGGGAACTGAAAAAGACTTCTTTCAGCATTTGAACTGAATCTTGAAGGATGTCAAGGAAGCTAAGGAAGAGGTGAGGAGAGAGAGGGGGAAAGTTTTTTAGGTATAGTAACAATCCGTACAAAGGTTCAGAGATTAGTCCTGGAAGTAGTAAGGAACCACTATAATTTATTGAATGGGATAGGGAGGTGACATCAGATGTTCTTTGGGAAAAAACACTGCCAGCTGTGAGTGTAAGGTGGAATGAAATGGGGAGCAATTTGAGATCTTTTAGAATCTATTGATGTCTGCTCAAGAGGGTGGTGGAAGTGTGAGATAGAAGGGAACATATAGAAGAAGTGATGTAAAGTTAGAAATGATATTATTTGGCAATGGACTAGATAGTTAAATAGAGTGAAGGAGAATGAGGAGAATAGATTTTGAACTATAGAAGGAAACCTACTGATAGCACAGGGCAGCCCCTCAGGGGACATCCTGAGTGAATGGGTTTGACCAGAATGAAGAACAATCAGAGTAGAACAAGGGAAGAATGGTATTATAACCCATGAGAAAAGAGGGGTGAACAAGTGTGAAGTTGAGAAGAATGAACACTAAACTAACAGATCATTTCTCACTTTGGACCAAGCATTTTCAATTGAATATTGCCTGGGGTTGAAGCTCTTTCTGAATAAATGAAAATTTATTAGCATTTAGTAATTTAACATTTGAAGTTAAGCATCTTATGGGATTCTATTTTTAGAATTTTTTAAAAAAGTTTAAATTTAAATTTTTTTGGATCTTGTATACTTCCGGACTTTTTACCAGTCTCTTAATTCAATGGGGTATATAAATTCCTATTAGGAAATTTTAAGTGATTTTAAGGAGTGTTTGGACTAGTTAAGTCAATTATCATAAACCAAAGAATTCCTTCATATTTCTTGGTTTAGGTTGTGATAGGTCTCTTTGCAGAACATTAAAATAGAGTGAGGAATATTATATTTTATGAATGCTAGTGTCATGTCAACAACTATAACTTTATTTTTACTAACTTTGTGAATTCATTTTAAAATGTTATCAGCTGATTTTTTCTTGTGCAGCATGATAATTGTGGAAATATATATAGAAGAATTGCACATGTATAACATATTGCTATCTAGGGGAGAGAGGGGGTAAGGAGAAGGGAGGGAGAAAAATTTAGAACATGAGGTTTTGCAAGGGTGGATGCTGAAAACTATCTTTGCTTATATTGAAAATACAAAGCTATTATTTTAAAAAATAAAAATGTTAGGCTTCATTTGTTGTGTGTGTTTAACATTTAATTAAAGGGATTTGCAATTTATTTTTGGTAATTTTGTTTTTGTAAATCATTTTCATTTATGGATGTATAAATTTCAGGGTCTTAGTAATGAAAATAGAAAATGTTTAACATACTATCAGTTACTTCTTGAGGCAAAACTGGATCTATTGCCAGGAAACCCAGTTTCATTCACATTATATTTGGATAACTGTATACCCTCAGAACAAATCTTAGATCTTATTTGAGCTCAAGGGGAGTGACAAAATGTCTGAAGAGATAATCATAGAATATTTGAACTGGAAGGAATTTTGGTGCCTTTTTTTTGTGGCAGGCTTGGATGTGTTTTTCTGTACCATTTTTAGGGTACAGAAGCTACCGGATGGGTTGGTGTAAGGAATGAAAAGGTAGAGAGGCCATAGTTTTTTGAAGCAATAGAAGTATGTTCATTAGATGTACTTGTGATGCCAAAATGGTGGATGAATCATTTTTGAAAATGCATTTTTGCTTGGAAAGATCATATCAGCATGTTTGGATGATGAGTTGAATCTAGTAAATCTAATTTAAAAAACCTAATAGTATCTCAAAGAAGTCAAAGAGGAAAAGGATATGTTTTTTTTGTGTGTGAACTCTTTGTGATAATCAAAAATTGGAAACTAAGCCCTCTTAAGGATTGAAGAAATTATGGGATATTATATCATAAGAAATGATGAAGTCTTCAAATCACTAGGTGTTTATTAATAAGCCTTTGTGCCAGGTACTGTGTTAAGTATTGGGAATATGTGTGAAATAGATAATTTTAGAGGAAACTAAGAAGATTTTCATGGACTGATGAGATTTAAATGAGCAGAACTAGAACAATTTCTGCATTGATAACATTAAAAAGAAACTTTGATTTTAGGATTCTAATCAGTGAAATGATAATTCGTAAATCTAGAAGAACAAAACACACCATTCACTTTGTGACTGAGAGGTGATGAATTAAAATGCAGAAAGAGACATGAAATTTTGGACATGGCCAATGTGGGAGTTTATTCTGCAGCACTGTGTAGCTATGTATCAGGGACTTTATTTTTCATTGTGGGGGTGTTTTAATTTGCTTAGTTGTGGGGGAGGGGAGACATTATTATTTTGGAAATATAATAGTAGCCAATGTAGAGTTTTTAACTTTGGCTAAAATCTCAGCTTTATAAATACCATATAAAGGAGGTATAACTAGACTATAACTTCTATGGAAAAGATCTGGGAGTTTTAGTAAATCATAAGCTCAGTATGAATCAACAGTATGATATGGCAGTCAAAAAGGCAGTATTCTGAGTTGAAGTAAGATAGGCATAGTATACAACAGACTGAGGAAATTAAAGATGTATTGTTCTCAGCTTTGGTCCACTCATGTCACATTTTAGGAAGATCATTGATCGAATTGATCGAAAGGGCAAGGCTACTGGAAACTGTGCCATGGTTAGGGTCATTTGAAGGAACAGGAACTGTTTAGCCTGAGGAAGAGATATTTGAGTTGGGAAAAGTAGAAAGAAAAGTTGGTAGAAATGAAAAGTCTTCAACTAATAGTTGATCATCTGGCACATGGGGAAAAGATAAGAGTTGTTTTGCTTACCCCTGGAGAGCAGAACTAGGTGCACTGTATGGAAGGTGGCACAGAAGCAAATTGAGGCAGAATGTAAGAACTTCACAGCGGGAAGGGCTGCTTAACATGTTGTACATTCTCTTATGGGAGATAGAAACCTACTCTTGGAATTAGGAAGACTTGGGTTCAGATATTATCTCAGATACTTATTAGTTTTGTGACCCTGGGCAAATGACCAATTGTGGTTACCTTTGAATGGCATAATAGTAAAATTCCTTGTCAAAAAATTTTACACATGTGGATAATAGCAGCTACCTCTCAAAGTTGGGAGGATAAAATGAGATGATATACTTAAAGCACTTTGCTAACCCTAAAATACCAGGAAGAAGCATTAGAAGCAAGTAGAACTAATACATGTTGAATAACCCTTTGGTGGTATTATATATGAGTCTTTCAGATGTGATTCTGTTTTATTTCCTAACATGATCTTTTTGTCATTTAGTTCTGAATGGTAGTTTCACATAGTGCTTTCATTACTAACTTGTTGCCTTAGTCACTGGGGACTTATTTGGACATTAGAGGAAGAGACTCTTGTTTCATTGACTTTGAGGTCTTTAGAGAGGCCACAGGAATATCATATGTCTTATAATGAGTATGCCTTAATAGACTGGCTCCTAGATAGTTTTTTTTTTTTTGTTTGTTTGTTTGTTTGTTTGTTTTTTTTAATTTGTGAGGTATTTATGCTTGATTCTTGGTCAATTCTTGTTGAAAAGTGTTATGCTCAACTAAAATACATGGATTCCTTTCTGTCTCTCGTTTAGTTCAATATTTTTAACTTTTTTGCATTTTACTCAGGGCCTTAAGTTTTTATTTATCTTTGTCTATAGCTAAGAAAGGTTCATTGAGCTCCTTCACTATTAGGATTTTACTTCCTGTTTCTTATAATATGATCAACTTATCCTTTAAGGTACTGTTTGATTTGCTATATTAAAATAGTGATACTTGCTCATCATCTATGCTGCTTTTAATAATGTAGTTTCCTTATGTATCTTTTTTTAAATGTTTGTTTTTATTGTCACATTGTTTGAAATCATGATTACTGCCCTGTTTTTTTAAGTTTACTAGAAGCCTAATTGCATTTGCTATTATTTTAGTCCTGAAAACTCTGTTTCCCATAAACAATATATTGTTGGATTCTGATTTCTAATCCATTTTGATAATTTCTTTTGTTTTATGGGTGAATTTATCCTATTCAAATCTATAAATATTTATTCAGTGCCTGCTATGTGTATCAGGTATGAGTGCTAAGCCCTGGGGATAGAAAAAAAGAAAGGCAAAAACAGATTTTGCCTTCAGGAAGCTCATAATTTAATAGTTAACATTCATGGTTATGATTATTAATAATATTTTTCTCCTGTTTTCTCATGCGTTTTTCTTTGTTCCCTGTCCCCCTCTTTACAGAGAAGGCTGTAAAAAGGAAAATAAAATTTTGTTTCAGCACTAATAAAGTATAATTGAAGTGACCTATTTGAATTCCTTTGCCATTCTCTTCTTATCACAAATTTTTGCTCTCTTAATTTTTCCTTCACAATTCATCCTCTAACACGGTAGTTTATTCTGCTTGTGACTTTCCCCCTCACATATCCTGCCTTCATGGTTAAATCTCACTTCTTTCCCTATCCTTAACTATTTCCCTATTGAGTTTAATTTAATGTATTTCTATGTGTGCTCAGCTTTATTTTGTCCAGCTCAAAAGTGAGTCTTATGGGATAACCATGTCCTCTGTGTCTTTTTTCATATTTCACTTCATGCAGATCCTACATGAGATAGTAAATGCTCTCTCCTTCCTTTCCTCCTGAGTATATTTCTTTCCCATTTCTCTCCTAATTTCATCAAATCCCAAAAACTCAACCTTAAGCTGACTCTTTTGGGGCAGATAGGTTGTTCAAAGTATCTTCCAGTTGATCAAATGTATTTAGCTTTCAGTTTTTCTTGACTACTCATTCCTTCATTCTGACTTTTTTTTATCTTAAAGACTAGGAAATGTTTCGTAAAACATCAATTTTTCTCCCTCTGTCATTTTGTTGTTTGCCACGTTATCCCTATTGGTGTGAGCCTTTATCTTTTACCTTTTTCTCACTTTCTTTTTTGTCTTTTTTTCTCTCTTAATTTTTTTTTAGTAATAGTAAAGGAAGCATTACCAAGTGGAATCAGTCATGATGTGTTCTGAGTCATCGAGATTTCACTTCCTCCATTCTTTTCCCTTTTCTTCCTTTGCTTATATCTGATTTTTGTACAATATACTACACTTTCTGGATGAGTAAAAAAGAACCATCTTCTCTTTCTTTGATCGGTTTTGATTATAAACCTCGCTGTGATAAAACTGGATCAAAGGACATGGATACATGTTTAGTAACTTTCTGTGTATA
Source organism: Sminthopsis crassicaudata (assembly GCF_048593235.1). NCBI lineage: Eukaryota > Metazoa > Chordata > Mammalia > Dasyuromorphia > Dasyuridae > Sminthopsis > Sminthopsis crassicaudata. The sequence continues at coordinate 612,312,610 of NC_133619.1, read as the reverse complement.
ATTGCTTTTCAAAATGGTTATTCAAATTCATAGGTCCAGCAATGTTACATCAGTGTATCTATTTTCCCCACAGTCTTTCCAACACTTGGCCTTTTTTCTTTTTTTGTCACCTTTGCTAACCTGATAAGTGTGATGTGGAATTGCTTTAATTTGCAATTGTCTAATTATTAATCATTTGGAGCATTTTTTTTCTTTTGACTAAAGATAGCCATAAGACTTCTGCTCTTGAGAATTACCTTTTCATATCCTTTGACAATTTTTTCATTTGGGAAATGGCCCTAATTCTTATACTTTTGAATCACTTCTTTCTAAGTTGAACATTTTAATTTTTATCAGTGACATTAGTAAAGGCATGAATAACTGGTTTCTCAAATTTGAAGGTAACAGAAAGATTGAGAGGGACAATTAACTTTTTTTTAAAATCACAGTTGGAATAATTTTATTTTACTTTTTAAAAACCTGACATTTTAATGATTATATGTAATTATATGATACATACATTTAAAATTAATGCATATTTACATGTAGGCATGTGTGTATATATACATATATGTTTATATGCACATACAGGCATGCATATACATATTTATATTTCTCTCAACCTGTCTGTGCTTCCTTCATCAATGCAATGAAGTCACTTATCTTTAACTTCCTGGTCATGGAGAGCTGCCACTGAAGTTAAATTGACTTGCAGTGGTCATACACATAGTGTATGATAGAGATAAGGCATGAACCCAGATCTTCTAAACTGAAGATTAACCTCTTATCCATTATCCCAAAGTTCTTTTTTAAAAAAATATATCTCTTTACATTTGTGGTAGAAGCAAAGATTCAAACTCTTTCAGTTATATATAAGAATCTATTTTTTAAAGAGTAATATTAATTTATATTATACATACATAAGTATTATGTATGCACTTATGTAATACCATATAGTTTATAAAACATTTTCTCTATAGAAATCACATTTTCACTAATTTCTCAGTTCCCCCTATTTTTTAAATAGTTTTTTATTTATAAGATATATGCATGAGTAATTTTTCAGCACTGACAATTGCAAAATCTTTTGTTCCAATTTTTCCCCTCCTTCCTCCCCCTCTTCCCCCCACCATGGCAGGTAGACCAATACATATTAAATATGTTAAATATAATATATGTATATATGTCCATACAGTTATTTTGCTGCACAAAAAGAATTGGACTTTGAAATAATGTACAATTAGCCTGTGAAGGAAATCAAAAATGCAGGCGGACTAAAATAGAGGGATTGGGAATTCTAGGTAGTGATTTACATTCATTTCCCAGAGTTCTTTTGCTGGGTGTAGCTGGTTCAGTTCATTACTGCTCTATTGGAACTGATTTGGTTCATCTCATTGTTGAAGAGGGCCACGTCCATCAGAATTGATCATTATATAGTATTGTTGTTGAAGTATATAATGATCTCCTGGTCTTACTCATTTCACTCACATCAGTTCATGTAAATCTCTTCAGGTCTTTCTGAAATCATCCTGCTGGTCATTTCTTGCAGAACAATAATATTCCATAACATTCATATACCACAATTTATTCAGCCATTCTGCAACTGATGGATATCCACTCAGTTTCCACTTTCTGCCCACTACAAAGAGGGCTGCCAAACATTTTTGCACATATAGGTCCCTTTTCCTTCTTTAAGATCTATTTAGGATATAAGCCCAGTAGAAACACTTCTGGATCAAAGGGTATGCACAGTTTGTTAACTTTTTGAGCATATTTCCAAATCGCTGCCCTGAATGGTTGGATGTATTCACAATTCCACCAACAATGTAACAGTGTCCCAGTTTTCCCATAGCCCCTCCAACATTACGCATAATCTTTCCCTGTCATCCTAGCCAGTCTGACAGGTGTGTAGTGGTATGTCAGAGTTGTTTTAATTTGCATTTCTCTGATTAATAATGACTTAGAATATCTTTTCATATGGCTAGAAATGGTTTCAATTTCTTCATCTAAGAATCGGCTGTTCATATCTTTTGACCATTTGGGATAATTAACATTTAACAGTCAGGATTCTGAATTATCACAGACCAGAAACTATGCTGAATCAAGTATGATTATGATGAAATGTAATAAAGAAAAATGCAAAGTCTTCTTCTTGAATTTATAAAAAGGCCTTTGAAACTTTGGAAAATGAATTTAAGGAAATAGTTGTTTTTCTTCAAAAGATCTGTGTGTCTTACAGATGTGGGCTACCATCACATATTAGTGGCTCACTGAATATTGTCTTTTATGTTGGCTGTAATGCAAACTGATAGCTTCATTGTTTCTCAAGATGATACTAATTTAGACTAAAAATAGAATGCCTCAAAGGTCTTTTAAGTTGTTTAATTGTTGAATTAGCAAACATGTTTTGTTAAACAGCTCTATTTTCAGACAATAGTTAGACAGAAATATGCTTTCAGTTTGTCACTCCAGTTTGGATAATGAAAAGTTGTGATTTTACTTTCGTAACATTTTTCTGTTACCAACTTAGAATAGGTCTGTATGGAACATGAATGCAGATATTTGAAAGTTTTCTGTTGCCCTGGTTTCATACTCTCAGAAAATGTGGTTTGAAATAGTTTATTAGTAAATATGCTGAATTGCTTAATTTGGCATATACATCCCAGTTTTGAAGCCAAGTAAAAATATAAAATAATATTTACTTATATGAAAATAATTTGTTAGGGTAATATTTTTTATTTGTGAGTTCTAAACCACTAATGTAATGGAAGGAAGGTCAGTTTTAGATTATACTTGACTTGCAGAAGAGTGAATTGTTTATATTTATTTAGAAATATATTGGGTGGTATAAATTGAGTTTCAGACTCAGAATCTGCCTTCAAAAGAATAAACAATGCAAACATTGAGCATATGAAAAACTTGTAACTGTGGATGGTCATGGTAGTAGGCAAGAGAATGTTAGAACTGGAAGGGATAAAATTCAATTAGCAGTTTGCAGAGGTTGTTGGTAGAAATGGTTAAACAAAAATTTTCTTTTCAAAGTTTAAATAGGATCCTTGTTGTCATGTAGGGAATATCTAGTAAGAGGTGGGAGTATGTGACAGACAGAAATAACCATAAGTATGTACAATGTAATGTAAAGCCATCACTGGATAATAAATAGGTTGGTGGTAAGGAGACATGGAAGTTATCAGTGTAGGAAAGGACTTTTTGCCCCCTTACTGAGGACTGAGAGCTCCAGAAGCAGCCACGAGTGTTGATAATTCAACACTCCCAAGGCCTGTTCCTGGTTTGCTGGGACCAGGTCTGTGCTCAACTATGCTCCAGTCTCACCGAGGTGCCAACTTTCTAAGTTGTTTTTGGCTGAAAAAGTACTTCAACCTGTCTCTTTTGTGAGGTTTGTCACTTGAGAAATTTTTTGTGCAATTATTTAAAAGTGTTCAGAAGGATTTGGGGGTGAGCTCAGGTGAGTCACCCTAAGTCTTTGCTATCTTTGAGAGGAAATTTTTTATTTTTTTTAAGCTTTAAATCAGATGAGGAACAGTAGAAAGAACACTGGATTCAGTACCAAAAGAATTTGGTTTAAATGCTACTTCCAAGTTTTGTGACTATAGCTCCTCTATTAAATTTTCTGGCCTCTTTCTTTTATATGTGTATTAAAGGTTAGCCCCGTTGGTCATTGGGTGATCTCTTAAGGATCCTTCTAGTTTTAAAACCTGTCCAATTTCATAATATATTCTTCTATGGAATTTAAAGGTGGGGAGAAAGCACAGCATCCAGAGTTAGAAGTTAGCTAGTCAAGCTTCCTTTTAAAAACAAAAACAAAAAAAACACCAGTTCATTTGACAGTGACAACTAGTTAGTAGTGGAGTGGGAATTAGTTCCATTTTGTACACATTAAGTTTAATACATCTACTGGGCATCTGGTTTGAAACATTTCCAACTGCCTTTCAAATGTCTCAAACCTAGGTTTCCAATAGACATCTTAAAACCAAAATGTCTCCATTTACAATTTGTTGCCAAAGCCTATAGATTTCATCCTTGCAACATCTCTTTATTATATCCCCTTTGTTCTCAAAGAAGCAACTAGATGGTGTAATGTCTAAAATGCTGGGCTTGGAATCCTACATTTCTTTCTTTCTTTTTTTAAAACAAATTTTCAACATTTATTATTTATAAGATTTTTGATTTCCATTTTTTCTTCTTTTCTTCCCTCTCTTGCCTCTCTCCTCCCTAAGACAAAGCAGTCTGATATAGATTATATGTGTACAATCATGTTAAACATTTCCACGAGTCATGTCATGAAAAGAATTTAGAATAAAAGTGACAAATCAAGAAAAAGAAAAAAAAGAAAATACTATGCAGAAAGACCTAATTTCAAATTCAGCTTTGGCTTAAGTTATTTAGTAGTTGTATAGATCTAGGCAAAAAAAAAACTTAACCTATCTGTGCCTCGTGTCCAGTACCTCTCTCTTGTCTCTGACATCAGTCTATAAATGAAAATTTATTAAATGCATACTGTGCACTGGACACCAGTATTTACAAAAAGAGGCAGACAGTAGCCCCCTCAGGGAATTCATAGTCTAATGGGAGAAACAGCAAACCAGTATGTATAAATGTTTTATTCAGAATAAATAGAAACTAATGAAGTAATCACTAGAATTAAGAAGAGTTGGGAAAGACGTCCTGTAGTAATTGGGATTTTAGTTTGGGCTTGAGGAAAGCCAAGGAAGGCAGTAGGTGAAGATAAAGAACGAGAACATTCCAGACTTGGGGGACAGCCAGAGAGAAAGCCCAGAGCCAACAGGTGGAGTTCTTATTTGTGAAATTCAGCATCATTGTAGTGGGAAGTAAAAAGACTGGAAAGAAATGAGGTGGCTAAATTAGGAAGAGCTTTGAATGCCAACTAAGGGATTTTGCCTTTTTGTATCTCCAATGCTTAAGATAGAGCCTGCATAGAAGGCCTTTATTAGGTGATTATTGACTGATTGCCTAGAAACCAGTCAGTAATCGTCTGTTAAGTACCTACTCTGTGTCAGCTACCATCCTAAGCACTAGGATTACAGAGGATCAGCATAACTGGGAAATAATTGGGAGCTGGAAGACACTAGAATAGAGATTGGAAAGTTTTCCCAGTCCCTGAACTGGGATATAGTTCTTTGAATATTCTATATAGCTATAATTAATGAATCTGTGGGAACTGATGAGTTCTTCAGGAGAGAGTGCCCTTAGAAATGAGGACTGGGGAACATTGACAATAGGACCTGGGATGAGCTTAGCACCGTATCTGGCACATAGCAGGTACTTAATAAATCTGTTGATTGATGTGTTGATCGAATATGAGAAATAATCATAGCCTACATTTTTCTGGCACTTTAGAGTTTACAAAGCACTTTGTATATTTTATTACATTTGATCCTAACCTGAGAGATAGATAATGCAAATAGTTCTTATTATACAAATGAGGGGTATAAGACCTAGAGAGGTCATGTGATTAACTGGCAGGTGGTAATTGAAAGAACCTGAATTCTTATAACCCAAAACAATGCTCTGTGCTCTATGCCATAGCTGGAGAGTAATCTGATGGAGGAGCCACAGAACCACAACAGAAAAATGGGAATTAAATATTTTTACTTTACAAATTGTTAAAGCTGGATATTTTAGTTAGAAAGTTATATTGTTTATGGAGGATAGGAAAACTAGTTAATTTGCTTTTGTTTTCTTCATCCTACTTAAACCTATATTAAAATCCTTAGGTTAATTTACAGTTTCTGTAAGGCAAGTAACATAATTGCCAAAAGCTTGGTGGATTTGCTTTACTTCGACAAATATTTACAAGTTACAACAAATGTACTTGATTGTCAGAACCTGCACTTATAAAGGAGTAATAGTTCCTTTTAGGAAGTATGTTTTAATGGTGTTAAGAATTAAGTGAGGCAAATGATTTAAGTGGTAAAAATCCATTTTTTTACTGGAAAGGTAACTCTAGGAAAGCTGCCAGTTTCTTGGCATCCATTTCATATGACTAAGTTGGAATCCATTAGTTTTACCATAGCCAGAGCCTTAAGGTCCTAAATATTCCGCTCCGATTGGAGCCATCTATACTTTTCAAATTTTAGTCCAGATTTAGGGATCTCATGGTCAAAATTCCCTCAACTGATAGAAATTAACAGCAATGGACCTAAATTTTTTACATGATCATTGAGTATTGCCTAGAAATGAAATGAATTGCCCTTACAAGCTTGTCATTATAATTTCATGTATGCAGTTTTATTGTGTGATTATTTCCATTTCCATAATTTTAAACATTGTATATGTTGTTTTCAACACAACAAAACTTTTCAGGAAAATGATGTTCCCAAAACCCTCCCTATAACATTTCAGGAGCTCATACTTTGAGATAATGATAGTAAGATATGTTTAAATTACCCACATATGATATTTCAATTAGAAAAATAATTTATTGTTGTGGCCTTTGTGTTTCAATGTTAGCTTCTGTGCTTTTGAGGCCAAATAACTATTCATAGCCTTTGACCTATCGGTCCAACTATTGGGTGAACCCTCTCATACAGGTTAAAGACCCAAAAAAAAAAAAAAAAGTGTCTTTGTGTCTGTGTGTAATGGAAACAAAGTGGTTGGATGGCAAAGGAATATAATTTTTCTGTAAGAAATGATGAGTATGGAGAATTCAGAGAAATATGGGAAGATATATATGGAATAATCCAGAGCTGGATTTGGAGGTTTGAGACCAGACTGCCATTTTATTACTAATGTGATTTTGGAGAAAAAAAATCACAACTTTTCTGAATCTAATTTTCCTCATTTGTAAAATGAGGAAATGCATTGGAGTTTAGTGGTTTCTTAATATCTGTTTTAGCTTCAAATCTCAGCCTTATGACACAATTGAACCAGAACAGCACAATATTGACTACACTATTATAAATATAACACCAGAAGGCAGTCAAATTGATTAATTACAATATTCAGTCCTTAGTCCAGGGAACTTGAATTGAAATTTATCTCTATCCAGGAGAAGGCAAGAACCACAGATATTAAATGGGTTGTTCATTCCTCAGAGGCAGAGTTTTGCTCTAGTGTTCTTTTAAAAGGGAAAGGTTCTTTCTGTGTGAAGGGCAGGATAAAGCAGGATATGACTGGTATAAGAAATCATCAACACCATAGAGAAAAAAGAAAGCTGATTTATACCTCTGATACTAATTCCAGTCATTTCATAACATCTGAACCCCCAAATAAATTACCTACTTCCATTTAAATTATGTACCTATATGGATGTGCTTCACTTTATTCACTTCATCAATTTATTTATTGAGGTTGGGTCTTCCTAACTCCCTTAGACTGGAAGTATTGCTGACTCTAGGGCTAATCAACACAAAAGCTTTGACTTGCTCGTTTCCTAAATGGATGGGTCATGTCATCCTTAGGAGGCTTGGTGGGCTCCCATCTGCTGGGGGCTCACAACATTGATGTTTGACTTAGCAAGGACACTTAGTCAATCAGCTATAGCCTGAAATCCCCAAACTAAATTAATCTGCTGGTCTTAGTTTTCCCATGCATGCCTCATTTTATGCAAAAGAATGAAATTTACTGAAAACTGATTAAGAGTAAGAATTTTAAAAGTCAAAAGCCTGTTGTATGCCCTAAGAAGCTCCCTATTTAAAGGGATCCTTTTTTTCCTTCTAGAAAGAAGCTTTCCCGTCATGCAAATGAACTTCCCCTTGTTTTATTTATAAATTTTAGTGTTTAAGTATTGGCTTTTCTCAAAGCAAAATGTATCTGTGTTTGTCTTCTGGGACACAGCAGGTAGTGGGTTAAACTTTACTAACATCTGTTGAATGCTTTTCTTTTACCAAACTGAGACTTCAAAATTGGTGTCTATCTGGGAACTTCTTGCTGTTCTGGTGTCCTCTGGCTAAATAGAAAAGGCTATAAATAGGGTAAAGGTCCCCTAAAATATCCACATAGATCATTTTCTTGGTGAAGATCTTGTAATAGTGTTGGCTTTTAGGTGGTGATATAGGCATACTAGACTAGCTCTTGGTACCTTTGTACTAATACCTTTTTAAAATTCACTTTGAGAATTTACATGACTTGGCATTTTACACATGGACACCTGAAAATCCAGTTGCCTTAAAGGATTAAGATAGCTATTTCTCTCCTTCCCCCTTCTCTTTTTAATAAGACCTTGAACATCTTTCATAAATAAGGAATGCTTCTTGGAAATATAATTCTCACAAAATTCAGTCCCAGGGGCACTTTTCTATGAAGGCACGTTCCTGTTTTGTTCTGTCATAACAAATGTCCTTGATGATGGTAATAGCTTTGATGGGGATGCGGCTGGACAAGAAAATATGACTATTGCAAATAAATCAAATTGGAATTAATGAAAATTTGCTAAGATATAAATCTTTTTATTAAACATTTAAAAGGTTCTTTTTGAAATTGCATTTCAGAACAAAACTATGGTTATCTTCATTAGTAGGTAGAGAATTATCAAAAGAGTAGCTCACCAATTTAGGTATGTTAAGAAGCCACTTTTTTTCTCATACCCATAATAGCTAGAAGCAGTGTAGTCTATAAGTAAACCTGCTCTTAGTTCCACCTTGACTTAATCCACGGTGTCATGTTGAGCCAATCTATGGGCCCTGGCTTCTTGGAGAGAATTCATTTCTGTAGCTCTGTGAATCCTCTTATACTAGGTTGTGAATTTCATAAAATTAGAGCACTGTTTCTTATCTCTACTTTGTGTCTTCAAGGAGAGCCTAGCTGCACCATGTCTTTATAAATAATTGATAAATTGAGTCACAATATGCGTAATAAGTTTGAAGTTTGATTGTCAAGAAGGCCATTAAATATTTGTCTCACTTTGAGAAATTATTTTGGTTCTTTGTGTAAGGGCAATGAAAGAAATTGACTAAATGGTAGCCACCTGGCCATAAGAAGTCCCATACATTTCTGTAACCACTTTTTAGTTTACTTTACAAATGTTTTTCTTCCCACGCCCTGCTAAGACAGGTGGCTCAGGTTTTGTTGTGGTCCAATGACTTAGATATGAAAGACCTGGGTGGGTCTTCCATTCCTTTTTATACTGTCTCCTTATAGCCTGGGAAGTTGTTGATATGTCTCCACAAAGTGAAATTTACTTCTTCCGGAAGCAAAAATTCCAGATCTTAATCCCTATTCCTATCCCTGTTTTACAAAAGGGAAATCTGGGGCTCAGATAAATTAATCAATCAACAATTATTTTTTAAATGCTTGTTCAGTGCTAGGCCCTGTGCAAAGTGTTAGTCAAAAGCAAAAATGAAACACTCCCTGCCTTTAAGAATTATCTTCTAAAGGGGAAGACAATGTGAGCACATGTAAGTATATACCTGATGGTTTGTCCAAGACCATACTGGTGAATTCCAGAGAATGAATTTTAACTCAGGTTTTCCTAACTACAAGTTTAGCACTTTATTCGCAATGCTGTAAAATAAGGCAGTTGGATTAAATGGACTCAAACAGATCTCTTCCAGCTCTAAATCTTGCAATGGTATGAAGTTGACTTTGATGTTTTAAATTGGATATCCTTAATAATCAGCTTTTAGACTTTGTAATAGATTTCCCTCTTACAAAACTCAATTGTTAAATGTTAGGACATGGTAGTTATCGCATAAAAAGCATATTATAATGAAATTAAGTCTAAGAGCCTTTTCAATCATTTATTACTCTCCCAATTGCTAGCTCTTCTCTCCAGCCAAGACTGTCTTGTATCTTTTTTGTTCCTATTATGTATATGTTATCTTCCCTTGCTAGACTGTAAATTGGGGATTAGGGACTATTATTTTTTTGTATCCCCCAGTGCCTGGTTGTGTGTGAGATAATTAAGAAGTGCTCATTGAGCAAGGTGTGATCTCAGAAAAACCTGGAAAGATTTACATGAACAGAATCAGGAGAACATTGTAAACAGTAAGAGGAAGATTGTATGATGATCAACTAAGAAAGATTTATCTACTTCTTAGCAATACAGTGATCCAAAACAATTCCAATAGACTTGGAATATGCCATCTACCTCCAGAGAAGGAACTATGGAGACTGAATGCTGCTCAAAGGATAGTATTACATTTTCTTGTTGTTTTTTCTTTCTCGTGGTTTTTCCTTTTTGTTCTGATTTTTCTTTCACAAGATAACTAATATGAAAATGTCTTTAAAATGATTTACATGTATAACCTATATCAGATTGCTGGCTGTCTTGGGGATGGAGGTGGTAAGGAAAGGAAGGAAAGAAAAAAATTGAAACTTAAAATCTTACAGGACATGTTGAAAACTAGGAAAGAAAAAATTGAAGCTTAAAATCTTATAGAAGAATATGTTGAAAACTATTTTTTACTTGTAATTGGGAAAAAATAAAACACTCTGTGGGGGGAGGGGGGATTTGCTCGTTGATTGATTACCAGTGAATGTGTTGTCTCAGACTGAGAAAATCATACCTATTTTGTCATTCTCTTAAAGTTATAAAGTTCATAGGCATAAACAAAAGAGCAAAAGGGATAACTAACATCCACCAAGTTTTATTAATATTATTAAAATCTTTTCTCAGGTGATCAGTTTGAGGACTTGGCATATCTTGAGATTTGTGTTTATCTTACCAGATAGTTTTATGATTTTGGGCAGGAATACAGCACATGTTTGAGTGTATAGCAGTCTGAGTTAGAGTGTGGTAATTTCTTTCTGAGAGACTGAGTGCTAAAAGAATCTGTTCCCAAAAAGTTTCCAAGCATCGGCTCGCTTTTATGTTTATTCTGTATGGCTCCTTTTTGTACTTGCAGCAGAACTCATTGTCAGGACCATAGGCACCCATCAGAAAGTTTATCCAAGGCACTAAAAAAAATATGTTGGAGGAAAAAAGTAAATTTAGGACTGAACTATTTTCCTAGTTAAACATTCACCTTAGGGAGGTGAAAAATGCTTTGGACTCCCTTCCTTTGACATTTTCCTCCAAGAGAGCCTGACATGCAAAGAAAGGAAAAGAATAAAAATGGCCCGGGGCGGGGGAAAAAATCCTCTCTTTTGCGAGTTGGCCTGTTTTCCTTGTAAGACAAACCTTTCATGTTTTATTGTTATGAAGTTAAAGCCTGGCCTCGCCTAGAGGTGCCGATCTTAGAGGAGAAACAGCTGCAGAGTTAGTGTCCCCAGATCAGGTGGGAGGGTCTTTGAAGCAACACGTTGCCTTTTAAAAGGAAATTGAGCATGTGAGAACTTGAACCTGTAAAACTCATCAACAGGTTCCACTGTTGTTTATCTCTCATAGAACTGAGATCACTAGCCAAGTTGAACATACCTGCAGCCTGTTTTTTGTTGATAGTATTTGTGGGCATGTAAGTCTGCTTCTGTTGATCTGTATGTTGGTCATGGAGAGGGGCTCATAGCTTTCTGCCTTTAAAAAAGGAGGAGCAGATAGGAAAGGGCTGCAGAAATCGACTGTTGATGAAAAAATGTCATATGATTATTATTGGTAATAAATATTTCTTAATCACGTGACTGAGGGTTATGTATTTTTCTAGTCACACAGCAGATTCTTTGATACTTCCTTTTGCTAGTCTAAACTGATTTTAAACAGATATTTACATTCGCAAGACATTTTAGTGGTGATAAAAGTTGCTTATTGGTACTTGGAGGAATTTGTACTTCATGAGATCAAGGATCAGTTTGATAACTTGGGTGTCTTTATTTCTTCCAGCCACATAACTCTCACATATCTTGGTATATGGAATCAAAGAATGGTGGAGCTGGCAGGAACTTTAGAGATCATCTAGTTCTGTCACCACCCTCATTGTTTATTTGAGCAAACTTGGGAGGGAAGTAGAAAAACCAGTACTTGAACTTGGGTCTTGGTTTTTGGACCACAGCTTTTTCTGTCAACAGTTGTAAGTTTCTGCTATGTTCTAGAATGGGTGCTGAATTGAAGGGACCCAAAGAGATAAAACTAGCTCCTAGCTCCTGACCTCAAGATTTAGAAAAAGAAGGGGGAGTATGTACACACACACACACACACCCTGTATTTAAAACTTTGCAGAATGTGAAGACCAGCCAGAGTTAATCATGGTCACTTCCATGTCTCAAGGAGGCATTGGTTGAAATTTGAGATAGAAGAGTCAGAAGTAAAATCTGGGGAATATAAATGTTTTTCTGGCTATATTTATTCATAGAGTTGAGTGCAGTGAATAGAGTGCTTGGTTGGTGAAAAATCTGGCTTCAAGTCCTACCTAGTATAGCTGTGTGATACTGGGAGAATCTTTTAACCTTTGTGTGCCTTAGCTCTCTGCACTGAAGAAATCATAGATCCTTTGATGGGCAACCCCATATTGAACTAGGTATGGTATAGGAGAAATTGAGCATTGGAGACAGGGTGATTTCAGATCTTTTACCCGCTTAACTATTTAGTTGTATAAGGGTGGATGGGCACTTCATTTAATTTACCTCATTTCAGCAAACATTTATTTAGTAACATTTTTAAACTGGATAGACCCTGGGAGATACAAAGATGTGTAAAACTTGGTCTCTGTCCATCCCTGCCTTGAAGGTGTATATGAGTGAGAATGTCCAAGGGCCTCCTTTTCCTTCTGTATAGAATGAGCAGGATGGATTCAAGTCAGCTTCAGCTCTGACAGTCTTAGGTTCTCATGTTGTTTGGGGTTTATTGATACTGGTAGAAGCAGCTTTAGCATTATTCTTTGTCTAGCTCTAGGAAAAGTTGATCATCTGAGAACATGCCTTCTATAGGGGGAAGAGAAGACAGAAAAAGAGTGAGGGAGAAAAAAAAGTTGAAATATTTTTTTCCTTTTGGACTTTCAATTTATTTGCCCCCAAATTGCCTCCAGATGTAGAAGACCCAAAGCTGTGATTGTAACCCACTTTTATTTTTACTGGCCCATCTCTCCATCACATTGCCTGGTTTCAGATCTGTAAGCCAGTCCAAATCCTTTACCTCATGTTCTAGTATTTATTTGCCACGTTACTCATCTCTCAGCTGCAAAGGAGGAAAGCACATAGCTTTGAAATTAAACTCTGTCATTTCATCAGCTGGACAATGGTAGATATTTTCTAGAGATTTAGTCTTGGTAAATCTCATCTGTACTTAAATCTCTATTCCACCAGCCCAGGTAGGCCATATGTAGAACTAGAAAATTGAACCTTAGAGAATATTAAAACTTCCCAAGAGGTCTGGTAGCATGCCCATGGTTATGTAGGTGCTTGGAAAGTAGCAGAGCTGGGATTTGAACCGACTTCTTTTGATTGTAAATCTAGCACTCTTTCCACCATTCTGTCAAGGGCAATCATGGATCCTAATAACCACTTGGCCTTGTGTGTACTTGTTAGCAGCCTCGTTGCCTAGTACTGATGTGTTCTGCATTGCTGCATGGGGACCATGGATCATTTTCTGGCAGCATCTCATTTGGCTGGCAGGAGAAATCCTGGCAGTCTTTACTTGGAAGGTAGTAATCTCATGGGGGGAAGAAATTGGAGAAGGATTCCTTGGTTGTCTTTAAAATCCCTACTTCATGCTATCGGTTCACTCTTATCATTTGACATTCCTGACTATATTTTATAAACTAATCTGTTTTACTTCAATTTTTTTTTTCTGCCCCAAAATTTAATCAGTTGTATGAAAATTTTAAAGACAGCTTTAAGGCATTTACATTCAAGTGATGCAAGATATATCTCACTATAAATCATTTTTCATTGATTGGCCAATTGTTTAAGTTGGATATAAAAATTCCATGTAGGATTAAAAGTAGGTGGTAAGCTGTTTCAAGTTTAACAGTGAAAATAACACCTAATGCTGTCTTTGTGAAGTAATCATTTTCAGTTCATATTTAGATCTTTACAGACAAGTAGGCAGAGCAAATAAGAAGGCCTGATGGTCACATGTAGGAAAGACTTTTCAGAAGATACCCTGGGTGAAGTGTCAAAACAGTTTTATGAAATTTTGTTCATACTAATTCTTCCACATAGCATAAATCTGCAGGCCAGCAGCAGGGGGACTTTTGCAGAGATTATTAGAAGATAAGTAAATAAATTAAACACCTCCCTTGGAAAAGTGATATGAATGATGATCTAGATGGCTCAGATAGTATTGGAGCAGACTGCTGATTGATTGCTCCAATCTTCATACCAAAACAGGATGAAATTTTCATTAGACATTCAGAATCTTGGGGATATATACCCCCATACTGAAAGACTAAATAAAAGGAGGGAGAATTCAACCTTATGCTTAATGGTAAAAGTGTTATGTCAAGACAGATTAGTGTGTTGTCACTTAAGTAAGTTGTAAGCTTGAATAGGTTGGACTTAAATTAAAATATCCTTGTAAAGCACATAGGTTTTCTATAATTGGATTGTGGAAACTATTCATGGAAGAGAAAAAAAAAATTTTAAACGTTAATTTTGTAGCAAACCAAATAGATTGAATTTCATCACTTTCTTCCATTGCATGCAGTGGTGATTTTTATTGGTAAAATCAGCTCCTCTCATAAGTGGAATGTTCAAAAAAAAAAAAAAATGTTGAAGCCTTTGTACTTTAATATTAGTGAAAGAATTAACTTAAACCTGATGAAGAAAGTTTCCATAGGTGATAGATCATATTGAGGTGTGTGGGTTATGTGTGGTATGTGTGTGTGATATTTATGTATTTTTTGTTGCAGTTGAAGATCCATAGAAAATTTAAAAGCAGGCATTAGTGCTATTATCAAAGTTACATTTGTGTTTGTTTTTTAAATTTAGAACCATTTTAGTGCAGAAGATAATTAATATGAAATAAGGTTGCTGGTCCTCTGATTTTTTTTTTTAAGTTTTTTTTTTCAATTAAGAAAAATATTTTTTTTCTTTCCTATTTAAATATTGACTTGCTAAGTTGATTTTTTTCTTTTTCTTTTTAGATCTTTCTTACAAGGAATAGTTCACTGAGTAGAAAAAAAGATATATTCATAAATGATTGTGATAGAGACAATGAAAACAGTTTAAATACTTTTTATATCTTTTTCTACTTCATCTAGATTTCCCCGTGTCCTTTTCTCTTCTCTCTTAGGAGCTATCCTTTATAAAAAAGTTTTGTTTTTATTTTTTTTAAATATAGAAAAAGAAGAAAATTCAGTAAAACCAGTAAATACATAGAAAAAAAGATGACATTATATACAATATTACTGGGGTCTAGTCTTTGGAACCCCATCTTTGTAAAGGAGCTGAGGGTGGGGGCAAGAGTCTTATCTCTTCCTTTAGGTTAATCTTTTTAATTTTGTTGCTGTTTGTCTTCTGTTCTCAAAGAGGACCATGACTTCAAGGAGGCAATGCCATGATGGGCAAGTGAATTGGATTTGAGTGAGGGAGGATTGTGCAAGGTCACCTGCCTCATTTTCCCCTTGAGAGCCATCTGGGTCCAGTGGCAAGATACAGATCAAGATGTTTTGCAACAGTTAGTTGTGTATAATGTTTTCCTGGTTTTGCTGATTTCATTTTGTGTCATTTAGTTGTTAGGTCTTTCCATGCTTTTCTATGTTCATTAATGCTGTTTTCTTACAGCACAGTAATATTCCATTATTCCAAAATTTGTTTAACCAGCCATAATGAAATGAGTATCTTCTTTGTTTCCAGTTCTTTGCTACTTGAGCTTGTCTTTTTATTAATAACTTTCTTGGAGTATATTCTAATAGTAGCAAAATCTCTGGCTCAAAGGGTATAAACATTTTAATCACTTTATCTGCTTCATTCCAAAATGATTCTACCATTTAACAGCTCTGCCTACATGCATTGCATGCTTCTTTGTCTTTTTTGCAGTTCCTTCAACATTATTACCATTATTTATCATCTTTGCCAGTATGTTGGGAAGAAGGTGAAACCTGAGGGTTATTTTTATTTGTATTTCTCTTATTTTTAGTGATTTAGAGCATTATTTCATGTGGTTGTAATAGTTTGCAATTTTTTCTTTTGAGGACTATCCATTCATTTCATTTGGCCACATTTTGGGGGGAATGACTTTTACATATTTATGTACATGAGATATTTTTGCTAGATGTCTACTTATCTGGGATATGAACTCCTCATCAGATATAGTTTCTAAGAAGACCTCTTCCCCGAAGATGTCTTTCCTTCCTATCATAGATATATTATTAATTTTGCTTGTGCCAAATGTGACTATAATCAAAATTATCTCTTTTATCTTTTGTAATCACCTTTAACCTATATTTGCTTAAGAATTCATCCCCTGATCTATTTCTCTTCTAATTTTTTGTGGTATTATCTTTAATGTTCAACTCAAATATCTATTCTAAATATATTATGGAGTGTGATGTAAAGATATTGATATGAACCTAACTTTTGCCAGACTATTCACCTTTTTATTTCCCTATAGTTCTTATTAAATAGGATATTCTTTCTGAAGTAGTTTATATTTTCACATTGATTAAACACAGCTTATTGTGTTCATTTCTGATCCTTCCTTGTTCTGGAAGGTCAAGGGAATTCTGTAAAGATAATTTACCTAGTCCTTAGCAAATCATTTAATATAGGCTCATGTTGGAAAAGGTGGAAAGATGTGATGTGAGCTAGATAGTGACATAATTAGGTGCATTTGGAACTGATTGGTGGCCTGGCCCAAAGTGCAGTCATTATTAGTTTCAGGTGACATTAGAAATGGAGATGTAAAGATGTAAGTGGTATGCTTTTCAAATTTATAGACTATGCAAACCTGAGAGGGGATAGATATGCATTTGGTGAAAGAGTCAGGATTCATAAAGATATTGACAGGCTATGTCATTGAGCTGAATCGATGAGAAGATTAAATTTAATAGGAATAAATTTAAAGCCCTTTCCTTGGATTCAGAGAATCAGTTTCACACATATGTACAAGATGGAGGAAGCATGCCTGGACAGAAGCTTATTTTAAAAAGATCTAGGGGTTTAATGGAATGTAAGCTCTATGAGTCAGCAGTGTCAAGTAGCAGTCAAGAAAGCAAATGTAATCTTAGTCTTTGTTAAGAGATGGTGTCCATCGGGGCTTTTTTCAACAACAAAGTGAATTAGTCCAGTTCCAGTGGTCTTGTTAGTGATAAAGAGAGCCATTTGCACCCAGAGCGCACTGTGGAGACTAAGTGTGGATCACAGCAAAGTATTTATAAAGCAAAAAAAAATTTTTTTTGTTGTTTTTTGCTTTTTGTTTTCTTTCTCACTTTTTTTGATCTGAGTTTTCTTGTGCCACATGATAATTGTGGCAATACGTATGGGAGAATTGCACATATTTAATCTGTATTGGATTATTTGCCGTTTAGGGGAGGGAAAAAAGATTTTGCAGGGTGAATGTTGAAAATTATCTATGCATGTGTTTTGAAAATAAAAAGCACTAAAAAATAAATATTTGCTGATGGTGGGGAGAAAAGAAAGATAGTGTCCATGACTTGGGAGGTGATTATCTTTTCTGCATTCAACCTTTTGTAAGACATCTGGAATATTGTATTCAGTCCTGAGTGCTGCTACATTTTTAGGAAGAACATTGAAAAGTGAATTTTCCAGATGATGGCAAAAATGATGATGATGGGTCTGTAGTTCATATCTTATGAAATTCCTTTTTTAAAAATGGAGGTGTTTAGTCTGGAGAAGAGATGTCTTCTTGGGGGAGCATGATCAGTTTCTCCATATACTTGAAAGGTAATCACATGGCTGAGGCATTAAGTTTGTTTTGCTTGGCCAAAGACAGAACTAAGAATAGTAGGTAGAAGCTTCAAAGAGGCACATTCAGACTAGATGTCAGGAAGAATTCACCAAACACTTCAAGCCTAAAAGAGGGGAGTGACCATTTTTGGGGTGCAGTGTAGACATAGATTGTATAAGCTTGTCACTGAAGTAAGTCTCTTCTGATTTCGGAGATTCTGGGATATTGGAGGCAGCTCGGTACAGTATGGTCAGAGACTTGGACTTGGAGTCCAGAAGTCCTGGATTAGGTTGTCTCAGTCACTTACTATTTGTCAGCTTGATATAGGCAAGATGCTTCACCTCTCTGGGCCTTACTTTCCCCACTGTGAGATTAGAAGACTGAACTCTTATAACAGAAAAAAATCAACTCACATAGGAATGTGTTAGACAGTGTGTGTGTATATATACAGTGTTTCATGCCTATAGTTTGCCTTTTCTCCATGAAGAGCGAGAGTCATCTTTCCCTTGGGACTGAGAAGTGTAGCTGCCTTTTCCTGTTTTCACTTATATTATTCCTTCACAGCAATATTATGCGATCAATAGAACGAGTATTTTGTTATGCCCATTTTCCTAGATTAGGACCCCAGATTATTTGACTAGAAAGTGGCAGAGCCAGCTCTTAGACCCAGACTTTTGATTCCTAGGCTAGTACCCTTTCCATTACACCTCAGCAAAAATGTGCTTTTCTAGATTCTTCAACATATCTCCATCACCTCAAATGTTTTAAAGCACGATTACTGTGTCTCATTAATGTCTTGGCCTTTGGGAAAGATCCTCATGCAGAATGGAGTGAGAATACCCAGGTGGTGCAGCAGTGCTTTGTGGTAATTTTTAAAGTCTCTGAAGAAAGTGCTCTCACCAGTTTTTGAGCCTTCAAGGTCCTTTCAGTAGGATTTTAGTGGATTGCAAGCTCAGTAAGAGTCAGCAAAATCACATGGCAGGAGTTGATAGCTCTGATGTCCACTGTCTTGGTTATACCCACATCTGAATATATTGTGTACTATTTTCAGCAACACAGCTGAAAAGGGACATGGACAGTAACTGTACAAAGGAGAACACCTAGGTTGGTGATGGGACTAGAAACTTTGCCACATGAAGATTGGTTGAGAAGACATTTGACATGATGATACTGAAGCTTAGAGAAACTAAGTTGTCCAAGGTTACACAGTTAGAGCTGATATTGGAACTCACTTTCTATGATTCTGAGTAAATTTTTTCTTAGATCTTTAGTCTAACTCATGAAGACCTAATTACTGTGTTCAGGTTATTTTTATTCAGGTGTGGTTTAAACTAGGCAACTGTTAGGGTAGTGTCATGGAAACATAGATTTGGAGCTAGAAGGAGCCTTAGAGAGCATATCATCCAGGGGAATGGGTTGGGAATTTCAAGGAGTCCATGAACTTGGATAGGGGGATGGGAATCTTTATTTTTCACTTAACCTTAACTGAAATTTTAACATTTTCTTCAGTTTTTGAAAACATAATTCTTTGAACCGATCGATAGCTTACAAACTCTCAAAGAGGTCTGTGACATAAAGGTTAAGAACTCCTAATCAGATTAAACTCTCTCACTTTACAAATTGAAGTCTCCAAAGATAACATGATCCTACCTAAGTAGAATGGGTGCAATTTGGATCCAGTTAACAATCTAGACTCTTCATTCCACTTCCAGTTCCAGTCAGTGTGTGAAATGGAAGAATGCAGTTTTTATCTCTAGTTGAAATGGAAATTGAAAGTATCTTAAGGAATTAGGTTAGTCAGGAAGATAGGACAAAAATGAAGGTTATTGGAGTTAGGAGTTCTAGCAACTCAGCTCCCCAGTGTTCAGGAGAAACTAGCTTTATGTTTTGCTGGTGAACAAAACTCTAAAAATTAAATATTAATTGCATTACTAATAATTAAATGGGGATGAGATAATTTGTTTTCTCATAAATAGGTTTAACATGGATCTTTTTCTTCTCTTTCTACAGGTACAGGGTTTGGATTGGGAGTTGTTTTCTCACTTACATTATTCAAAAGTAAGTGTGACCATCATTGAAATTTCCTGTGTGTTAGAATAAATGTCTCAAAAGCAAACATTGGGGGACTGCAAATGTAGGTCTGCCAGCCCTTTCACTGCTGTGTGAGGCAGACTCAGATCTAGCCCAGATGGGTTGGATAGCTCAGAAATTGTCTCAAGCATTGATCAAGATTTACTGCTTGTGAAATCACAATACTTAGCAAGAAAACAGATTTCTAATTAATTGATACTTTTCCATTTGGGTGACCATTGCATAAACTTTTATTGAGCTCCTGTGTCTTATGCATTTTGGGAGAAAAAAAGATTAATAAGACCAAGATTTTAATTTAGCTTGAAAACAGCTAAACTTTCTTTAGTCTAAACATTGAAGCAGTAAGGCCCTATCCTCAAGCAGTTTAGAGCCCAATGGGAAGATGCTGCATAGACACAAATCTAATCCAAGGGGAAAGGAAGTCACTGTCTTCAAGTGTGGAGCATGTGCTTGAGGAGTGAGATGGTTTCTCATTAAGGGATCAAAGAAGTCTTCCCAAAGGAGGCAGCATTTGAACTGAGGTGTGGGGATTAGGAAAGACTGGCCCAACAGAATCAGAGACTGGTGTGAACGAGGGTCAAACAGCTATAAGACTTCCTTTAATTTTTAAAGGGCTTTCGAGATCATATTAGTGGCATGCCTAAGATGCTTTTTTGGCTGGAGACATTTTCTTTTTTAATAAAGATAACATGAATATTTCTCTAAGTACAGAATGGCCCTTTGAGGTGCAAGTATTCTTCTTCTAGAGACAGGGTAATCAGTTTGTCCCTGCTCTTTCCAGTACTTGCCCTAGATATGACACCCCAAAACTTTTCCAAGAATAAGGGACTTATTGCATGATATAAGATGCAGGAACAAAACACACTTCATAATTGACTACCTTGATATTTCTAGGCAGAGTTCCACCATGGCACATGTGGCAGCATGTTGTGCAGTCAAAGTGACTACAAAGCTGACCTAAAATAAGGAATCCTAATTAGTGCATTAATTTTTTAGGATCTTTTTTACTTATGAAGAATAATGTTTTATTAAGAACATAACATCGTAGATTTAGAACTGGGTGGGAATTTAGAGATCCTAACCCCCTCCTTTTAAAAATGAAACTTGGGCCCAGAAAGACAAAAAATGATTTGTTTATAAATTTTTAATATTTAAATTGATGTAATTGTATTAGAAGTTTCCTCATTTGCTAAGAGTAATGTATGAAAAAGAAAGAGGGATCCCATTCTCAGTTTGAGTTCCATGAGGTCAGGGATCCTTATAACTTCTCCAGAATCGAGTACAATAGGACTACTTTAACAAATTGCTCTTTGAGCTTGTCAGATCTTGTTAATGTCCCATAAATTCTAGGTGAGTTGGTTAATCCATCATCCCTGCTCTTTTTTGGGGGTGAAGGGGTGGGTTATGAAGCACACACATTGCCAGTGGAATCAAAGGGTATCAAAGCTGGAAGGCACAACACCCTCATTTGGTCAAAGAGGAAAAATGAAGCTCTAAGAGGTGGTGACTTGTTGACAGTCACACAGTCAGGAAGTGGCAAGGCCAGGATTGAACTAAGGAAGGTTGGCAAATTCTCTTCCTTGATGTGGAAAGGATTTAATGTTTGTTGAGGGCTAGTGTATTTGGTGTTCTCGGGTAATAACTTCAGTTATGTTTTTTTCTTAATGTTTTTGGATTGGTTTTTTTTTTTTTTTTTTTTTTTCTTTTCTGCTTTTCTTTCCCTTAGGAAGGATGTGGCCATTAGCCTTTGGTTCTGGCATGGGATTGGGAATGGCTTACTCCAACTGTCAGCATGATTTCCAGGCCCCATATCTTCTGCATGGAAAATATGTCAAAGTATGTACAGAACTGATATTTCCTTTCCCTTATATTGACTCATTCTGCCTTCTTTCCTCCAGAGGAAATATGTTTCTTGCCAGGTCGAAAGAGTGCCATCCATGGCAGAGCACTTGGAGAAGCTTTCTGAGCTCTTCTGGCTCCTTTGGGGTCTAAAGTGTATTTTGACATTTTACTGTGTTAAAAGTGAATGCAATCATCCCTAAACCAAGTCAAAACTTGAACACAGCTCTGCTATTTCTCTTCCTTGAAGCCATGTGCTGTTTTACAAAGTTGGAACGTAAGGGCCTGGGCTCAAATGCTGGTCTCCCCCTCTGAAATTAGGGCTTGAATGAAGAAGGTGAGAAAGAAAGGTTCTTTCTGGCTCTGAATTCTACATTTAGTTCTAATGCCCAATTTCTGGGGCTTGAGAGCCAAATCAGCTTGACATTCAGCTTTTTCTACCCTTGAGTATTTGTTTACAATGAGGTAAACAGATTTCTGTCTTTGAAAGCTTCTTATTTGGAATCAAACAAAAAATACCCACTGAACAACTTTATCCAAGTTCAGTGTTCCACAGTGTCTCACTCTCACAATCTAGTTTTACAACTGGTTTTGCTTTTGTACAGGTGGGGAAATTGAGGCAGTGAGGAATTAGGAATGCCACCTAATAGGCATTTAAACCATCTCTGGTAATCATGGGAATAGATATACAGCTAGATCCACAAGGAACCTTAGAAACTATGATATTTGAATGGGGAAAAAAACCTGAAAGGCATTTTAGAGGTTCATGGGAACAAACCTTAGAAAGCCTTCCAAGCCCCACATTTCACAGGAAGAAATTGTGATTTAAAATGGTAAATGGACATATATAGAATCACACAGATAGTTCAGAGGATCATAGATTTAAAGTTACAATGGGTCTCAGAGGCCGTGTTGTTTAGTTGCCCTTTTTAATAGGTGAGAAAATGGAGGCCCAAGTGACTTACACAGGCTGACGTGTCTCAGATGGGTGCTGGGATTGAGCTGGGCCTCAGACCTTGTCCCTGGAGTACTGCTCTAGTGCTGCTGACCATCTAAGGATATTCAGTCTCCAGATGGATGTTAGTGATGGGAACAATTTGGAAAATGACATAGTCATACATTGGGAGGAAATAGGGTACAGTGGAAACAGCTGGATTTGGAAAAGATTTACGTTCTGGTTATTCCACTTACTGTGTGCCGTTGGGAATCACGTTAACGCCTTTGGGCCTCAGTATGCTCATCTATTAAAGTAATAAATGAAGTGGGCCTGGAAGACCACTAATGGCCCTTCAGCTCTAAATCCTGTCATCTGCGACACTGCATACACAAGTGTAACCATTTTGGGGGTTTGGCTGGTTTGCCTTTATGATGTTTAATCCAGTCATTTGAAGGAAGAATGTGTGGTGCCTCTCAGCGTGTCATGAGTTTCCCCGTCCTCCTTTACTCAGGGAAGAGGTCCCTTGGTAAAATTTTTGGTGATAGGTTAACAAAAGTACCTTTTTCCTCCAAAGTGTGGGGTCCGGGGTTCAGCGCCCATGACCACATGGACCTTTGACGAAAGAAAGCATTTAAAGGCAAAGGACCTTCACCCTGATGTTAAATGGTGTTGAAGGTCAAGCTTTATATTATTGCAAGATATAGCAACCCTAACTTTGCATCAGAGGTACCCCCTACATTGGTCTCCATAGAAACCATTTCACAGATGTAGAGACTGAGGTGAAAATGGAGAGGGACTCAGTCAGGATCACTTAGTAACACAGTTCCCGGCCCCAGGCCCAGATAGTGAGACTGGGCTGGCCGCTCAGCAGTCTGCCTCCCCCACCATGCTGCACTCGCTGACTGAGGGAGCCGTAGAGCGCTGGAGCAGGAGGACTGGCGTTCTGAGGAGTCTGGCAGCCTCCCCTTCCATCTCACTGAGTAACTTCTGTCCTGTAACGAAGGGTGGTCCAGCTCAGGATGAGGTCATCTGTGGGCCGGGGCTGAGAAGCAGCAGAGCTGTTGGCGTGGCACGGAGGCCGAGGACAGGCCGTCCCCCTCCTCCCCTCCTGCCTGGCCATTTTCCTGGCACAGATCCGCCATGTGCTTGGGCGCGAAGAAGGGGGGCAGCCAACGAGGCTTAATTGTTTCAGCCCTTGACACTAGTCCAAGATGTTCTGTCATGGGTAGTGGCCCAAGGGTGATTAGCTGCACAGTGTCTGCTTAACGGCTGGTGGTTAGAGTTGAAAATGTTTTCTGGTTTGTTTTGTTTTTCAGCCAGGCCTGCCCCATTAGAGAATGGCTGTTACTTTATCTAACTTCAGGCTTTGTCATCTTTTCCTCTTCAAAAAGAAGGTGATAACTGATTTGAGGCTCAGATGAATTAGGGGCCCCAAGTCTATAAAAGTTGAGCCAGATCACAGATGGCTAATGGGGTTTTGTTTTAAATTTTAAAAGACTTGGGAGATCTCATCCTTTGTGAAGTGAAATGGGAAAGAGACAATGCTCCATTAAAGAAGCTTTCCAGAAACGGGCAGAGCCAGGTTCCAGCTTCTGACTTTGCAGAGGGTCGTGGCCATACTGAAATCCCGGGATCTTGCATGAATTGGGTGATTAAAACAGGGAATCCGAATCCTGTTTTTGCAGCAATAATCTGAGTGCCCTTGTCTTACAGGAGCAGTGACTTATGACTGAGAACATCCCAGTGGGAGGAAGAGAAATCATGTTTATTCCTCAGGAATATTGAAGTGCCCTGGAGTAAGCTGAAATTCTTCTATAACAATGTTATCAGTAAATGCTTTATACTCCAGCACACAGTTTATGTATTTGAAACCAAGTCTGTTTCTTGTTTTGTATTTTCTCTCTGGAAATTGCAAGAGAAGGTCTTAGGAGAAATAAATTAAATGAAAATAGGATGAGGTCTTGTGTGTTTCTTATTCTGTTCTGTAAATGCCAGAAAGACTGAACTGCCAGCAGCTGTGACCACCTGGTTGAAGCTGCTCGAGCGTTGTCCCAAAACACCAGCTGTTGTGTGTCCCTCCCCACTCATGCCCTGATGAACAGTTTACAGAAGTACTTCCACCTTATACATCTCAGGCCAAGAGATTGCTGCTGCTGCTGCTGGTGATTACAGTGAACAGGATTTGGAAGTTGGAGACTGCTTTCCCTATCCTCCTGCTTTTTTTTTTTTTTTTTTTTTCTCCTTATGCAAGGCATTAAGTGGGGCAATAAATATTGAATCTAATGCAATAAAAGATCAACACAGAAAAGAGCTGGAGCAGGACTGAGATGTACACGGATAACGGGAATTAGACCTGTTAGCTCATGGGTCTAGAGAAGTCCTGGATGAGACAGCTGCTGGAACAGGCTGGCCCCTTCTCTACCCCAGAACACTTAGAGGTTAAGGGACTTGCCCCGAGTCACACAGCCACCATATGTCAGAGGCTAGATTGACCCTAGCTCTTGTTGGCTTTAAGGCTGTCTTTCTTGTCACTACACCTGGGTGCCTCACAAAAAAATACAGTACAAATTCAAATATAATCAGTACTTTGGAATTCTCAATAGATATAATGTGCTATATAAGTTGTTATAATGATTGATTGATAACATGAAACCTTGCCCCTCTGCACATAAGCTTCAGCTGCTCTCTCTGAAAAATGGGTAAAGACAGAACCACCTTAGACCTCTCCTTCCTGCCTGGGACCATAAAAGAACAGCTCTTTGTCGTGTCAGAGAGCCCTCCTTTCTCTCTCTCTCTCTCTCTCTCTCTCACACACACACACCCCACCCCTGAAGCCCAGCAAGCTACCTGAGCATTAGACCATTAATTAAATGAACTGAACACCCAATTTTCTACTTTTTTGATGTAATCAGATCTGGTTCTAGTATGGCAGCAACCAGGACTGTTGGGAGAGAATGGACTTTCCTGTTACCCCCTAAAAAGACCAAACATCTTAGGACTGGCATTCAAGGATCTATACAACCAAATACTTCTCTGTTTCCAGCTTCATCTTCCCACTGACATAATCTGTATTTCAGCCCAGTGTCACCCTGTTTCCCGACCTCCACACCTTTGCTAATGTTTCCCACGCCTGGAATTATCCCTTGTCCATCACTCTGCCTTTTGATACTGTCCATCCCCAATGGCCTAGTTTGAATGCCACTTCCCCTATGAAATCATCTTTGGTTCATTGATTTCAAAGTGGAAATGAACTTTCATGTTACTCGATTGGTGGGTAGAGTGCTGGATTGGGAGTCAGAATCTAGCCTCAAGATACTAGCTGTGTGATCCTGGGCAAGTCACTTCACCTCTGCCTCAGTTTCTTATCTGTAGAATGGAGATCATAGTAGCATTTCCCTCCCAGAGTAGTGGTAAGAATGTGCTAATACTTGTAAAATGTTTTATAAATCTTAAAATACTATAAAGATGCTGTTATTATTTATCAGCATACATATCATTCCCTTCATCAGATCTGAATCTTCTTGATGGTGGGTACTGTGCCTTATTTGTCTTTGTGTTTTTACACTTTCATTTCACACAGTAGGTACTTAATAAATGTGGTTTTGTTGAATAACCTGAAGCACTCCATGTAAGAAGGGAATGTAAGGACCTGTTTAAACCTCTTATACTTGCCTCCTTGGTATTAATATTGGAAGTTAATATTGGTATTCCCCTAATTAAAAGTTGTTTTTATTCCATTGTAAGCCAGGCATTGAGATTGATTCACTTCCAAAAACGACAAAGTGAAAATACAAATTGTGCAATCCTCCAACTTTCTGCCAGCGAAATCAGGAGGAAGAGAAGCTGCAGTCTGTTTTCAGTATCTCTCCATACTTTTTGGGGGCCAGGAGTTCATTCTTATTAATACTCCATCTGTCAGTGCTCACACACAATATATATCTTCTCATCCTCTGTGAATCTTGACCATTTTGACTGCCAGTTACCACCTTCCCAGGTCACTAATGTGACCTTGGGCACTTAGTCTCCCCAGGTCTCACTTTTCTCATTAGTCACATGAAGACATTGGACAAGATGATGTCTGAGGTCCCTCCTAATTCTCTGGTCCTATAAATTTTGTATGGAAGATCTACCCATTCCACTGTACTCCCTCTCATGCTCTCATCATTGGCCTGGATGACTTAAGATTTGCCGTTTTTGAGATCACAGTGTCCTGTGACTATAGAATTTATCAAAGATGAGTTTTTGTGGCAGGCAGCTACTTCTAAAGGTCCTGCCCAACGTCCTGACTGTAGTCGAACCCAGTTCTGTACGTGGTCTCTTCACATGTACTATTATGAACTGACTCAGTGGATTTCCCGTCCACCTGTCCTCTTTGTTTTCCCTATTTTTCCCCCCGGGGATGGTCTTACTGAAGAGGGTGGTCTTTAGCTTGGTACAGTGAGCATAATAAGTTTTAGCCAAGAGAATAATTTGTTGTTGAATAGTTCAACTGATGCTGTGTATTTTGTTTCTGTCACATTACCCACCGTCTAAGTAAGATGCTGTCCAAAGAATGTTGTTTGCTCTTATCCGCTTTTCTCCCTCTCCCCTTCCTTCTCATAATGGATGTAATCACCGAATCAGTGCAGGGCCATTGGCAAAAAGTACACACTTATTCCCTTCAAATTTAATTATCAATTCAGCTCCTCAGAGGCTCTCTTTGCCTCATGGCTATAAGCGTTCAGCTCTGCCTAATATACCCTTCTGAAAACAAATATGAGGAGTCCGTGGCTTGAAATGATAGAAAGTCAGCTGGGCACAGGATGCTGGAATATTGTGGTGGCGCCCCCAAAATATCCTATCCTGCCAACGTATATAAATATACACACTCTGTGGACACTATAATTTGGCGCAGGACGATATGTATTTTGAACTCATTTAGGTGAACGACTTTGACATTGCAAGGATCACAGAGAATTTTATCAGAATGGAAAGGAAACTCGGTGTGTTGGCAAAGGGTATCTATCAGCTCTGGGGCCACTTCTGCCCCTGCTAATTATTCCCTTTGTACTGTTGGACAAAACACTTAACCTCTCTGGGCCTCAGTTTCTTTTTCTTTTGTTTTGAGCGGGGCAGCTCAGTTTCTATATATGTAAAATGGGTTTGGGGTATATATATATATATATATATATTTTTTTTTTTTTTTTTGCTGAGGCAATTGGGGTCAAGTGACTTGCCCAGGGTCACACAGCCAGAAAACGTGTCTGAGGTCAGATTTGAACTCAGGTCCTCCTGACTTCAGGTCTGGTGCTCTAACCACTGCACCACCTAACTGCCCCGATTTGGGGTATTTTCTATCAGATGATTTCTAGGGATCTAATGGCTAGTCTTGTTGCATAACTGTCTTTATTCTGAGAAGTGACTAAAGACCTCTGAAAGTTTTTCTTACTCTAAGAGATGCTCCCTGGCTTCCTTCTAACCCCCTCTTCTGAAAGAGGTCTTTCTTAACTCCAGTGCCTAACCATAATCAGTTCCTGTTTATCCAGTATATAGCTTGTTTACGCTCTGTTATGTTTTCTCTTCCATTAGATTGTAAGCTCCTTGGGGGTAAGAACTGCCTTTTACTTACCTTGTAACTCCATTTAATAATGTAACAAATTTCCCTCCATCAGAACTCGCAGCACTTTTTCTTGTACCTCTCTGATGCCTTTATTGTGTGTTCTATATTTTGAACTTTTCTGATGCATTTAATGTATTCTGAATTGTTTTTGCCATTCTGATATACTTATGTATTCTGGGTATCTTTCTGTATATCATACATATCCTGCTACCACGTGTAAATTCTACTGTGGAGAGATATACTTCTGTCTTGTAAAATGGTTCAGTGTGGGAATCGAAATGGTTTTGTCGGTGTGAATGACATTAAAGAAGATACATCCTAAGTTGTATGGACTTTTCATCTAATCCTCCACTGAAACCTTTATGTGTTCTTTCCTCCATTAGAATGTGACCTCCTTGAGAATAGAGTATTTCCATGTTCTCCCTGCATTTCCAGGGCTTTGCACATTAGTGCTTAATAAAGGCTTTATTCACTTCCCCAGTGCCTAGCGCAGTGCCACCTGCAGAGTACCTAGCTACTCACTGCTTATTGAGATGATGAATATAGTAATAATGCCAGCTCAGTATGTATAACACAAAAAAAGCTTACCACCCAATAGTCCAGGAACCGGGTAGTCCAAATTTATGGATGAAAATCTGAAATTTAGAGAAGGTAAAGTGATTTACTTAAAACAACAAAGAGTAAATGGCAGAGTTAGGTAGACCTCAAGTCTAGGCACTGGCTTTAGGTCCAGTTCTTATTCCATTACTTTCCATTGCCCCTTACCATGTACAAAAGCTGGGTTAGCATTTAAATGAGCGCTGCATTTCTCATGCAGCTCTAAGAAAAGATCTAGTGCTTGGTATAGGAACTGTCGAGATTCAGGACAGAGCATAACTATAATTTTGCTTTGAGTTCTTTAAAATCTGTTTACATTTTTTCCTTATATATATGTGTATGTGTATACATATATATAACCAAGCTATAATTACATTTTCCTGGTTGTGGTCTAATTTGATTGTACGTTGACCAGCTGTTTTTGAATCCGACCCAATAAAGGCTGCAAAGAATTTCCACAAGGATGTTATCTATAGCATTTGGTCAGCTGTCATGATGAACGACTCCAGTGTGGAAGCTGTTTCCTATTGTTTCTTTTTGAATTGTGTGGAAGGCTGGAGGTGGAAAGCAGAAAGTAGAAATTCTAAGAACTGGGAGGAATGTTAAGTTTAGATAATCAACTCATCTGGAAGTGATCACAACTTTTTTTTCCTTCAAGTCTGCTGCAATCACCACTTCCTCTCAGATATGAAAAGGATCATTTGAGGGTAAACATCGGGGCAAAACATAGTGGACCCAACGCAGAAATTTGCATATTTACTCATTATGTAGAGCAAGATTTTGACCTAAGAACCTAGGACTCCTTAAGAATTAGAAGGGCCCTTCCATATAACTAGGGCTTAAAAAGATTTTGAAAATTATTTTGGTCACTCCCCTCATTTTACAGATTAGGAAACTACTCAAAACTGATTTAGCCAGTATCCAAAAACAGTTACAAAGAAGGAATTAGGATCTTTGTTTATAGGTTCTGAAGCCAATGCAACTTTCCTAATGTTCATGGCAAAGTGGTCCATTTTCTGCTTTTACAAGTGATCAGAAGGCTGCTATTTGAAATAAATTCTGTGTATATTACAATGGGAATTTACTGATAAGTATAATCAAGAATAAGTTACGGATTCAAGTCTGGTTTGTAATCCTATGTTAACCTCATTAATGGTGACTTTAGGTAAGCCACTCCTCTGGGCCTTTTTTTTTTTTTAATTATTGATAGCTTTTCATTTTTCAAAATACATGCAAAGAGTTTTTGACATTTACCCTTGCAAAACCTTGTTTTCCAAATTTTTCTCCCACCCCCCCTCCCCTAAAGGGACTTTTTTTTTATTTGTAAAATGAAGAAATTAATTAGATGGTACACTCCTCAGTTTCCTATTTATAACATTCTCTCTTCTTAGAACCCTTCAAGCTCTGCCATTGTCTCATCTAAAATCTCTTTGAGACTCATGTTCTCTTTTTAAAAGTTCCAACACTAACAATTATTTTGTGATTCTTGATACTTTATAAAACTTGGAGATAATGCAACCTCATTGTTTATGGAATCTGTCTAGGTTAGGAAAAGTGATGTCCAAGATAGGATGACTCTTTTTAATGAATGCCTGATAACGCCTTGTGAGATAATTTTAAATATTTGGAAAGTACCTCAAATTCCCTGCATTTTTCTTAAGTAACACAGGGAACCACATATTAGTAACATTTTTAATAACCCATTAAAAAGCATCAAAGCTTTAATAAAAAGTTATTAGACCTATCCTCATTTGTCAAGTGAAGGAATTGATAGACTAGACCAAAGTTGGCAATTGTTTCCGAGTTTAAAGACCCCTTTGTAGTAAGGAAAAAAATACTGATGCCTTTAAATGATAGTAAAATTTCAGTTTCTACTGAGAAAATCCAAAATGACAACCTAATTAGTCAGAACAGCATCTACATGCATAATAGTCATTTGTATACATGTTCTCGAGACAGCAGCATGCAGACAAGTGTTTAGTTCTAGATCCTAAGAGCCTTGTAATAACTTCATGAGTTGCTAGGCATCTGAAAGGAAAAGAAATAAGGAATAAATGGCGCCTACTACATCATGAGGCACTGTGCTAAGTGCTTGGCAAATACTTGATTTTCACAACATTTCCATTTTACAGTTGAGCAAACTGAGGCACATAAGCTGCGATTTTTTCCCCCAGAACCACATAGCAAATTAACATCTGATGTCAGATATGAATTGACTACTTTCTGATCCCAAGCCCAATTGTAGCCACTGTATGACTTACCTGCCCATCCCCTGAGTGCGAGTGGGTCTCTACTGGCTCTTCCTGTGCTGCTGTGATCCTTCCAAAATCCTCCCATAGTCTTACAAAATATTAATAATCCTCTTGGATTGAGCAAGCAGCTCTAACAAAATTCAATTTCTCTGACATTTTAGTCTTGGTTTCCTTACATCAACCCCTGGAGGTGAATGATGCAAGTGTCTCTCTTACTGGTAAGGAAACACACTTGGCAGAAAGTAAACCGATTTGTCCAAGGTTTTATACACACACCTTAAAATATTCATTTTTGGGGGGACAGCTAGGTGGCGCGGTGGATAGAGCACCAGCCCTGAATTCAGGAGGACCAGAATTCAAATCTAGTCTCAGACACTGAACACTTCCTAGCTGTGTGACCCTGGGCAAGTCACTTAACCCCAGCCTCAGGGGGGGAAAAAATTCATTTTTTGGTAGCAAAAAATAATCCAAACTCCAAAAAAGTTCAAATTGAAATTAATTAATTGAGATCATAGCTGAGTACATTGTATTATAGAATGGAATACTCTTGCTCTGTAAGGACAAATGTGAGGGAATTTAGAGAAATGGGAAAGTTTGTGCAAACTGTTAATGTAGATCTGTATTTTGGGTGGTGGAACCTGAGTTCAAACGCCAGCTTTGCCATTTATTACCTGGCTGACTGAACATTTCATTTGTCTGGGCTTTAGTTTTCTGTAAAAATGAGGAGGTTGAACTAGGTGACCTCAGGTCCTTTCCTGACCTAAATCTTCAGATCCTGGCTCATCTAATAAGCTAGATTCAAATCTAGACTCCCATTTAGTGCTCAGCCCCCACCCTCCCCAACTCAGATGAACAAACCTAAGATCCTACTGTGGGCAAGTCAGAGCCTACGGAAAGAAATGACCATTCCTTGTCATCCCCTGCTCTTTCCACCATCTCACACTTTCCATTATTTCACATAAGTTGTAGACAGCTCCAAGAGTTAGAGGACCAGGGAGGGGGAGAGAGAGAGGTTGAGAGATCTACCTTTGTGCTCAAGATCCGGGAAAGTCAAGGATGGGAGCTCAATATGACATTTGCCTAGGCATGCCTTCCCTCAAGAAACCAGCATCTGCATATGTGCTCCTTTTCCATCCAACAAGATGGAACTTCCAACTGAAGTATTTGTGTGCAATACACTTATATTCTTTTTTTTTTTTGCAGTCATCTTTGACTAATTGTTGTGTAAACAATAGAATAGGTGAAATCACATTAATCAATGTTGTTTCACCTTTCAAATCCATCTTAAGCTGAGATGCAACATGGAGCAGTG
The DNA here is from genome assembly GCF_048593235.1 of Sminthopsis crassicaudata. Taxonomy (NCBI): domain Eukaryota; kingdom Metazoa; phylum Chordata; class Mammalia; order Dasyuromorphia; family Dasyuridae; genus Sminthopsis; species Sminthopsis crassicaudata. Next base: position 612,280,303 of record NC_133619.1, on the reverse strand, counting down.
ACTGGATTTTGATTCAGAGTTCAGATGTCACTCTGGGCAAATCACTTCATATTCTGAGTTTAAGTTTCCTCATCTGTAAAGTGAAGGGGGTGGATTAGATAATTTTCTAAAATTTAGATCCTATTTTATAATATCAAGGCAACACAAAATAGTCCTTCCCTCAAAAAACCAAAAGCCTTAGAGCTACCAAAAATATGTATTTTCATTCAATCATTTTCAAAAATCTTCTGCATATACCACAATTCTCTCATGGCTGTTACTATTCCTTGCATTGAAATGGTTTAATTAATATTTTGTCTCTGAAGAGGAAAGCTTATAGGATCAAATGCTAAATAGGAACAGCACTGTTCTGCACCATGGGGACAAGAAGACAATAAAATACTTAAACCTTTGTAACAGTCTGACATCAATCCTGTATATCTGCTGCTAGAATCATTTTCCTGGAAGTGCCATTTTATTTGCAGATCTGCTTTAAAAAAAACAAAACTTCACTGGCTCCGTTACTTGTCTGGGCTCATAGTAAGGCACTTAATAAATGTTTATTGACTGATTGACTAACCAGAGTCGATTTTTCATAAAGTCTGTTTTGTCAACCTCTTCAAATCAAATCAAGAAACATTTATTGGAGGTCTATTATACAGCCAGGCACTGTGCTAAGTGCTGGGAGTAACAGTCCCTGAAAAGTCCTCTGCTCTTAAGGATGTCACAGTCAAAAGACATGCATCAACTTCATACAAATGATACCTATGGGATAAATTTGAGGCTTGGTGGCTACATAGTGTAAAGGATATAGGGCTAGACCTGCAGTCAGGAAAAGCTGAGTTAAAATGAAGTCTCCAGACACTAGCTGTGTGACCCTGAGGAAACAACTGAAAGCCCTATTTGCCACCATTTCATTATTTCTAAAATGAGCTGGAGAAGAAAATGGCAAACCACCCCGTTATTTTTGCCAAGAAAACTCCTATTGGGGTCATGAAGAGTTGAACAAAATTGAAATGACTAAGCAATAACTAAAGTTAGAGGTCAGTTCTAAGGGAAGGCATTATCATTGAGGAGATGGAGAAAGGCTTTTTTTTTTTTTTAATTAAAGTGTTTTATTTTTCAAATCATATGCATGGACAATTCTTCAACATTAGCCCTTGCAAAACCTTGTGTTCCAATTTCCCCCTTATCCCCCATGCCCTCCCCTAGATGGCAAATTGTCCAATATATGTTAAATATGTTAAAATATATATTAAATTCACTATATGCATATATAGTTATACAATTATTTTGCTGCACAAGAAAAGTCAAATCAAACCAGTGAGAGAGAAAGAGAGAGAACGAGAGAGAGAGAGAGAGAGAGAGAGAGAGAGAGAGAGAGAGAGAGAGAGAGAGGCAAAATAAAATGCAAGCAAACAACAACAGAGTAAAAATGCCATGTTGTGGTCCACAGTCAGTTCCCACAGTTTTCTCTCTCTGGGTGTAGATGGCTCTCTTCATCACTGAACAATTGGAACTGGTTTGAATCATTGGAGAAAGGCTTCTTGAAGAACTTAGCTGGGACTTGAAGCCAAGAAAGTTAAGTGAGAGAGACAAGAAGGGAGAATATTCTAGACGTGGGAAAGTCAGTGAAAATTCAAAGAGGGATGTGGGAGGTCTTGCAGGGAGGCCAGTATCATTAGATTGCAGAGTATGTGAAGGGAAGAAACAAAGAACATTGGAAAGCAGAAAGGTGCCAGATTATGAAGAATTTTAAAAGCCAAAAGATTTTGTTTTTGTGGAGATAATGGGAAGCCTTTGGAGCTTGCTGGAGGTGGGGATGATCCCATGATCAGAACTGCATTTTAGGAAGATCATTTTGATTGCTTAATAAAGGGGGGGATTTGTACTGACTATATTTCCAACATTTGCTCTCTCTATCCCTGTTACCTTGCCTCTTCTCCCACTCCCCATTTTTAGCCTCCCATTTTTGACAGTCTTATGTCTCACAGACTTCCTAAACCCAGCATTAAACTGTATTCAGTCCCTGGCACTCAATCCCGTTCTCTGGTACTGCCCCACCAAATGCCTCTATTTCTCTCCCTCACCCCATTTCTGACAGTTTCCCTGTTCTATGTACTTAAAACACTCCTCTACCTCGCTCCCAACCCTGAGCCTCTCCTCCCTGACAGTGTAACTCTTGGCACTATCTTGTTACTTGAGGATCCTTTTCCCAATACTGAATCTCTCATCTCCATGACAAAGGACATTTAAGAATATTTTCCAACATATTTGTGAAGACTCAGAAGTGAATTTCACTTCTTCAAAGTCTTAAGACTTTGCCACATCTTAAGGGTTTAGTATGACTTTCTTAAGCCTAAAGAACACTGACACCAACAAGTGCAGTACAGTGGAAAAGATGCTGAAATGAGAATGCTCTGTAAGTATAAAGTTCTGAGAAGTTGTATGAAGTGATATCAAATGAAGAAAACATAGTTCCAGTAGCAAACAGCCACAATGATTGAAACAATGTCAATAAATCCCTAAATTCAAATACAGCAGTCAAGGATGGTGTCATATTGAAGACCTCAATAGATACATCTAGACATAGAGTTAGCTGGCTGGCTGGATGAGTGGATAGATAGCGCATTTGTTAAACTCTTATAAAGAGCCCCTTTCTCCTTCCCCCCAAAAAAATACTCCTTGTCCTTTAGGAGGGAAGGGGAAAGGTAGGGAACAAGTATTTTGATAACACTTACTATATGTCAGGCACTGTGCTAGGCACATTTTTATAAATATTATACTTACAGAAACTTAATAAATAGGTACTGTTATTATCACTGTCATTTTTCACTTGAGGAAACTGAGCTATATTCTAATGGGAATAGACAGTATATAAAAGGGAACTGAAAATCAGAGTGTGTCTGTGCTCAGGATGAAGAGACAGGAGAAAAGTAGTCCAGATACCCAAGGGCTGAGCTGGGTTTGAAATTAGGATGGCAGTGAGGAATAAGGCCACTGCATTATGTGAGACAGGTGAAAGAGGATCTGAGTGACAGGAGATGAGGAGAAAGGGACAGGAGGGAGTTCAAGACAAATGGACTAAATTTTTTTCCTTAAAATTATGAGGTGAGGATCTTAGCTAAGAAAGTGAGGGGTTAGAATCCAACATCCATTTCTACTAAAAACATTTGAGAGTATAGGAATAAATGGACTATTCCTTAAAATAATCAGGAGCATATATTTTAAACCGTCAGTAAGCATCATATGTAATGGGGATAAACCGGAACCTTTTCCAGTAAGATCAGGAGTGAAACAAGGTTGCCCACTATCACCATTACTATTCAATATTGTATTAGAAATGCTAGCCTCAGCAATAAGAGTCGAGAAAGAGATTAAAGGAATTAGAGTAGATAATGAGGAAACCAAACCATTACTCTTTGCAGATGATATGATGGTGTACTTAAAGAATCCCAGAGATTCTACTAGAAAGTGAGGGGTCAGGAAGCCATGGGAGGTTTAGGGAGTGATGAAAAAGATTTAAAAGAACTACTGTGGGGAATGAGATAGTAAGTTAATAAGGGAGGTATGGAAAGATCGTCTAGCAGTAGTGAGGGCCCAGCTGAAATTGTGTAACATAAATTTGTAGTGAACCTAGTCAGAATGGTTATGTGATTTTTCTTTATGTTTGTTAATATTGTGTAGGATTGGAGATAGAAATAAATGCTGGGAGGCATCCAAGGATTAGTAATTAGTAATATGATAAAGGAACTAAAGATTCAAGAGAGGAAGACAGTATAGAATTGAATTGATTCACCAAGGATTCAAGATGGGAAAGTGAAGAGAGAGTGGCTGATGCAAGAGAGATTTGATCATCTCATTATTGGGAAGTCAAGGGACTGGAGGTCATAGCAGATGAAGAGTAGATTTGTGTAAGAAAAGGAAGAAAGAGAGGTGAAAAGCCAATAGATTGTGGTAGATAAGGAGATTTCTGAATTCTTGAATATGGATATGGTGAATCTGTGGGTAATGGTAAGATCAAGGGTTGACAATTTTTGTGTGTAGCTGAGGTAGGATGGGAAGTGAGCAGGTTAAGGAACTGAATGGTTAGAAAATTTGAAAGAAAATATGTTGAAGACCAAGTATGAAGGAAGGAGGAAAAAGTTGTGAGCTGTATTGAACTCTAATGGAGAAAGAGGAGAGATCTGGGAGACCTGTAGACAATAGCTACTGGAATTTTGATTAGGAGATGTGAATAATATGAACCTCAAAAGGAAGCAGGATACTGAGTGATGGCAGAAGAGAGAGAACCTGGAAGTAGCAATGGGGAGTAAGGAGTATCCCAAGTCTTCCTGCTTTGATCAGTGAGCTGAGAATCCATGAAGGTGCAGCCAGTACTGCAAGGCTGCGTCCTTGGGGGTTCCAGGTTTCAATAATAGCTAGTAGACTGAAGGAGTGGAAGAGAAAAAAAAATCAACGATAAAGGGAAGTTTCTTGGCAATGGAACAGGCATTCATTCCAGAGGGAATGAAACTCTGAAGTGAGAGAGGTGAGGGGGATGAAGATAAGGAATCAGGTCATGGAATAGGAATTGGGGTTTGGAAGATCTGGAGAGGAACAAGGGTTCAGATAGGAAGGGCAGGACAAGGTGGGAAAATATTCGTCATTGAATGGAAGGTACCCCTTTTCCCAGAGGAGGTTGGAGATTGGGCTGAGGCAAATGCATTGTGAGATGGGAGGGACACAGAGAGGAAGTCTCATTTTATTACTTCTCTCACCCCTGAGGATGGAGATTAGTCAGAGAAAGGGCACAACAGGATGTAATATTCTTCTTTAAAGTATAATGTTCTTGTAAAAAATTACCCATGCATATGTACTGTCAAAAAATGTTATAATTATAAAATAAAATAAAAAATTTAAAAAAAAAAAAAAAATAAATAAAGTATAATGTTCTCTGAGAGCAGGTTTATTAGGGGGCTTCTGGAGGCAGCCTTCGTTTCAGTTCAGTATAATCATCCCAAATGCATCCAGGAGTTAAAGTCCAAATCCTTTATTGTTTCCTTCAAAGTCTTGTCTCTTTTCCTTGGGCCCGGTTAGCTTTCTTAGAGGCCTATCTCTCTCCTTGGTTCCGAGAGCTCCTGCCTCTAGTCCTTTGCCTTTGCCAGCTTCTGCCTCTAGCTCCCTCTGAATAAGCTTCTAGTGGGCTTCTCCTTCCTAGCCCTGAGACCTTATATATCCCACACTGAGTATACACCAATCATTACATCACTAGGAAACTATTATTTGTTGTAGGATTAAATCAATGCTAAACTAGATTTAACCACTGTCTCCTCAATTCCACTTAGTATCTTGTTTCAAGTTCTGGCCCATAACATCCCCTTGTAAGATCAGATCAATCATACTGAGCCATGCTAAATTAGATAACTATTGTCTCTATCAATTACACTATCAATTCTTAATACCTTGTAAGAATCCTAACAAGAGGACATGGAGGTCAAACTCCACATAGTGGGAAAAAGAAGTCCTATCCCCCTTTTTTCTTCCTCTTCTTCAAAGAACAGCTGAAGTACATGAGAAACTAAGTCAAAGAGAGGGTTGATCTTTGCATTGAAAGTTCTCTATGTTCCAGTTGGGAGATTGGCTTGATGGCAGCAGATGGAAATTGCCTTATGATGGCATTGACTGAAGTTGTCCCTTTGGGGAAGGGGGAAGACATTTCACCTGATCCCTTGCTACCTTTCCTCAGAGGACACACTGTACCCAGCAGAAGACTGAAGGCAGGTACTTAGCATAGAAAATAGGAAGACAAAAGTGAAATGGGCTGTTCATATGCTCAGGTAGGATGAGTTTCTATGATCACCTGCCTTCAGCTCTTAATAAACACATATTGGGTTGGATTAGATCAAAATGTCTCTTGGGCTGTAAGAGCCCTGAGCTTGAAGTCAGAGCTTGTCTAAGCTAAAAGAGACCTTAGAGAGATAGCCTGGTATGTAGCTGACTTTTTTCACAAAAAAAGTGAAAAATACTATGTTGTGATCCACACTCAATCCCCATAGTCCTCTCTCTGGTTGCAGATGGCTGTCTCCATCACAAGACCATTGGAAGTGGCCTGAATCACCTCACTGACTAACAAACTTCTTAATATGAGACATACCTCCCCAGCATATTGCAATTTTATGTTTCCATATACAGATTATTTTTTTTTCTTTTTGCTGAGACAATTGGGCCCAAGTGACTTACCCAGGGCCACAAAGCTAAGAAGTGTTACCTGTCTGATATCAGATTTGAACTCAGGTCCTCCTGATCACAGGTTGTTTTTCTATAATAGAATGTAAGCTGATTGGGGGCAGGGACCATTTCATTTTATCTTTTGTCTCCAGCACCTAGAATAAAGCCTGGCATATAACAGGCATTTAACAAAAGCTTGTTAATTGAGGATGCAGCTTCCTAAATGTCACTCATGCTTAGTGAATTGTTTAATTGAATATGTCCAATCTCCTAATTTTACAGAAAAGGAAACATGCCTGTAAAGGTTAAGTGCCTTTTCCAAGATCACAAAACAAGGAATTGGTGGTACAAGCGTCAGAACTCCCAATCTCCTGAGCTCCAACTCAGTGACTTTCACTGCCCCACAAAGACCAGAGTTCCAGTGCCATGTGTGACCTTTGGAGATATATTTATGTGACTTAAACAAGTCCCTTTTCCTCTTTGAGACTTAGTTTCCTCATGTATCAAACAAAAATAACCCCACTTGTTCCACTTTATATTAAAAAAAAAGATGAAATTCGTAAATTGCTTCAGAAACCTTAAATTACTACTAGGACAGTGGGGATGAAGAGGAAGGTGGTTTGTGGAGTCTTACACATTCTGGAAATGTGAGCTCTCATTAGCTAGGGCCTCAAACTGCCATGTGATCTCCCGGGCAGTGAGTGGCCTTTTTGGGAGGGCGCTGGATGGGGAGCCAGGAGGCGGATGTTAACATCCCGGCTCCTCGGCTTTCTCTCTCTATCCAGCTCAGAGGAAGCCCCTCTCCTTCTGCTGCTTACTCCTCTGTAGAATAAAGGTGTCGGGTTAGGCTGTCTCCCCAAGGTCCAACTTCTCCCTGCCAGGGAGGAGCCGGCAGAAAGCAGGGCCGGGAAGGTGAGTGATGAAACACCCTGGGTCTTGCTGGCTCAGATGGGAGGGGAGCGGATTTCACGGCTGCCCTCCAGGCTCCAAATGCCCTGGCACCGACTCCACTGATCTCAGCTGCCTGAGACTCTGAGAGACTTTGCTTATTTTTTCTTTCTCTTCCACCAGAGTGCAGAGGTTTGGACTCCTGTGGGAGCCCGGGCTGATGGGATTAGAGGAAACAGCTGTCTCCAGCCAGTACTCGGTGGGAGCTCACATTCCAGGGACTCAGGAAGAGAACAGCTCCCTGCTGCCCATTCGGCTTGCAGGTCAGTGCCTTAGGCCAGATGTTTTCAAAGGAGCCCGAGGAGTGGGCCTCCTGACCCGGGCACCCTGGCCGGAGGTCCCATGGCGCTCCGACTCCTCCCCCGTGTCCTGACCCAGCCCACATCTGCACCAGGTGGCTTTGTCCTCAGGGCCCCTGTGGCCCATGCCAGCTGGGCTTGTTTGGGCAGACCGAGTTCTGCTGCCAACCAGGTGTGTCTCTGGAAGCCGAGAACCCCGTGGCCCTGCCTTTCCCACCGGGGACCCACCTGACATCCCTCAAAGCCAGAACCGGGATGGACAATCGCAAGAGAGAGGGTTGGTAGCAAAGTGGACAGAATATATATTTGGAAGGGCCTTGGAAGTTGGGAGACCTGAATTCTAATCCCAGTTTTCCAGTTAAATTGCTGGTTGATCTTGGGCAAATCTCTAGAAGAAAACTTAGAGTAGATAGTCTTCAACATTCCTTTTAGTTCCAACATTTAGTGATCTAAAGTCGCCCAACATTATTGGGGACCTTTGCTATTCTGCTCTTAACAACCCTCAAAAGACAGATGGCCCTGGAAGGTGGGTAGTCTGGGCTTCTGTCCATGCCAGTATATTTATAACGAGAATGAAAAGAGCATATATTCTTCCCCATATATTCCAGTGTGATAGGGCGATAGGGGGCTGGCTTGGAGATAGGGAGACATCCTCCTGAGTTCAAATCCACCCTCCCAAACTTACTAAATGTGTGATCCTGGGCAAGTCACTTAATCTTTTTTGCCTTTTTTCCTCATCTGTAAAAGGATGGAGTTGAATGAGATTATTTCTAAGGCACCTTCAGCTCTGATTTCTGGTGATTCTGAACTTCTAGAGGAAAATGAGAAAAAATACTAACTGAAAGTATTGTACAAAGATAGTTTTGAAAATTCAGGACAGGTCCAAAGAGAGGACAGGAAAGGAACAATTTAAAACATTTTCAGAGACCTACATGAACCATGATGCTAGGTAGAGTGACCAGAACTAAGAGAGAACATTGTACACAGAAAACAAGGCTTTGAGTTCTAAATTCTCTCCTTCCTTCCCCCTTCCCCAAGACAGCAAGCGATGGATATAGGTTAACTATGTGCAATCCTTTTAAACACATTTCTGATTTTTGTCATGTTGAGCCAGAAAAATCAGACGAAAAGAAAAGAAAGAAAATAACAAACAAACAAAAAAGTAAAAATTCTCTGCTTTGATCCACATTCAGCCTCCACAGTTCTCTCTCTGGATGTGATTGACATTTTCTTTCCTAAATCTATTAGAATGGCCTTGAACCACCGATTATGTCCCTCACATAATCTTGTTTGCTGTGTACATCGTTCTCTGGGTTCTGCTCACTTTACCTAGCATCAGTTCAAGTAGAACTCTGAAAATGCTTTAATTGTTCCTTTCCTGTCTTCTCTTTGGACTTGTCCTGCTACAATCAGCTCATTTCGGGAGGCAACCCTGCCTTAGGATGGGCTCCTATTCTTCCTCCCTTTTCTGAACTTTCCTCCTCTCTTCCCCATTATTCTTTTCCTTCCTTTTTCTCTTCCTGTTTCCCTTTCCCCTTCTTTTCCCCTCTCTTCTCTTTTTTCCCTCCCCTTCTCTCCCCATTTTTCTTTCTCCCCTTACTCTCCTTTTCCCCTCCTTTCTTCTCTCCTACTCCCCTCCTCCCTCCCTTTCTTCTCCCCTCTTCCCTATCCCTCATTCCCCCTCCTTTTCTTCTCCTCCTCCCTCTTCCCTCCTCCTCCTCTTCTTCCCCCCCTTCCTTCTCCTCCTCCCTCTTCCCTCCTCCTCCTCCTCCTCCTCCTCCTCCTCCTCCTCCTCCTCCTCCTCCTCCTCCTCCTCCTCCTCCTCCTCCTCCTCCTCCTCCTCCTCCTCCTCCTCCTCCTTCTCCTCCTCCTCCTCCTCCTCCTCTTCCTCCTCCTCCCTCTCTTCCTCCTCCCCCTCCTCCCCCCCTCCTCCTCTCCTCTCCTCCGTTGCTCCTCTTCTCCCTCTCCCCTTTCTCTTCTCTCCCCTTGCTTGCTCCATCCCCCCACTCCGGGAGGAGCCGGGCCACAGCTGAGTGGGAGCCGGGGCCGGGGCCGGAGCGGAGCGGGTTTGGAGCGGGCCGGAGACGCCTTCCCGCCGCGGCTGCCGCCGGGCCCGGCGCTCCCCGGCCCCGCGGAGGTGGACGGGCTGTCCGCCGGCCAGCAGACAGCGCTCGGGGCGGCGCTGGGTGCCGGGCTCGGGGCGGGGTGGGGGGGCGGGAGCGGCGGGGCTCGGCTCGCCCGGGCTCTGCGCGCCGGCCCGGCCTCTCCCCGCCCCCGCCCTCTCTCCCTATTTGGAGAGGAGACACCCCTGACGTGGGGCTGTCCCCGCCGCGCCCCCGCGCCCGGGCCGCCCGCGGGCCGCCGCGGCGTCAGACGGGATCCCGCAGGCGGGCAGGCGAGCGGCAGTCGGTCCGTGCGTCCGTCCGAGCGGCCGTCCGGCACGCCGTCCGCGCCGCGCCCCAGGGCGAAGCTGGCGTGAGCCCTATGGGAGCAGCCTTCCGTCCGGCGCACGGTGAGTCCCGGCCCCGCGCGCCCCGTCCGCCCTCCTCGGGGACCGGGTCCCCGGCCCCCCCAGCCCGGAGGGGCGGACAGGGAGGACCGAGCCTCGGGGAGCGGACGGACGGAGGGGGAGGCGCGGAGCGTCAGTGTTCTTCCCGAGCCATCAGGGCAGTGGCCTGGCTGCAGCCGGAGGAGGCGAGGAAGGGCCGCCAGGGAAGGGGCGCGGGGGAGGGAGGAGAGCGGCGGGGCAGGGCAGCGGCAGCCCGGGTCCGAGCGGCTTCCGAACTCGAGGCCCCGCTTCCAGCGCTTCGATTTCGGGGTGAAGAGCGACAAAAACAATCAACCTGTGAGCGCTGGAGACTCGTTCGGCAAGAACTGGGCAGTTTGGGGGGTGGGGGGAAAGGCGGCCGCTGCACCCCCCAGGGACTCTGCCTCCCCCCGGGCTCTGCCCCCCCATCTGTCTTCCCGGGGCTCCCGGCCAGTCCCTGCCCTCCCCCCCAGCTCCTTCTCCGTTCTCTCACGTCCCCCGACTTTTTGCCTCTCGCTCTCCGGATTCTTCTCGCTGTCCGGGTCTTTCCCTAACTCCGTGTCTCCTTTTCTCCCTTCCCTCTTTCTTTCCCCTTCAGTTTTTCTCTTCCGTCCTCGCTCTCCTTCTCGCCTCTTTTCTCCCTCTCTCCTTTCTCTCTCCGCGTCTCCCTTTCTCTTTCTCTCGATCGTCTTCTCCCTCTCCGCCTCACTTTTCCCTCTGCCTTTCTCCCTCGCTTCTCTCTGTGCTCCTCTTTTCCGTCTTCCTGCGTCCTATTCTCTATCCCTGCCTCTCCTGCCTTTTTCTCGCCTTCCTTTCCGTGCCCTCTTTCCTCCTCTTCTCTTCTCCCTTCCCCTCTGTTTCAGTCTCTGTCACTCTTTCTTTCCTTCCTCTGTTTCCACTTACTCGCTGGAGTGAAAATCTGGTTTGGGGCGGGAAGGGCATAGAGATCTACGGAGGGGGACATAAAAAGAACTTTGAATTAGGAAGGGAAAGTGCCTCCCCCGACTTAGAACTTTTTCCTGCCCCCCTCCCAACTTCCCCATTGTCCCAGTTCTGGAACTTTTTGTCTTTCCCTTGGATTCTTTGGGAAAGGGGGGGCGGTTTCGAGATTCGAGGGCATTCTCCCCCACCCCAGCCCATCCATTGTGGTGCTCTCAAGGCCTCCAGCTGAGCTGAGGGTCCCTTACTGTGGGTCACCTGCCCGGCCTCCCTTCTGTGTTAATATTGATCTTTCACGGAAGCTTTGGAGGCAGCTGTGTGTGTGTTTACAGCTGGGGCACATTGGCAGGGGTCAGCAGAGAGGGGCACATTGTTTAGGGTTTCCAAAGCACTCTTGGAGCCGAAAGCCCTGCCTTTGGAGCTGAAGGAACCTTTAGAAAAACAGAGATTAGCACGGGAGTGAAAGCTTCAAGTCTGTTCACCACCCAAAACCTGGCAGAGGGCCCCCTTTCCCCTTTGTTAATTGCGGAATAACTAGATTCTTTTTCTGATCCCCTTCTTTCTGTGATACCGCCATGCAGAATCAGGCAGAATTTGCCCCAGAGGCTGAGGAAAAAGGGGTAGGTGAAGACTGAGTCATTCATTGCTGGGAATTGGTGACTTTCACCCACCCCTGGTGAGCCTCCTTTGGGGATCCTGAAGAGCCAAAGGAGAACCCCTCTGAAAGGTGATTTCAGGGTGTAGATGGGCCCCTGAAATGGTAGTAGTGCTGGTGTGTGTGTGTGTGTGTGTGTGTGTGTGTGTGTGTGTGTGTGTGTGTGTGTATGTGTGTTGGGGGGGACAGCCTTATTCCTAAGTGAAACTTCAGTCTGTTAGGTTTAACTGTAGCTCTTTCTACCCCAAGGCTTGGGGAGCCTGCTGCTGCTGGAGAGAGCTGGAGAGCACATGACAAAGATGCTGGTAGGGTCTGCAGTGAGACTTCTGTTGAACAGATGTGAGGGCCAGGGCGGGTCCCTGCATTAGCACAGAGGCTTGTTATTAGGAATTTTCTTTGGAGACTGTTTTTTCGATGCGTGTTGGGGAGGGGGGGTCCCTGCTGGAGCCCTCCAACTCTGAGGGCTGTCTGGAGGTAGAAGGGTCGAAAGACATTGACTTGAAGGGTGTGGTTCCCTCTGCCTACCGTTAAAAAAAATTGGGTAAGGTGTGTGTGTGTGTGTGTGTGTGTGTGTGTGTGTGTGTGTGTGTGTGTGTGTTGGGGGGGTGCGTTGTAGGTATAGGGCACCACAATTTTATAGAAGGTTGGGACTGGAAAGGGACCTCAGAGCAGAGAGGGTCAGAGCTGGGAGGGTCTTAGAACATAATATTAGAAATGGGAGGGCTTTTAGAACCCAAGGTGTCAGAACTGGGAGAGACTTTAGAACCCAGGATGTCAGAACTGGAAGGACACTTAGAACCCACAATTTCAGAGCTGGGAAGACCCTTAGAACACAGAATTTCAGAGCTGGGAGAGACTTTAGAACATAGAATTTCAGAGCTGAGAGGAACCTTTAATGAAGATATTGATCGTAATCCATATAAAACCAAGACTTAGTGAGTTTGGCCAGGATCACATTTGGAACTTTTGGAGTTAGAGCTATGACTACAATCCAGGTCTTCCCACTGTGTGTGTTTACTCTCACAGCTGGGTCAGGAGAGAGGGGCGCATTGTTTAGGGTTTCCAAGGCACTCTTGGAGCTATAAGCCCTGGGTTTGGAACCGAAGGAACCTTTAGAAAAAAAAAACAAAAAAAAAAAAAACAGATTTGCACAGTGCCTTCTCACTATTAATACAGTTGCTTTTAGAGGCCAGGGTGAAGCTTAGGCCTTAGGAGAGAACAGTGTGGGAAGCTCTTTTTCTTTTCTGGCCTTTCTGAATGAGACTCTCTCCTCAAATCTTGATTTTAATCCTTTCTCCCTCGGTTTAGGCCTTCCTGAGGGAGCTCCCCAGAGCCCTCGTATGACCAATTGTGAATCTTAGCCCCTCTAGCAGAAGACATTTTAAGCTGTTTTCCTTTTAGCCTTTGCCTTTGGGTATTCCGAAGAAACCACAGAATTTAGGTCTGGAAAGGAAGTTAGAGTTCATCTAATTCAATTTTCTCACTTTACAGAGGAGGACATTGAGGCTAAAAAGCCAGAATTCACTTGCCCAAGGACACATAGGATTTAAGGAGCAAATCCAGGTTTTTAATCCTAGATCCGCAGATTCCAAATTTGGTACTCTTTCTATGCCGTGCTGACTTCACCAACTTTTCAAAATGGCAGGACCACACAACGCTAGACACCTAAGTGCAGCAGGAAAACATAGTGCCCCCTATTTCCCAACCCAATGCCAGTTTTAAGATCTTTTTGGAAGCTGGAATTCCTTAGAGAGCTGGTCTCTTGTTCATTTCCAATCTCCTCTTTGCCTAGAATAGCCCTGAGAAATTTCTCTAGAGTTCAAGACAATTCATTATAGTGAAAAATGCTGAGATGAGAGCCTGAACTTTTGACTGGGTTCAAGTCTCACCTCAGTCTCTAACAAATTATGTGATTTTAGGGAAGACACTTCCTCCTGGCTTCCTCCAGTTAAAATGAGTGGACCAGATTATATCAATTCAATAATAGAAATTTATTAGATCATAATATTTAGAGCTCGAGGGGACTATCAAATTCTTTTTGTGCTCAGACTCCTTATTTTGTGTTATTTATTTATTTATTTTGGAGGCAATCTGGGTTAAGTAAATTTCCCAAAATCACATAGCTAGAAAAAGTCTGAGGTTATATTTGAACTCAGGTCCTTCTGACTCTAGGGCTTGTGCTCTATCCACTACAGCGCCATCTAGCTGCCGCTCTTATTTTAAACTAGAGGAAATGGGCTCACGAAAAATAATCACAGGATCATACTTAGAGATGGAAGGGATTTCAGAGACTCTTGGATTTCTTTGGGTTTCTCCTTCCATTTCAGCTGTCTCTTTTGTTTCCTTATCCCCACCTCCCCAGAAGTCTCTGGGACCTCCTTTGGCTCTCGTCTTCCTTCAAGCTCTAGGTTTTCCAAATGAAGTTTGCTAGATGGGAGAGGGAAAAGTGGCAAGAATGTTGAGGAAGGCAGGAAGAGGGCCAGGGATAGAGGCTATGAGAAGCCTTCCCAAGATCAAGGTCAGATTCCTGCTGGGCTTTTGTACTTTTCCTGTGTATATGTGTTGGGATGGGTCGATATCTACTGAGTCTTCTTGCTGCCCTCACCTAGTTACTTAATAAATGATTGCTGATTGAGTACAAATAATAACTTATTTTTATGTAGTACTTTAAAGTTGATAAAGGACCTCTTTGTAATAGCTTTAGAGCAGGTGTTTTAAAGAACATCTTCATTTGACAGATGAGTAAACTGAGTCTGAGCAGAGTGGGGGATTGATAATTAGTGGCAAAGCCAGGAATCAAATCCAGACCCCAAACATTATCTGGGAAGGAGAATGGGGCTGGTATCTCTCCTGTCCGTCATCCAACCTTCTCTCTAGCTTGGGTCCTTTTGCATCCTGACCCTTCTGTGATCCTCCATGTATATTTGTATCACAGAAGCAGAGTCACACTTCCCTGAAATGACTTGTAGGGAAGAGGTTATGTGAAGGTGGTGGGGTGGACCTCTCAAACCCTGTGGGGAGACTATGGAAATTTGGGGGCGGACACAGAGGAGGAAGACACTGTGCCTTTGGGAAACTCCTAGTCTGGGGGAAAAAGAAAGACATTTAAAAACCGCTTGCCTGGATTTGGGGTGCCCCTTTTTAGAAAGAAAGTGACACGCCTCTGCAGAGTTGGGGAGGGACCTGACACCATGCCATATGGGGATTGGTTGAAGGAATTACAGGATTTTGTGTATGGATAAGGGAACCATCCCGGCCTTTAAATGTCTGGAAGAGAGGTTAAGCTTGTCCTGGAAGACCATTCTAGGGCTGCTGGCTGGAGGTCTCAGAGGCAGATGTCCGTTTGATGTAAGATCTTTCTTTTCTTTTATTCTCCATGTAGTTTTTCTTTATTTTAAAATATTTTAAAGCTTTTTATTTTCAAAACATTCACCCTTGCAAAATGTTGTGCTCCAAATTTTTTCTCCCTCCGTTCCCCCACCTCCTCCCCTAGATGGCAAGTAATCCAGTTAAACATGTGCCATTAAGACCTTTCCAACAATCGGAGGGTCACCAATGGGAGGAGGCCTTTTGGGGAAGTTGTCAGCTCCCAGTGGCTGGAGATGGTCGCCTGGTGGCGAGGGATGGGGAAAGAGGGGATTTCCTTCTCAGGCAGACCCTGGCCTTGCAACTTAGAGATGCTGTGATTTGTAGGATCTCAGACTGAAAGCTCAAACCGCCTTCTCTTGGCTGTTGCTCTCATTTTGTAGAGGCTCCGTATGTGGCGGAGCACAAGAGAAGGCTTTCTCTGTGGAGGAAATGGCACATGGGCTGAGCTGGAAGGAAGCTGAGGATCTCAAGGGATGGTGGTGAGAAAGGAGAGCACTTAGGGGTCAGTACAGCCTGTGGTGGGTGCCAGGGTGGGAGATGCTGTGTAAGAAACAGCTTCCAGGTTCATTTGGATGGAACATAGAATGTGTAATGGAGAAGTAATGTAGAGTCAATCTGGAAAGGGAGGTTGAGGTTGGATCCTTTCCCCTCTTGCCCTTTTCCTTCCTTCCCTCTCTCCTTTCCTCCCTCTCTTTCTGTCTCTCTCTTCTCTTTCACTCTCATTTTCTCTCTTCTTTTTTCTCTCCATTCTGTCTCTATCTCCGACTTTCTCTCTCACCCTATTCTTATCTCTCTCACTTTCTAACCACTTTCCATTGTCCAGTGGTCTCATTTTACTGGGGAAACTGAGGCCCAATGAGGGGGTGGGACTTGTCTGCTGTCAAACAACGAGTGTGTTGGAGCCAGGATCCTTGCCCCAGTTCCATGTTGGAGCTGTCAGGGTGAGGTTGGGAACGTCCTTTCCTGGAAAGTCCATGGACAGGCGAAAGGGCAGGAAGATCTCAGAGCCAAGCCCAGCAGGACTGGACCCTGATAATCGAGGCTAGAGACTGTGTGGCAAGATTGTGTTCTTTAAGCCCCCTGCTTTTCCTCAGCGCCCAAGAGATGGTATGACAGTAAAAAGAATGTCTGGGTTTGGGGTCGGAAGTTGCTGGATCATTTTTTTCAGATATTACCCCATTTGGAATTTTCTTCCCAGAGATACTGGAATGGTTTGCTGTTTCCTTCTCTAGCTCATTTTGCAGATGAGGAAACTGAGGCAGACAGGGTACAGTGACTTGCCCAAGATCACACAGCTAGTAAGTATCAAGGCCAGATTTAACTCAGGAAGGTGCATCTTCCTGACTCCAGACCCAGGGTTCTATGCACTACAATACCTTCTACTTCCCCTGGGGTGAGAGGACTTGGATTCAAATCCTGTCACTCATTATGTGGCCTTGGGCAGAATTGTTTGGTCTCTCTGGGCCTCAGTTTCTTGCTTTGTAAAATGGAGGGAAAGGTTTTGGATTTTGAGGTCTCTTCTAGCTCTAAAGTCTAATTCCTCACCACCTATACCTGTGTTAGCTTCCATCTCTCTCTGTCTCTCTGTCTCTCTCTGTCTCTCTGTTTCTCTCTCTCAGTGTCTCTCTCTCTCTCTCTGTCTCTGTCTCTCTGTCTCTCTGTCTCTCTCTCTTTCACAGACACACACACACACACACACACTGATGCACCATCAGTCAGATCTTCAGTGTGGGGTAGTAGAAAGTGCCCTGGACCTGGGCTCCTTCCTACTAGGGTGACCTTGGGTCACCCATTTCTCTCTGAATCTTATTTCCTCTCAATGTAAAATGAGGGGGTTCAGCGTGATCTCTAAGAGTTCTTTCAGCTTGAAATCCTATGAACTGCTTGCACATAGCTAGTGATAGTAGTGGACAGCTTTGTAGTAGTGGGTTGGGCCGTGCTCAGCCATCTCCACTCTCCTTCTGCCTAGACCGCCTTGTCCAGTGGCAGACATTTGCTAGGAAGATTTGGAAGATAACAGAAAGTCCAGAATTTCAGAACTGAGTTTCTTTGCTTCATTGGGTCATATCAGGATCTGGTTAATTATTTTGATCTCATTAACTCAGTACAACTGAGGGTACAACCACAGCCTCCTTTGTTTCTTCTACTTGCAGCTCTCTGAAGGGCAACATTGGCCCCAGTCAGAGCCTCTGCAGCGCCCCAGATAGGACTTTCCCCTCTTCTTGGGCATTCCCCTAGGATCTAGGACTATGGACCTGCTAATGAAATATTCTCACTCCACAGAGACTGAGGGCCAGCGAGGAGAATTCTCTTGCCAGAGGTCACACAGGTGATTCCTGGTTCAAATCCAGTAGTATTTCCATTCTCACCCATTGCCTGCCTTCGTTTGATGAAGGGGGAAATAGAAATTCAGAAAGAGGGAGGGATTGTCCAACGTCACACCGTGATCCAGGACTAGAACCCGGCGTTCCTGACTCCCTCCCCTTGCATCCCTCCCAGAATGCTTCAGACAGACTTTCTGTCTGAAGGGTGGATTTCCCAGTAACCTTGCTCTGGTTTCTGAATCTCTCTTTATCCTTTCTCTTCCTTGTAGATGGAGGAAGGGGCAGGGGCAGGGACACTCTGCTCTGGGTGTAGAGGATGAGCACCAAGTCAGTCAAGTGGTAAACTGACCGTCATCCACTGAATGGAATTGATCTTCAGGGAGAAGAACAAAATTCTTGCTAGTTAATAGGACCTGTATTAAGTCTTCTTGAGCTGTGGCCCTGCACTGCCATCTGCTGACAAAACTGGGTAGTTCCCAGCTCCTTCCTTCTACACTCATCCTTGATATTGAACTCTGTTTCTCTTTGTTTTTATCTGTCTCTGTCTCTGTCTCTCTCCCCTTCCTGCTCTCTGTCTTTGTCTCTTTCCCTCCCTCTCTCTCCCTTTCTGTCTCCTCTCCTTTCCCTTCTTTCCCTTTTCCTTCCTTCCCTTTCTCCCTCCCTCTGTCTCTTCTCTCTTCTACTCTCTCCCTCCTTTTTTCTCTCCATTCTGTCTCTGACTTTCTCTCTCCCCTCTTTCTGTCTCTGTCTATCTCTCTCACTTTCTAACTCTATTTTTCTCTCGTCTCTCTGGTTCTGCTTCTGTCTCTTCTGGTCTGTCTCTCTGTTTGGCTCTGTCTGGCTCTGTCTCTTTCCTCTCTCTGTCTCTGTCTGGTTCCATCTGTCTCTCTTTATCTCTATTTCTGTCTCTCTCCCTTCTCTCTTTCTCTGTCTCACTGTCTCTGTGTTGCTGTGTCTCTTTCTCTCCCTCCCCCCCTTCCCTCCCCTAACCTCCAGCATGGGGGGAAATGAGTCCAAAAAAAAAAAAAAAAAAGATTTATTTCTCTTGGACTTTGTGGATTTAAATCCTGCCTGGGTCACTGCATAGCTATGTAACCATGGGCAAATGTCTCTGAACCTCAATTTCCTCATCAGTGAAATGGGATAATAATACTTGACTCAGTGGACTAAACATTGGACTCTGAGTCAAGAAGACCCGAGTTCAAATTCAATCTCAGATGCTTCCTAGCTGTGTGACCCTGGGGCAAATCACTTAATCTCACTTTCCTCATCTGCAAAGTGGGGATGATCTTAGCACCTCCCCCTTCCTCCCTCCCTCCCTCCCTCTCTCCCAGGTTGTTGTGAGGGTCAAATAAGATTATATTTGTTAGAAGTTTTGGAGGCCTTAAAGCACTATATAAATGCTATAGGTTACTATTCTTATTATTATTAGTTACTACTGCTCAGGTGAAATAATATGCTTTGTGGGCAATAAAATGCAAAGTAAATGTGCTTCTGTATTTACCACTACCTGCCTAGGATTGTTAATGGTGACAGTAATAGCAGCTAGTATTCTATGGTGCTTACTATGTGCCAGGCACCAGGCTATGCACTTTTACAAATATTTTCTCACCCTAGAAATGTGAATCCTCTGTCTTCTCTGAGGTTAATCAATGCTCTGCTTTGAAAATTCCACTCCACTCTCATCTGGGTGGGATTTTAGACAGTTTGGCAATCTTCAGTCCACCAAGACCCTCGGTCTTTTTTTAGGGTCACATGAGGAGCTATTGTCGGAACCAGAACTGGACCCCAGATATAAACAATATACCTCCCCCATTGTGTACTTGTGCATTGATTTTTTTTTTTTTTTTGAGCCCAGGGCAGCACTTTATATTTGCTCCCACTGCATTATATTTTATTTGATGTAGTTCAGCGTATGGGTGGGTCCTATGGCAGACTTATAGCAGAACATGGTCAAGAGTTGCTTGAAATGGGTAGGAGTGAATGGGGTTGTAATTTGCATCCTTAGAGGTAATTTCATATTAATGAGATTATAGAGTGTTTGAGAGATAGAGCTCTGGTTGACAGGCACTATTATTTAATATTTACTGAAGAAGTGAATGAATAAATTAGATGGAATCCTTTGACCACAAGAGAGTGACAGCTACCAAGTGGCTAGGTGGCGCCATAGTGGATAGAGCACTGGGTCTGGAGTCAGGAAAGCTCATTTTTTTTTAGTTCAAATCCATCCTTAGTTACCAGCTGTGTCACACTTAGCTTTTCTTGCCTCAGTTTCCTGATTTGTAAAATGAGCTGGAGGAAGAAATGCAAAGCACTACAGTATCTCTGCCAAGAAAACTCCAAATGGGGTCCCAAAGAGCTGGACACGACTAAAAAACGACTAAAGAATAAATATTGCTTTAGTGTCTGAGATCTGGAATATCAGTGACATCGGTGCTCCATCCACCGGGGCAGACCATAGAGATAGCCTTTGTAGATGAAAAAACCCATGTGACCAGTTCTCTGGTGATGAGCCTTTTTAAGCTTAACTAGGCTGACCTTTGGACACTGGACATGCAGGTTGTCCCTGGGGCCCGTGCTAGAAGTCTCCCTGGTTTTGCAGACCTGCCCCCACTTTTGCTTCATTGCCATGCCCAGAGAAAGAGAGGAGACAGAGCTAGAGAGGAAGGAAGGAAAGGAAGAAGGGAGAGAGGGAAGGAAGGAAAAGGGAAAGAGGAAAGGAAAGAAGGATTGGAAGAGAGGGAGGAGAGGAGATGGAAGGGGTGATGGAGGGATCTATTAATAATTCTGCCCAGGGGCAGCTAGGTGGCGCAGTAGATAGAGCACCAGTCCTGAATTCAGGAGGACCCAAGTTTAAATCTGGTCTCAGACACTTAACACTTCCTGGCTGTGTGACCCTGGGCAAGTCACTTAACCCCAGCCTCAGGGGGGAAAAAAAAAATTCTGCCCAGAAGCTGAGAGAGAAATGAGCTCTATGACCTTTCTATATGAGACTGAAAAGAACACGGCACTTGGAGTCTGGAAACTTGAGAATCCTTGGTTGTTCCAGGAACACATCATGGACAATCATTTCCTATATCTGGTCCTCAGTTTCCCTCTCTGAAAAATAAAAGGGATTGGTTACGCTCCCTTTCTTCTCTAACATTCTGTGTGGTCTGAGTACTTTCTTCCGTCTCTGTGATTTCAGCTTCTATGGAGGGTCCTTCGTCCAGACCTTTCTTGGTTGCTGATTTTGTAAAACAGGTGAATGGTATCCCTTAGTTTCCTACAGCTACTGCTGTGTAGTTCAGCTGAAAGCTGCATTGGGCTTGTACTATTTTACATTTATATCACTGATTTATATAAAAGCAGTATTTGCTGTATTAATCCAGTTTGCAGATGACAGAGCTGGAGAAAATGGCTTACACAGCGGATGTTGGTCAACATCCTCAAAGGACTTGTTAGGTTAGAAAACTGAGCTGAATCTAATTAAATGAAGCCCAATAGAGGTAAATGTAAAATCTTATGTGTGTTCAAGAAATTAATTTCCATAGTTTTTGGTGGGGAAGGATGGACAAGTAACAGTTTTTTGGGAAAAGATTTGGGGATTTAGTGGATTGCATGCTCAATATGAATCAATATTATGATAGGGTATTAAAAAGCGTGATTTTTAAAAATTGCATTAAGAGCTACAGTTTTCAGGAATCAGGAGGGGATGGTCCTGCTTTGCCATGCCTTAGTCCAAGATCTGAAGTACTGTATTCAGTCTTGGACACATATTTTAGAAAGGACACTGCTAAATTGGAGAGAGTCCATAGGAAAATAATCAGGATGATGAAAGGCCTTGAGTGTTTTCCATATAAGGATGGAAGGAACTGGGGACTGTTTAGATTGGAGAAGAGAAGTTAGCAGGAAAGCTGTGGTTCAAGTATTTGAAGGGTTATCTAATGGAAAAGGGATTAGACTTGTTCTCGTTAGCAACAGTTGGCAATTCCAGGAGCTTTGAGTTCAATATTGTAAAAAAGCAAATTTAGCCTTGCTGTAAGAAAATCCTGCTAATTAGAACTGCCCCAAAGTGGATTGGGGAGTGAGCCCCTTATCAAGGCAGATCTTAAAGCGAAGTTCAGATGGCTTCTTGTCTGTATATGATGGAGAGAGAATCCTTTTTTTAAAGTATTAAATAAGCTTGTATTGATGTCTTTTATTCTTTATATCACCATAATTTCCTTCAATATCCCTCTTCCTCTCCTCCCAGAGAGCCATACCTTGTAAGAAATACTATTTTTAGGGGCAAAAAAAAAAAAAAAAGGAAAGAAAAGAAAAAGAAGAGGAAAGAATCAGAATACTGATGTATTGTTTTCTTGGTTCTTGCTTTATTCTGCATCAGTTCATGTAGATCTTCCTGTGCTTTTCTGAATTCTTCACCTTCATCATTTCTTAACAGCATAGGAGCATTACATTCATGTGCTACAATTTGGTTAGCCATTCCCCAATCGATGAGAAGCTACTTTGTTTCCAATTATTTGATGTCATCTAAAGTGCTACATAAATATATATATATATATATATATACACACAATCCAGCCAAACTTGCTTTCTTCCCTTTCTTCACATAAGATTTTCTAGCTCAGTCTCCATCCAGGCCTTTGCATTGGCTACAGCCATGAATGGGATGGACTCACCCTCACCTCCGAGTTCTAATATCTCTTGGGAATTGCCTTCTGCATGAGTCTTTCCTGATCCTCACCCCAACTCTTGCCTCTTGGTTTCTTTTCATTTTATGTAGTGCTCCTTCAGGGAGAGGGCAGACTAACTCATTTTGATCTTCATTGTCTCTTCCTGGCGCAGGGCAGATGCTTAGTAAATGCCCACTGACTGAGTGTTGAGAGGAGTGGGAGGTCGATGTGCAGGAGAGATAACACACTCCATCCCTCACACTTTCCTCCCCAGGGGTTGCAGACATTTAACACAAACCTTTTCCTGAGTTGCCAGGGGAGGAGCTCCCGCTGTCCTGGGCCTGGTCCTCCCTGTAGCGGGGCCTCATCTCTGGGCTCTGGGTTCAATTGCAGGCCTCTGGTGGTGTTGGGCATGATGCTGTGGGTCCTGGTGGGTGCCCTCCTCCCCGTGGTGCTATTGGCTGCCCCCCCTCCCATCAACAAGCTGGCTCTGTTTCCAGACAAGAGCGCCTGGTGCGAAGCCAAGAACATCACCCAGATTGTGGGGCACAGCGGCTGCAAATCCAAATCCATTCAGAACAGGTGGGAGCTGGAGTGGCGGGGAGTGGGCGATGGGGGAGGAAGAGGGGAGCTCTGAGGGAGGGAAAGAAGGCCTG
Source organism: Sminthopsis crassicaudata (assembly GCF_048593235.1). NCBI lineage: Eukaryota > Metazoa > Chordata > Mammalia > Dasyuromorphia > Dasyuridae > Sminthopsis > Sminthopsis crassicaudata. Next base: position 612,257,742 of record NC_133619.1, on the reverse strand, counting down.
GGAAGAGGGAGGCTGAAGCTCCTCCTCTACTGAGGCTCCAGAACCGGGACAGGCCCAGCCTTCCCTGGCTCTTGAGACCAAACAGAGCCAGAAACCTTCCCTGGCCACCTCCCCTGCTTCCCTCTGGAAAATGGTCTGGGGGTCTGAGAGAAGCAGGGACAGGCCCAGCCTTCCCTGGTCTCCTGCCCTGCCTCCCTCTGGGGGTCTGAGAGAAGCAGGGACAGGCCCAGCCTTCCCTGGTCTCCTGCCCTGCCTCCCTCTGGGGGTCTGAGAGAAGCAGGGACAGGCCCAGCCTTCCCTGGTCTCCTGCCCTGCCTCCCTCTGGGGGTCTGAGAGAAGTGTGACAGAGAGTGACTGAGTTTTCTTGTCTCTCTTCTGCCTCCCCCTCCCCTTCCTTCTGCTGCCCCGTAGGGCCTGCCTGGGACAGTGCTTCAGCTACAGTGTCCCCAACACCTTTCCCCAGTCTACAGAGTCCCTGGTACACTGTGACTCCTGCATGCCCTCTCAGTCCATGTGGGAAATTGTGAGTATGTCTCTGGGAAGCCGCCCTTCCCCACCTCCTCCCTGCACATGCTGGGCTTTTTGCCACAGAAGCCACAGCCGTCCCCGTCACCCTTCCTTCCCCACCTGGGCGAGCTCCTTCTCTCCTGTCTCCGATATCTCCCTCCTGTGTCTTTCACCTTGTAGCCTTTGTCTTCCCTGTGTTGCTGCCATCCACCATCTGGATCATTCTTCTTTTACCTTCAACCCATTGTCTCCACCATCTTTGCTCTGTCTCCTCCAGCTTATTACTTCATCCCTTCTTTATCTCCCCCACCATCCCCCCATTTCTCATGTTTGTCTCTTTTGTCTGCCCCCCTTCCTCTATCTTCTACTGCCTCCATCTCCTCTGTCTCCTCCATCGTTCTCCCCCTTTCTCATTTTGTCTCTTCTATCTCCACTTTATTACCTCCATCTCCCCTTTGTCTCCTCCTCCATCCTCCCCATTTCTCATTTTGGCCCTTCTGTCTCCTCTATCTCCTCCATGTCCACTTTGTCTCCATGTTTCCTCCCACTTGTTACCTCCATTTCTCCTGCGTTTCCAACATTCACCATTGATTTTCCTGTGTTCTTGGCGGTAGCAGGGTGATGCAGTGGATAAGGTTGGATTTGGGATCACAAGGATCCCTATGCTTCAGACCCCATGCGTAATCCTGGCCAAGTCATTTGAGCTCTCTCAGCCTGCTTCTTCATTTATAAAATGGGGACGATCATACTACTAGGAGCGCCTACCTTACGGTTTTGCTGCTAGCCGCTCGGACAAGATGACCTCTGTAATGGGCCGCTCTGTCCCTTCCTTCTCACATCCACCCCCCCTCTTCCCCTGCCCTCCGTCGTCTCATCTCCTTCCTCATCACCGCTGTGCCCTCTGTTCTCCCTCCTTTTGCCTCGATCCATCTGCTCTCAGACCCATTCCCCTTCTGTCCTCCTGGGCCTGCAACCCCAGGAAGGGAAGAGGCCCAGGATGGGATGGACAGGCTTTCCCTGGATGGTCTGGAACGTCAGTGGAAGTGGGAAGTATCTCCCCTCTCCCCTCTGTTTCCCACAGGTGACGCTGGACTGCCCCAGTCATGATGAGATGCCTCGAGTGGACAAGCTGGTGGAGAAGATTGTCCACTGTAGCTGCCAGGCTTGCGGCAAAGAGGCGAGCCACGAGGAGATGAGCTTTTTCACGCACGGCAGAGAGGAGCATCCTGGGTCCCACCCTGGCCGCCATTCCTTGGAGGTGGAGGAACCCCCCGGTCCCACCCACCCGGGGGAAGAGGGGGCTGAGGAGTGACTTCCTCTTTCCTTTCCCCTCCCTTTCCCCAAACCCTCTTCCCTTGGAATTGCTTCCCACTTTCCTGTAGGGGAGAGGAGAGGCTGGGCCCCCACCCCCCTCCCTATGGCCATTGGATGGACCTGGACTGCTGCCCGCTTGTCACAGCAATTATTGAGCATAGGGGGAGGCGGGAATCCATGCTGCACATGTTAATATATTCTGAGGAGTTGGGTGGGGGTGGGAGATGGGAACATTGGGGCTAAATGGGGTCCTCGGGGTTCAACTTTTATTTTTGAAGGTTACGTTGACTCAGCCCTTCAGTTACCTAGTTCAGGGCTAGAGAAATAGGACATGAAGGTCCCTGCAGGGAGCTGGACGGAGACATCGTACCCCTCTCCCAGGGCCTCCGGTGGAGCTGGACAGGTGTCTTAGGTGTGGGCAGCTGGCAGTAAGGAGAGTGGATCCAGGGACTGGGGGCTGGGCTGGGGGCGTGGGGCGCAGCAATATGGCAGTGATTCTGGAGCTGGGGAAGCTAGAAATGGAGTTTTCCTCCTCTCATTGGAGAACCTTCCTCCTCTTCCCCAGAGATCCTCTCCCAGGCCTCCTTAATTTGCTGGGGAGAACATTTGAACGTGGGGAGGCACGAGCCAGGTCTTTCTCTTGCTTTTGCTATAAATATACCACAGAATGAGCAGAGAGAGACTTTCTTTGCCATCTGAATGATGGCGACAAGGAGGAAGCTTTGGGGTAACTTTTCTTCGGCTCCTCCGGACCCCCCAGCACCAGCTGTGACCAAACCCTCTCGAGGACATCCTGGCTAGCCTAGGGAAAGGAGGGCAGTTGTTCCCCCAAGGTAAAGTAGGGCTTCTTCTCCTGCCCCCAGAGAGGTGGGGACCCCATCCTTGAGACTTTCCAGAAGGAAAGGCGTAGATCGGAAGGGAAGGATATCCTACTCCAGTGGGACGGTGTGGGTGGAGAAGGAACCACGTTAACCTCAGTGTTTGGATGGACACACTTTGGGGGCCCATTGAGAGAAGTACAGTTACCCCCTCCTCCCCAATCCTACTCCTGCTTTTTAACCAGCTGCACTTTAACCCTGAGGGAGGAGGTGAAGGACATGGAAATCTCAAGAAAGGCTGAGGCTATTTCCTAAGAAAGTGGGTGGGAGTACAAGGCTTTCCCAAGGCCTTCCCAGGACTGCCTTTTCCAGGGAAGTGATGGCCTCCTCCATCAAAGCACCCGTGAAATCCCCTCCCCAACCCTCATGACTCATGGATGGAACTTGTAACCAGTAGCCTGTCTTCCTTCCTTCAAGATTTTTCCTAAATAAATAAGTTCAGTGTCCTTGGTGAGCCATTGGCTGGTCATGTGCGTGTTTTGGGGGTGGCTGGGAATGGTCAGGGCACCAGTACAGTCTGGGGATCGTGTCCTGGGAAAACACAGGCTGAAACAGCTTCTGCTCCCAGGGAGTGTCCATTTTAATGGAGGAGACCACTTAGAGTGGACAGACTGGAGAAAATGTACAAAGGGAAATGGAGGGCAGTGGATCAGAGACCAGCTGGTGGGGCTTGTTGGTAGTGTCAGCCACTGGACTAAGATCTAGCTGCTTACTTCCCAGTGTGATCCTGGAAAAGTTCTGTAGGTATGTCTGCTTAAGTTTTCATTTGTAAAATGGGGATAATAATGTCACTTTTTGTTGTTGTGTCCCCCTCTCGTGGACACATTTGGAGTTTTCTTGGCAAAGCTACTTAAGTGGTTTGCCACCAGCTTATTTTACAGATGGGGAAATGGAAGCAAACAGGGCTGCACAGCTAGTAAATTGTCTGAGGCTAAATTTGAATTTGGATCTTCTTGATTTTAGGTTGCTCTTTCTATGTTCTGCCCCACAGATAAAAGAACTGTCACTGAGAGATGAAATGACCTCCTGTAAATGACGGGGTGAATAATAGGCTGAATCATGGCTTAAACTCAGGTCATGGGATTCTAGGTCTAGAGATAAACAGGATCTCCCAGGCCATCCAGTCTAATCCCCTCAATAATGCAGCCCAATGTAATTGAGATTGGATTCAACTTAGACTTTTCACCATTGTGTCATGTTCTGGAGTTCCAACTTCCAGGATTTTTTCCACTTTTCCACATGACCTTAGGCTACCCGTGAGCACAAGAATGGATGAGAACAAGGCAGAGAAACAGGATTTCAGAGCTGGAGGAGAGCTCTAGAGATTTTTCTTCTCCAGTGGATGATGGACTATGGTGTTCATCCCTATTTTTCCTACTTAGGGCAGGCTTAGAAACTGAATCACTAAAATAATCTGTTGGAAAGACTGATTAAAGTCAAATAACTTGGGTTCAAATCCCTCCCCTTCTAAAATCACATACTCTGTATGGCATTGGAAAATACTTTGTCTTTTTGTGCCTCAGTTTCTTTATCTGTAAAATGGCCTCTGAGGTTCCTTCTTGTACATTATGATCCTATGAAGTAGATGTAGCCCCCTATTAGTTTTTCAGTAATTTTCCTTTTGCTCACTCCTTACTCTAGTCGGTTTTCTTATCTGTAAAAATGAGCTGGAGGAGGAAATGGCAAATCGCTCTAGTGTCTCTGGCTAGAAAATTCCAAATGGGGTCATTGAGAGTTGGACACAACTGAGAAATAACTGAACAAAAACACTCTTAATAGAATCTCAGGGAGGAAAGAATCAGCTGTTTCCAAGATAAGATGGAAATTTGCTGTGACTTTGGGGAGGCTCCCCAAACTAAAGGCCTTAGTTTTTCCATCTCTAAATGGGATTTCCCCTCTGACTTTGCTTTCCCTGATAGGCATGTGTTGTAAATGAAAACTTTCTTTTTTTTTTTTTAATAATAACTTTTTATTTTCAAAATACATGCAAAGGTAGTTTTCAACATTCATCCCGATTTTTCTCCCTCCCTTCCTCTCATCCCCCTCCCCTAGACAGCAAGCAATCCGATATAGGTTAAACATGTGCAATTCTTCTATACATATTTCCACAATTATCATGCTGCACAAGAAAAATCAGCTCAAAAATGGAAAAAATGATGGAAAAAAGCAAACAAAAACAAAAAGGTGAAAATACTATATTGTTGGTCCACACTCAGTTCCCACAGTCCTCTCTCTGGGTGCAGATGGCTCTCTCTATCACTAGATCATTAGAAGTGGTTTGAATCATCTCATTGTTGAAGAGAGCCACGTCCATCAGAATTGATCATGGTATAATCTTGCTGTTGCTGTGTACAATGATCTACTAGTTTTGTTCATTTCACTCAGCATCAGTTCATGTCAGTCTCTCCAGGCCTTTCTGAAATCATCCTGCTGGTCGTTTCTTACAAAATAATAATATTCCATCATAATCATAAACCACAATTTATTCAGCCATTCCTCAAATGAGAGATCTCTACTCAATTTCCAGTTCCTTGTCACTACCAAAAGGGCAGCTTCAAACATTTTTGCAGATGTGGGTCCTTTCCCCTTTTTTATGATATCCAATTGCTCTCCAGAATATGAGTGCCATCTTTAATACTTCTGGTCATATCAGGAAAAAAATCAACAGTAGTAATTTATTGTGTTTTTGCAAGAGAAAGGTCTATACTAATAGAGAAAGAAACACAACCCAATTTTCTTGATAAAGAAGTGAGGAACATGTAGAATGTCACATAGATTACAAATAGGAGTCATTTTGTTGGGTTTTGCTCAAAATTTCCTTTGTTACAAGAAAGAGTTTTCAGTCTCTCTCTCTCTCTCTCTCTCTCTCTCTCTCTCTCTCTCTCTCTCTCTCTCTCTCTCTCTCTCTGTCTCTGTCTGTCTCTGTCTCTGTCTCTGTCTCTGTCTCTGTCTGTCTCTGTCTCTGTCTCTGTCTCTGTCTCTGTCTCTCTCTGTGTTTAGGAAATTAATCTGATGTTAAACTACTCAAATAGACTTGCAATTTCAGTAGTGTCGATGTCCCTTCCAGGGATGCAGATTTCCACTTATCCATGCCTATGGGACTGTGATCTTGTTCATGTCTCTGCAGAAAGCCCACTCAATAGAGGGCAGGGAATCTTCAATCTCTTTTTATCAATATTGAGGGATAACAGCGTAATTGACTGCCATCCCTCTCTGCTCTCAAAAACAAGGTTATTATATTTATTTATTTATTTATTTATACTGTAGATTGGGAAGTGGGAAGAATCCAAGAAGTTGTTATTGTCATTGTTCCCACAAGATGGCATTACTGCTTTGAAAGAATTTTCTTGGCTCAGGAGGGAATGAATGCTTCTATCTCCCTGGGATTGGGGGAGCCAGACAGGTCCCTTCCCAAGGAATGCCAATCCCATCACTGTAACAGGGAGGAGAGAGGCTGCAATTTTCCAGGAATATTCTTGGTGATTGGGAGACAATAAGCCCTAAGCTTCTCTTTCTGATGCTTTCTAGCATTGAAAAATGACTTGATCTTTAACACCCCGCTTCTCAATTAGCTCATTTATAAAACCTTTTTATAGGAACAGAAGGGATAATGAAACTGGGAACAACTGAGACAGCCACATGCAGCAGAGGAACTGATTCACTGTTGTCTTTGTTAATACTTTTGTAGTATTCTGCCACTGTCTCAGAGGGATGGCCAGGTAAATTTTGGATTAGGGGAGGAATTCGGGCAGGTAGACATTATCTTTTTTGACTTTGAAGGAACTTTATACTGTGGAAAGCCAGAGAGATGTTTGGACAACATGGCCTTTCCATTCCTCTCTAGCCAAGCTCAGCAGGAATCTTGACAAGTGTTCTGGGCCTTTAGCCCCTGAAAGCAAAAAGTGAGACTACTTTTTTCCTATCCCTCCCCCAATTCCCCACTTATCACACACAGAGAAAGCCCTCATACCACTTTTCTTCCTATAATTCCTTCCAATTGCTAGAAAGTGGGCATCAAAGGAAAGACCTATTCCACAATTTCTATCATGGTCTACTATATCTTGCTTCATTTGCTATCTGTGTTTTTATGCTGCTTAATAATACTATCGAAACACATGATCTTTAAATATAATTTATGACCAGGTCTTGAGTGTGCAGTTTAGGATTGAAAAGAAAAGATGACTCAACGGGAGAAAAGATTTTCTCCAATTTTATCTGGAGAATGGGTACAAACTAATGAAAGAAACTCAAAAATACTTTCTCCTGTCTTTTTTTTTTTTTTAAACCCAGAGAGTTAAAAAGGAAACAAGCTTGTAAGTGTAGAGGTGAAGGGGTCAGCACATTTGTATCCAGATACACCTTTGGCACTATCCTGTCACAAAAAGACTCTGCACAACCTATTTTATACCCCTTCCATCCATGAGAAATACTACCCACCCAAGACTTTTCAGCAAGAATACATTGAAAAAAAGAATAAATTGGAAACCTCAGATCAGAAGAGAAAGTAGGATTGGGAGGCCATTGCAGAGATATGGGGTCTCCAAAATTTTTCCAACATAAAATCTCAGAATTGGAAAGGACTTTTCTGCCCTTCTTATGGTATCGTGGTTCACTAGGTTTGGAGTCAGGAGACATGAAATCAAATCCTAGCTTCTGGGCAAGGCATTTTCTTCAGCCTCAGTTTCCTCATCTGTAAAATAAGACTTTTTATTACATATCTTCTAAAGAACAGTCAGCTCTAAATCTTGTTCCTACCTACCTTGGTGCACCTTCTACTTGAACATGATTCCCACACCATTCCAATATTCCCAGGAGATGACCAATCTGAAGACCTTCAGTGATGAGTGACTTACTACTTAGGTGGTGAAATGGACAGAACATTGGATTTAGAATCAGGAAGATCTTAGATCAAATCTGGCCTCACTCACTTAATTGTGTGATTTTGGACAAATTAATATCTCTGCCTCAGTTTCTTCATCTATAAAATGGAGATAATAATACCAATCTACTTATCCATCAGGGTTGTTGAGAAGATAAAATGAGATAACTCATAAAGCCATTTAAATGCTGGATATTTTTTAAATTACTTATTTAATTTTTTATTATCATATACTTGAAAAACAACGAACACCAACATTTCTTTTTTTGATTGTGTTTCCCTCCAAAATACATGAAAAGATAGTTTTTTTTCTTTAGTTTTTTTTATTATGGCTTTTTATTTACAATATATATGTGCATGGATAATTTTTCAGCATTGGCAATTGCAAAACCTTTTGTTCCAATTTTCCCCCTCCTTCCCCCCATCCTCTCCCCCAGATGGCAGGTAGACCAACACATGTTAAATATGTTAAAGTATATGTCAAATACAATATATACATGTCCATATAGTTATTTTGCTGCACAAAAAAGAATTGGACTTTGAAAGAGTGTACAATTAATCTGTGAAGGAAATCAAAAAATGCAGGTGGAACAAAATAGAGGGATTGGGGTTCTATGTAGTGGTTCATAGTCATCTCCCAGAGTTCTTTTGCTGGGTGTAGCTGGTTCAATTCATTATTGCTCTATTGGAACTGATTTGGTTCATCTCATTGTTGAAGAGGGCCACGTCCATCAGAATTGATCATCATATAGTATTGTTGTTGAAGTATCTAATGATCTTTTGGTTCTGCTCACTTCACTCAGCATCAGTTCCTGTAAGTCTCTCCTGGCCTTTAATCATCCTGCTGATCATTTCTTACAGAACAATAATATTCCATAACATTCATATACCACAATTTATTCAGCCATTCTCCAATTGATGGGCATCCACTCAGTTTCCAGTTTCTGGCCAATACAAAGAGGGCTACCACAAACATAAAAAGATAGTTGTCAACAATCACCTTTAAAAAATCTTTTGCTACAAAATTTTCTCCCTCCCTTTCTTTCTCTTCCTTTCCCAAGACAGCAATCCAATATAGGATAAACATGTGCAGTTTTTCTGAACATATTTCCACATTTGTCATACCATGCAAGAAAAATCAGATCAAAAGGGGAAAAATCAAGAAAGAAAAAAACAAAAACAAGCAAACAACAACTCCCCCCCAAAGAGGTGAAAATGCTATGCTTTGATCCACAATCAGTCTCCATAGTTCTCTCTCTAGAAGTGAAGGGCACTTTCCATTACAAGTCTATTGGAATTGCCTTGAATTACCATATGTAGAGAAGAGCCAAGTCCATTACAATTGAACATAATCTTGTTGAGATGTTGTACAATGTTCTCTTGTTTCTCTTCGCTTCACTGAGCATCAATTCATGTAAGACTTTGTAGCCTTTCTAAAATCAGCCTGCTCATCATTTCTTATAGAACAACATTCATAACTTATTCAGCCATTCCTCAATTGATGAGCATCCCCTCACTTTCCAGTTCCTTGCCACTATGAAAAGGGCTGCTATAATTTTTGCACTCGTGGGTCCTTTTCCCTCTTTTATGATCTTTTTGGGATATAGGCCTGGTAGAGACACTGCTGGATCAAAGGATATATACAGTTAGCTAGTCTTTTGGGTGTAGATAAATCTTTCTTTACAGACAGGAGACAATTATTGAATGAACTTTCAAATTTCTTATAAAAAGCTTGAGCTTGATGTGGGTAGGTCACTTTACTTTGATAGTCTTCAGTTTATGCATCTGTATTTCCCTCCAGCTAATAATTTTCCCAGATTTTCTGGGTGACCCACTCATGGGCAGCTTTTAAAAAAATAATAGCTTTTTATTTTTATAATAATAATTTACTTTTCAAAATACATAGAAAGATTTTTAATATCTCCCTTGCAAAACTTTGTATTCCAAAATTTTCTCCCTCCTTCTCCCCTCTCCTAGACATTAAATAATCCAATACAGGTTAAACATATTTCCACATTGGTCATGCTGCACAAGAAAAATCAGATCAAAAGGGAAAAAATGAGAAAGAGAAAAAAAGGTTTTTGTTTTTCAAAAGACACGCAAAGATCGTTTTCTACATTCACCTTGGCAAAAGCTCGCGTTCCAAATCCCCCCCCCCCCCCTCCTCCATTCTCCCCTCTCTCCCAGCTGGCAGCTCTCTTTGCTAAGGAAATTTTTCTTTATCAGGAGCTTTAATCTAACTCTCTGCAGTTGACCCTGGTTATGCCCCCAGCAGCCAAACAGTGGATTGTACTCAGGGCAGTCCTTTAACTGCTTGAGAGAACTTGAACTTGACTCTCAGAACGTCTCTAAGCTCTCTTTGGGCTCCGACAAGCTGCTGCCGGAGGTAATGTGGTCCACTATGATTAGGAACTCTGCGTCCCTCAGAGTACGCTGCAGGCATCCCTCTGCCCACTGGGGCTCCTCGGCGCTCTCTCCCCCGCCTGTGGGGTCCCCCGTGGCACCGCCCCCACGAGGGGAGGGAGCTTTCACAGCCCCCATAGGGCATCGGCTTTCCCCGTTGCCTCCACACCGGCACGAGGGCTCGTGCTCCGCACTCGGACGGGGAAGAGGCACCTGCGCTGAAATCCCGTGCTTGCATTCCTCGGCTAGCCAGCCTCTAACTCCTCATCCCTGAGGGCGGGAGCGTGGAGCAGGAAGCCCCCGCCAGGAGGGAGCTGCAGGTCCGCCTCTCCCCCCACAACCACGCCCCTGGCGCCCACCCCCGCCTGTTGCAGTGACCTGGAGCGCAGCCCAGGTAGGGGCCGGCTCGGAGAACGCTCCCGGAGGGGACCCCGAGGGTGCGGGAGCGAGGCTAGGAAGAGTCTCTCTCGGGTATTAAGACTGGGACGCTCAGCAGCTGCAACCCGCCGTGCCCCAGCGCCCGACTCCTCCTCCCTGCAGACCCACTGCGGACAGGCCGGCTCCCGAACCCATCCCCAAGAGCAGCGGCTGCCTTTGGCTTCTGGTCTGTGGAGCTGACTCCTTAGCGTCGCCCTCCGCCCCCCACCACCCGCGCTCCTCAGGCCACGCCCCTTCGTCCCCAGGGGAGGCCCCCCCGGAGTGCCGGTGCGGGGCTGAGACTGGGGGGCCTCACGACTTTCTCCAACCCAGCCGCTCGGGACCTCCCAGTGTCCCCTTCAGTCTTTCTGTTCCACCCTCCCACGGTCCACCTGGTTCTTACCTTCCGGACCCTTCTCCATCACCACGTCCCCCCTCCCCGCGTCGGCTCCCGCTCCGCATGCCTCTACGTACTCCTCCTATCCCCCTCCTAAATTCTTCTCCGGCAACCCGCGGACACCCCAAATCCACCGCTCTGCCCACATTGCACCTCGTCCTCACCTTCATCTTCCTTCTCAACCTCAACCTCGTCGCCGCCGCCGCCATCTCTTGTCCCTTGGCCCCTCTCATCGATAAAATGGGCAGCCGATCGTAACCGAAAGCGGACCTGGCCAGGAGCAGCCCCCCCCCTGCTCTCTCAGACTCCGGGATGCCCCTCCGTCTCCCAGCCACGTCTCCCAGCCACGTCGCACCTCGGTAGCGGTTCCCTCGGGGTCTGTTTCCTCTGGGCCTAGCCCTCCCAGCCCCTCCCACCCCCGCGTGGCTCCCAGTGCCCACCCTCCCGCCGGCCCGCGTTCAGGCCACCATCTTTCCCTCGCCCTCTTCCTCAGCCCCGCGGGGCTCCCAGCATCGGCACCCGCTCCCCGGTTTTCCCCTCCTCCCTTCGGTTCCCCCCTCCGAGTCGGGCGCCCGCTAGGCGTCGCCGTCGCCCCCCACTCATGGCCCCGGAGGAGGATTTGGTCAACAGCAGCAGCCCGAGCTCGGGGGCTCCCGAGGGCAGCGGATGGGTGGCGGCCATTCTGTGTCTCATCATCGCCCTGACTGCGGGAGGCAACTCGTTGCTCATCCTGCTCATTTGCACGCAGCCGGCCCTGCGCAGCACCTCCAACTACTTCCTCGTGTCGCTCTTCACCTCGGACCTGCTGGTGGGGCTGGTGGTGATGCCCCCAGCCATGCTCAACGAGCTGTACGGCCGCTGGGTGCTGGCCCGCAACCTCTGCCTGCTCTGGGTGGCCTTCGACGTCATGTGCTGCAGCGCCTCCATCCTCAACCTGTGTCTCATCAGTCTGGACCGCTACCTGCTCATCCTGTCTCCGCTGCGCTACAAGGGCCGCATGACCCCGTGCCGCGCCCTGGCCCTCATCCTGGCCGCCTGGAGCCTGGCCGCCCTGGCCTCCTTCCTGCCCACGCACATGGGCTGGCACCGGCAGGCCCACCCGCCGTCCCCCAACGCCACTGCCGAGGCCGCCTGGCCCGAGCTGGCCCCGGGGGGGCAGTGCCGCCTGCTGGCCAGCCTGCCCTTCGTCCTGGTGGCATCAGGGCTCACCTTCTTCCTACCTTCTGTGGCCATCTCCTTCACGTACTGTCGGATCCTGGTGACGGCCCGAAAGCAGGCGGTGCAAGTGGCCTCCCTTGCCACCAACATGGAGGCCCTGCAGGTAATGGATTATGCTGGGTGACCGCCAGCTTCTCCCATCCTCATTCCTTCCGCTCCATCTCTAGGAGGCACAGGTCATAGAGAATCATAAAATCATAAGGGGCTCAGGTATATCTTTTCTGGGCTCCATCTCTGGGAGAAACAGGTCACAAAGAAACATAAAATCATAAGGGGCTCCTGCATATCTTTTCTGGCTCTATCTCTAGGAAGCACAGGTCATAGAGAAGTAAAATCATAAGGGGCTCAGGTATATCTCTTTCTGGGCTCCATCTCCTAGAGGAGAGAGAGGTCACAGAGAATCATAAATTTATAAGTGTTTTTCTTGTATATCTCTTGCTGGCCATTGAGTATTGGAATTGAAAAAGAAGTTAGAATACTGAAAAAATAACAAGTCAGATTTATTACAAAGCTTTAAGGTTTGCAAAGGTGTTTTTCCGGTGGCCTTATGAAGTCAATAACAGGAGTGTTCCCATCCTTTTTTGACAGATGAGGAACGTCTTCATTTTAACAGAGGAGATGCTTGAGAGGTGTTGGCAGGAGTCAGGATTTTGAATTCAGGGCAGATCCCCAATGCTTTCTATTGGTGATTAGACCACATAGCCTTTCATGAAGAGGCTTTCACATAGACAAGGAACAAGCCAGAAGGGAAATTCCTCCCTTTTGTTCATTTGAGATCTGGTTATGACCCCTGTTTCTTAGGCCACAAGTTTCTACTCTCTAATTATTTCTACTGCTGACATTGATGGTGGGAGTGGAATCAGCTCCTGGCTTACTTATACTCAAACAAGCTCTCCTGATTATCAAGGGATTAAATTATCTCTTTTTTAGGTGGATCTGTCCTGAATTCAAAAACCCTGACTACCGCCTTCACCTCTCAGAGGCTTTATTTGTAAAATGAAGAGTTTCGTCATCTGTTAAATAAGGATGGGAACACTCCTATTATTGATTTCATTGCCCCTCCTCCTGAATTCTAGGGGGGGGAGAGAGAGGAGAGAGGGGGGAGAGAGAGAGAGAGAGAGAGAGAGAGAGAGAGAGAGAGAGAGAGAGAGAGAGAGAGAGAGAGAGAGAGAGAGAGAGAGAGAGAGAGAGAGAGAGAAGAGAGAGAGAATCCTGGGCTTTTATTTTTATTGTCTTGGTTTTCTCTTCTTGTAAAATTCTGTAAAATTGATTTGGTACTTGTCTTGCCTATCTTAGGGAAAATATTTGTTAACCAAAAACCACAACAGCAGTATAAACCTGCACCCCTGCTTTATTCTTCAAGGCAGGCTGCAGCCTCTATACTAAAGGTGTCAGACACATCCTGAAGGCCACATGTGGACCACAACATTCACCAAACCAGATTAAAATAGAATTGGGAAACATTTAGTAAAATAAATGAAAATAGAACACAGATAATATTTTTATGTGGTTTTCTAGATCAATATGTGACCTGCAGAGATCCTTATGAATGATTTAATGGCTAATTGAATGTTGATATCACTGTATTGCACCCCACTGCCTCTGCAGGCGTTTAATGAATAAATGCTTGTTGAACTGAATTGATTTGTTATGAGACTATAAGCAGTGGAAAAGGCCCACCCTGATTTCCTGTGGCAACAGGAATGGTGTTTTTTTAAACTGTAGTCAGGAATTTTGATTTGGGTTTGAATAGTCTATGATACTTATTAGTTCTTTGACTCTCAGTGAGTCACAAATCTGTGAGTCTCAGCTTCCTTATGGGTCAAAGATGGATGCTAATCCTTATGGTCCTAGAATGTTGTGAGCTTGCATTTTAACTTACATTAGATTGGACTGGATAGGATAGCATCATATTGGATTAGGTTGGATTGGATTGTGTTGCATTAGATTGTATGGACTAAGTTAGGTTGGACTTGTAAAAGGGCTGGATGTCAAGAATGATGCAGAGGAGAGTCTTGGTAAGGTATATGTTTTGACTGAATTTTCATTAAAATTCCTGTCAGCTTTGAGATTGTAAGGTGTTGAGGAGGTGTTCTCTGGCCCCCTCAGGGAGTTGAAGCCATATCCTTTCTAGTTCTGATATACTATGTTCTAAGGCCCTTCTAGTTCTAACATTCTATGTTCCATGCTAATATTCTTGGTTCTAAAGGTTCTTCTACTTCTAACATTCTTTGTTTTAAGGACCCTCTGAGCTCTGTCATTCTGTTTCCTAAGGTCTCTTCCAGCTTTGACATTCTGAGTTCTAAGGTCATTTCATGGTCTGGAATTCTATGTTCCCTGTCCCTTCCAGGACCAACATTTTAGCAGTGTGATTCAGAAAGAGATCTAGTTTGATGTCAGGAAATAGGATTCAAATCCCACTCTGCCACTTTGTGACCCTAGGCAAGGCACTCTGGTGCCTTCAATGTTTTCATCTATTACATGTGGAAAATGACCAAGGTGATTTCCCATTCTAGAATTTGTTTTAGAATTTACAGCAGGTTCAAGTGTACAAAATTTGTGCAGAGCAAATTTCAGTTCTAGAATTTCCAGCAGGTTCAAGTGTACAAAATTGTGCAGAGCAAATTTCAGTACCATGGACAGGACCCCTCTCTCTGGAAGGCTCCTAGGACTGAAGATTGTCCTAGGGATAGAATGAGAGAAAAGTCAAAAGGGTAGAGAGACCCTTTTGGGGAAGTGATATCAAGGGCTCTTGAACACTGATGGAGTGGGGAAAGATAATTACATATGGAATCAAGTGAGTAATTTAGGGTAGCAAGATAGTGCAGTGGATATAGCACTAGCCCTGGAATCAGGAGGACCTGAGCTCAAACCTCAAATACTTGAACCTTACTAGCTACATGACCCTGGCCAAGTCACTTAACCCAATTGCCCCGCAAAAAAGAAAAAAAAGTGAAGAGTTGAAATCCTTGGCTCTGCTTCTTTTGCTATTTCTTGGGCAAGTCAGTTAACCTGAGGAGACTCAGTTTCCTTGTCTGTAAATGGGGAAATTTGAACAGATTATGTATCCAAGAAGTCTCTCAGTCTTGACAGTTAATCTTTTTAAAGTATATGCCAGTTACATCTTTACATAACCTAAATATTCTTTCCAGCTCTGGCATTCTGTATTATAGATTCTGTATCACATTAAGTGTTGAAGTACTAGTGGGCCCTGAGATGAGATGAGGGTGTATGACTTTTCACAGACAAAATCACCTCTTTTCCCAGTCTCTAGTGCACATTCCTTTTTCTATGTTCTCCCAGTTGGTTATGGCTTCTTCTTGACCCTCTCATTTCTGATTGATTGGTTTGGTTTGGACTGGATTGGATTGACCTGGATTGGAATGGATTAAGGTGGACTGCACTGTACTCAAGAGAATAGGATAGGATAGCTTTGTAATGTATTAGACTGGACTAGACTGACTTTACCTGGGCTGGATTGGATGAGACTGGGCTGGATTGGATTGATCTGGATTGGACTAGATTAGGCTAGACTGGACTGGCTTGACCTGCATTGGACTGGAATGGTTTGATCTGGACTGGATTGGATTAAACTGGACTAGCTTGTGTTGAACTTGAATTGAACTGGACTCGAAAAGATAAGATAGCTTTGGAATGGATTGGACAGGACTGGATAAGATTGACTTGACCTGTGTCGGATTGGATTAGACTGGATTATATTGGGTTGAACTTGGATTGGAACTGGATTCAAAAGGATAAGATAGATAGTTTTGGAATGAATTGGGCAGGACTGGGCAAAACTGACATAACCTGGACTCGATTTGTTTAGACTGGACTAAATTGGGTTGAACTTGAATTGAATTAGATTCAAAAGAATAAGATAGGATAGCTTTGGAATGGATTGATTTAGACTAGACCTGATTTAGACTTGACCTAGACTGGATTGGATTGGACTAGGTTGGGTTGAACTTGGATTGAACTAGACTCAAAAGGATAAGATATCTATCTTTGCTTTGGAATGGATTGGACAGGACTGAACTGGCCAAGATTGAGTTGAATTGGATTCATAATGCAAAGAAGACTTCTCTTCCATCTCTGGCCAGATCCCTGAAAAGCTTGGTAAGAGACAGCCAAACCTTCCTGCTTCACTGACCTGAAATTCTTTCCTAGTATACACAATTGCCCATAAGCATGCAAAATGCAATATACAACTTGGTTGTTATTTACCCAGCAATAGCTCACAAGCTATTTTAATGTGGAATCAAGACTTGGGTTTGAGTCTTGACCCTGATAAAGAGTAGCTATGTGATTCTGGGAAGGTATCTTTCCTAGATGACCTCCTCATTCTCATATATGTGATGAAGGAATTAAAAATGGTTTTTTAAGGTCCAATCTCTGCTCTGGAGTCCACTTTGATCTTTTCCAGTATAATGAAGGGGTTGGAGTAGTGGACCCACTTTTGGATATCACAGTTTAAGAAGGCTGTTAATAAGCTGGAAAGTATCTTTGTCATATATAAGCATTAATTGGAGATTGTTTTACTTGGAGAAGGCTCAGTAGTGATGGTGGTGAAGGTCATGATATCAAGCTTCAAGTATTTAAAAAAAAGGTGCATGGAAAGGAGATTAGATTTGTCCTGTCTGAACTCAGAATGTGGATTAATGGGAAGAAATTTCAGAGAAGAAGAATTAGTTCTACATAAGGAAATCTATTTCAAAATAATTTAGAGTATCTGAAAGTAGAAGGTGGTAGGTACAGTGGTTAGAGCACTGAAAAATCATCTTCATGAGTTAAAATCTGGCTTCAGATATCTACTAGCTATGTGACCTTGGACAAGTCCCTTAATTTGTGTGTATTAGAGAAGGAAATGGAAAAACACTATATTTTTGCCAAAAAAGCATCAAATGGGGCAATGAATGGTTAGATATGACTGAAACAACTCTACAGTGAACAATAACAAAGTAGAAGGGGTAATCTTGAGACAGTGGGTTTGCTCTCACCAGAGTTCAAGTAAAGCACTGCGCACTAATTGTATTTATTTGTTTTAAGATAAAATGATTTTTATTACATAAAATTTCCCTCATATACACAAGCAAGTCCTCTAAAAGTTAATATTTAAAAGGAAACAAATAAGTAGGAAATTTTGTGCAGATTTTAAGGTGACATTTCTATTCATTCAGCTTTATTACAATTGATTCAGATTTATTACAATAAGAATCATTTTCCACTTGATGGTCCAAAGGTATGAACAGACAATTCTCTCTCTCTTTTTTTTCCCCCAGGAACTCAATGTTGAGTTGAGGGACTAGATGGGAAAGGAAAGGATAGGATAGGAGTAAAGCATTTATTAAGTACTTACTGTATGTTAGACACTGTACTAAGCATAGCTTAATATATTATCCGTTTGATAATTAAATCAACTCTGGGAGGTAAATGCTATCATTTTATAATTAAGAAAACTGCCACAGATATAAATTAAGTGACTTGCCCAGGATCACACAGCTAATAAGCACCTTAGACCATATTTGAGTCCTGATTCCAGCCCAGGGCTATCTACTGTTCTGAATGAATGAATGGAAGAGAATAAATAATTTGAATTAAACCCTTCTTCTTAGGAACATATCTCCAAGCACACAGATAAATCCAATGACAGCAAATACAAGAGAGTTTTTATAGATCAGAAAGATTTCCAAGCTTCTTATTTCAAAGCCATCTTCAGTTTGACCCAAATAGAAGAACTGGAGAGTACTTTGGATGGGCCTCCGCCCTTGTGCTTAGACATAAAAATGAAGCTTCCATTTGTACAGCCAGCAATCTGACTTGGATTTCCACCCCCTGTGCTGGGTCTGTCCATAGTCACAAATTCCCATTCATGAGCATAAAGGTCATTTATGAGATGATCGGTTAGGGTCAAGTTAGTCGTCTGGAAGCAGGGCTGGAGAGGTGGGCTTGGGGGGCTTCTGTGGTCAGGGGGAAGGGTCATTCTACAGCTACCCCCAAGGATCCTCAAGGACACGTGACCTCTGCAGGTGCCAAGGACTCCAAATCTAGCAGCGTCCACCTCCAGTGAGAACAGACGGTTTGCCTCGAAGCACAGCAGGAAGGCTCTGAAGGCCAGCTTGACACTGGGCATCCTTTTGGGCATGTTCTTTGTGGCTTGGCTGCCCTTCTTTGTAGCCAATGTGATCCAGGTAAGGCTTTCCCGAGGGCAGAGCTTGTGGAGGAAAAGGCCAGGGTGAAACACGTTCTGTGGGCTTCCTTCCTGACAGAAATCCCAAAGCAGGAATATTGGAGAAGGTAGGGGGGTACATGGGTGATGTTGTAAGGGAGAGGCCTGGTTCTCTGCTGAGTAAATGCCCATAAAGGACATGGTAGCCAGACAAACTCAAGTGTGACACAGATGGAGTAATCTACTCTGGTCACCTCAGACCCAGCAATGACTGCAACAAAGCTGTGGAGGGTCTGGAGGCTGTTCAGGGTGGTGAGTTCTGGGAAACTTGCTAGATAAGAATAGGTTGGAAGAACAGGGAGGGGTTTCTTTAGCTCAGAGAACACAAGAAAGTGAGGGAGGAGAAAAGGCAAGAGTTTATTATTTTTTAAAAATTTCTTTTCTTTTTTCTTTATATATTAGTGGGGTTATCTCTGTGTGTTTATCCAGAGGGCAGAACCAGTAGTTGTGGGTAGAAGTTACATGGGTAGAGTTAGGCTTAGGGTCAGGAAAATCTCCCCACCAACTGGAGCTGTCCAAAACTGGAATGGGATGGGGGAGGTAGTGGGCTTCTTCTTATCATGGAGTGCTGAGGAAAAGATGGATGCCCGCTTATCAGAGGCGTTCCAGAGGATATTCCTGGACCAGGAATATGAGGGGCTTGGACCCAGTGCTAAGGGGTCTTCCACATACAAAGTTGTTCTAAAATCCTTCCCAACTGAGACATTATTTGGGGAAATTCTCTAAAGAATCAGGAGAAGAAATTAGGGAATCTCCTTCTCCCAGCCTACAGCTAATGAGTCTCCATATCTTAGGGGAAGGAGGGGTCTTCTGTAGGTAGGGGATGACCTCAGACTCATTGAGATAGTGGGATCTAGAGTGTTAGGGCTTGCTAATGGCGGAGGTAATGAACCATTTGGAACGGGATTCTGGTACTAGACTGAGCCTGAAGGTCTGTCTCCAAAACCCAAGCTTGATACTAGGGTAGTCACTGGGGGGCGAATGAGAGAAGCTCCTGTCTAATGTGATTCCTGAACTCTAATTAATAGCCCTTTGCCCTCAGTATTTAGTTTGTCTTTTCCTGCTGCACTTGCCTTGTCACACTCAGCTGTTTGATCATTTGAACAGCCTTTTCTGGGGAGGTCTGATCTGGAAACTCAGAGAGCCCCAGGCACTAGGAATGAAAAGAAATACATCGAAAAGTCCCAGAAAGGAAGAGGTCGGCACAAAAGAATAACGGCTTATGTTAGATCTGTGAAGGACCTTAGAACATGGAATGTCTCAGTTGGGAGGACTCTTATAATACAGAATCTTAGACCTGGGAGGGCCCTTAGAACCCAGGAGGTCAGAGCTGGGAGGGCCCTTAGAACCCAGGAGGTCAGAGCTGGGAGGGCCCTTAGAACCCGGGAGGTCAGAGCTGGGAGGGCCCTTAGAACCCGGGAGGTCAGAGCTGGGAGGCCCCTTAGAACCCAGGAGGTCAGAGCTGGGAGGCCCTTAGAACCCAGGGTGTCAGAGCTGGGAGGGCCCTTAGAACCCAGGAGGTCAGAGCTGGGAGGTCTCTTAGAACCCAGGAGGTCAGAGCAGGGAGGGTCCTTAGAACCCCGGGAGGTCAGAGCTGGGAGGGCCCTTAGAACCCAGGAGGTCAGAACTGGGAGGCCCTTAGAACCCAGAAGGTCAGAGCTGGGAGGGCCCTTAGAACCCAGGGTGTCAGAGCTGGGAGGCCCCTTAGAACCCAGGAGGTCAGAGCTGGGAGGCCCCTTAGAACCCAGGAGGTCAGGGCTGGGAGGGCCCTTAGAACCCAGGGTGTCAGAGCTGGGAGGCCCCTTAGAACCCGGGAGGTCAGAGCTGGGAGGCCCCTTAGAACCCGGGAGGTCAGAGCTGGGAGGCCCTTAGAACCCAGGAGGTCGGAGCTGGGAGGGCCCTTAGAACCCAGGGTGTCAGAGCTGGGAGGGCTCTTAGAACCCGGGAGGTCAGAGTAGGAGAAATTTTAGAATGGCTTCATAGATTCCTTAGTATCCCTTAGTATTGGGTCCAAGCCCCTCATTTTGTAGATAAGGAAGTTTGTTGACTGTGTCAGAGCTTCAGTTTCCTTATCTTTAAAATGAACATAGCCTAAGTAAGGGGCTGGGCTCCTGGAAGGCTCTGTTGAGACCAGGTAAGCCGAGGGCTCCGCTGAGCTAAGAGCTGCCAGCCGGGGCCCCTTGGCGGAGGGCCATGTGTGGGTCTCTCCCATGATCTCTCTCCTGTCCTCCACAGACGGTGTGCGACTGCATCCCCCAACCCTTCTTTGACGTCCTCACCTGGCTGGGTTACTGCAACAGCACCATGAACCCCATCATCTACCCGCTCTTCATGAGGGACTTCAAGAGGGCGCTGGCCAAGTTCGTGCCGTGTGCCCGCTGGGCCTTGGAGCGCAGGACTAGTCTTATCTCGCTCTCCATGCGCAATTCCCACAGTGGGGCCCCCCAGTTCCTCCCGCAGGTGGGCTTCTCCTTGCAGCACAGGATGACCCTCCCTGGGGAGGCGGACTCGGGCACCTCCACCCTGCAGGTCTTGGAGCAGCCCCGGGAGGCCCTGCCCGGCCACTCCCCGCCCACAGGCGCCGATGCCCTCAGCCTCTTCGACATGGACCCTGGGGAGCCTGAGCTAAAGCTCTATCCCCTCAACGCCCCCCTGGACTGAGCCCAGAAGTCAGAGCCTGTGGCCTTGCTCTGAGGGGGGCCCTCCCTTTCCGGGGAAGCCACCCCTCCGGCGGCCCACAGCAAGCTGACCCCCCTCCCATCTGCCTGACGATTCTTGAGCTGTCCCTCCGTGCTCACCCGGACATGTTTGTGAGGGGGTCTCGCTGGAGAATTTCTCACTGTGTGGAGCCTTGGCTGTGTTGGGGGGGAATGGTAAGGACTAAGGCTCTCAGATGTCCTCCCTAAAAACCCACCTGGGAGACAAAACCATTTCTGCCCTTGAGAGGCCTCATTGTGGGTTCAGGACCAACGCTGCCATGCAACATGGGCAAGCGCTGCCAGAAACTCCTCATGCTCTTTGTGCATTTGATTCTGACTTAATTTTCAGTTGTTCTGTTCAGAAACCTTTTACTGTTGCACATTTTTGTAACCCCCACATTTAGTTATGTGATCCCACAAGGAAAAGCAGTCCACAGAAGCTGTGGTACAGAGGGCTAGACAGGAGTCTGAAGACCTCGGTTCAGATTTGGATCACATTTCTCTGAGCCTCAGTTCTTTCATCTGTAAAATGGGAATAATCCTTAATCACTCTACATACCTCACAGGATTATTGTGTGGATTGCACACTTTGTAAATCACAAAGTACTGGTTAAGGTGGCGGAACATTGCTGTTGTACCATTTCTCACAAGTGGGAGCTCAGCCACGAGGTCGGGCTGTTCTCGGTGTGAGGAAGATGCAGGAAAATGCAGAGGGGCCCATAGGGAACCTGGGTCTGGGCCTGAGTGGGAGGCCCTGCTGTGGTGCTAAGGCCTTGTGCCACTTGGAACCCACAGTTCCCTCACACTTTTTACCTGTGAAAAGTAGGAGCACCAAGATGTGATCTTCAGTGATCTCCATCATGATCCCATGTTCTAAAGTCTCTCCCAGCCTTCATATTCTGTGTCTTAAAACGTCTCCCAGCTCTGACACTTCATGTTCTAATTCCTTCTCAGCTTTGAAATTCTGTTCTAAGTTCTCACTCAGCTCTGACATCCCGGGTTCTAAGGGCCCCTCAGCTCTGACCTCCCGGGTTCTAAGGGCCCTCCCAGCTCTGACCTTCTGGGTTCTAAGGGCCCTCCCAGCTCTGACCTCCTGGGTTCTAAGGGCCCTCCCAGCTCTGACATCCCGGGTTCTAAGGGCCCTCCCGGCTCTGACCTCCTTGGTTCTAAGGGCCCTCCTGGCTCTGACATCTTGGGTTCTAAGGGCCCTCCCAGCTCTGACCTCCTGGGTTCTAAGGGCCCTCCTGGCTCTGACATCCCGGGTTCTAAGGGCCCTCCCAGCTCTGACCTCCTTGGTTCTAAGGGCCCTCCCGGCTCTGACCTCCTTGGTTCTAAGGACCCTCCCGGCTCTGACCTCCTTGGTTCTAAGGGCCCTCCCGGCTCTGACCTCCTTGGTTCTAAGGGCCCTCCCGGCTCTGACATCCCGGGTTCTAAGTTCCCTCCCAGCTCTGACCTGGGTTCTAAGTTCCCTCCCAGCTCTGACCTGGGTTCTAAGGGCCCTCCCGGCTCTGACCTCCTTGGTTCTAAGGGCCCTCCTGGCTCTGACCTCCTTGGTTCTAAGGGCCCTCCCGGCTCTGACCTCCTGGGTTCTAAGTTCCCTCCCAGCTCTGACCTGGGTTCTAAGGGCCCTCCCAGCTTTGACCTCCCGGGTTCTAAGGGCCCTCCCAGCTTTGACATCCCGGGTTCTAAGGGCCCTCCCAGCTCTGACCTCCTTGGTTCTAAGGGCCCTCCCAGCTCTGACATCCCGGGTTCTAAGTTCCCTCCCAGCTCTGACATCCTGGGTTCTAAGGGCCCTCCCAGCTCTGACCTCCTTGGTTCTAGATCCCTCCAAGTGCTGACATCCCGGGTTCTAAGAGCCCTCCCAGCTCTGACATCCTGGGTTCTAAGCCCCCCCCAACTCTTATGTTCTAGCACTTCCTTAACTTTAATGTACTGTAGTCTTATATCCCACCGACGCATGGAGGTTGATAATAAACGTTCATAGAACATCTTCAACTTTTCAGCCATTCAGTTTATTATTTGCCTTCTCACCACAGCTGCCCCCAAGAAAGAAAGGCAGACTAGTCCGAGTCCCAGCTCCTTCCTTCCCTCTCACTTCCTCTGCCGACTAGTTGCCAGTTGGCTTCTGGACCTCCGTGTCCCGCCGGGTTCGGTTCAGAGACACCCCTGCCTTCCTCTCTCCCTCCCAGGGGCGTCAGGCGGTTCCAGGGAGATTCCGGAGGCACTCGATGAGGGCAGAGTGACCTTCGGTTCCCTCCAGCCCTGCTCCAGGAGCTCCTCGCCTGGTACTCCCCGTCTCTACTCACCATGTATATAGACAGTGTCGGTAGACTTAGAACCTCTCTAACAACACTAGGGGTTTTTCTATGATTGCCCTTTCCTTGTTTAAGTGTTTTCTGCCCCAAGGAATCCTCTCCAGATCCCTAAGCATGCCAGGGACAAGAAGCCACCAGAGACAGCGGAGATAGAACAAGAGAAGCAGAAATGGCTCCACAGAGGTACAGAACTAGTCTCTCCCTAGATCCACCCTGACCCCTGGATCACCTTCACTTTTCTCAGTTGGACTCTCCATCTGATATTGGCAAGAAGTATGAGAAATGTCTGATTGGCTTAACAGTCTTAAATTTTTCTGATTAATTGCCCCATAAAAAGCTCTCTGAACCCGAGCCTAGGACGAGCTCTCATTTCTTTGAGCCCCTCACCTTCCAGATCCTTGAGAACTTACTTTTGCTTTCCCAAGACCTGGCTCCAGAATACTCAACACTTGGGAGCAGATATCAGCCCCTTCCCAGCTCTGCCAGGGGGCAGAGGGCAGGGGGAGGGACGAGAGGAGGAGGGCACCGGCACGGCGGTCTCTTCCACTCCCCCCAATCAGTCGAGCTCGGGGCTGCCAGCCTCGTTATTGTTGGCACAGTCCGGGCAGCCCAGTGGGTTTGGGCCTAGGATGTGGCTGCAGACGTTGGGGCGGTCTATGTGGCCGACCTCGTCCAGGCTCTGGGCCGGGCAGGGCCCGGCCTCGGGGGAGCCCCTGGGCTGGTCCTTCACTCCGCTGTCCTGGAGAAGCCCATGGCTGGGGATGGGGTCCTGGGCCTGGCAGCTGGGGTCTCCGGCCGCCTTCTCTTTTGAAGGCTCTGAGGTTTCCGGCTGTAGCTCCTCTCTTCCCTGCAGGCTGGGAGCGATGGAGAAAATCTTGTCTCCTGACACGTCTTCTCTGGTGCGAATCCCCACAGCCTTGAGGATGGTGTCCATTTTCTTCATGTAGTCCAGGTGGCCACTGACCTGCAAGGAGCACAATGAGAAGCCTGGGACAACAGGGGCCCTGGCTTCCAATCCTGCCTCCGGCCTTAATATTAACAGCAAGTCACTTCCCTTGGGGCTCGAGCCTCAGTTTCCCTGTCTGAAAACACAGAAAAAATTAGCATTCCTGACAATTACAATGAAAATTAAATAAGAGAAATAGTCCATGGAAAGATAGCTGGGCTGGGGATCAGGAAGATCTGGATTAATCTATATGTATATGTGTTATCTATGTGACCCCGAGTAAAACATTTAACTTCTGTCAATCTTTTGTGAAGTGTGGAAAAAAATGATACCTACCTCATTCAGTTTGTGGTGAGGATCCAAAATGAGAAAATGTATGTTCTGTGCTATATATAAGCACCTCACAGGGTTGTTGTGAGGATTAAGTAAAATAATAACTGTACATCACCTTGCAAACATTAAAGTGTTAAATAAATGTATGAACTATAATATTGTTGTTATTAATTGAAACAGTGAGGTTGATAATAATTTTAAATTTTTTTGTATTATTTTATGAAGATTCTTTTTATTTTGGTCATAGCTTTCAGGTAGCCCATTTATTCTTATGTTTTATCTTCTTGATTTGTTCTGAAGGTCAGTTGTTTTTATTATGACATGTTTCACATTCTTTTCTATTTTTTTCAATGTATTTTGTTTTATTATTTTTAGTCTCATAATTTTGTTGATTCCCCTTGCCCAATTCTTTTTTTTTTAAATTTCATTTATTTATTTTATAATTATATCTTTTTTTTTGACAGTACATATACATAGGTAAATTTTTACAACATTATCCCTTGCACTCACTTCTGTTCTGAATTTTCCCCTCCTTCCCTCCACCCCCTCCCCTAGATGGCAGGCAGTCCTATACATGTTAAATGTGTTATAGTATATCCTAGATACAATATATGTGTGCAGAACCGAATTTTTTTGTTACACAGGAAGAATTGGATTCAGAAGGTAAAGATAACCTGGGAAGAAAAACAAAAATACAAACAGTTTACACTCATTTCCCAGTGTCCCTTCTCTGGGTGTAGCTGATTCTGTCCATCTTTGATTAATTGGAACTGGATTAGCTCTTCTCTATGTTGAAGATTTCCACTTCCATCAGAATACATCCTCATACAGTATCATTGTTGAAGTGTATAGTGATCTTCTGGTTCTGTTCATTTCACTCAGCATCAGTTCATGTAAGTCTCTCCAAGCCGCTCTGTATTCATCCTGCTGGTCCCAATTCTGGTTTTAAGGAGTCATTTTCTTCCTTAAGATTCTGGATCTCCTTTCCTAGTTGGCTGACTTTATTTTCATAATCTTCTTGTTTCTCTTGAATTTTTTTTTTTTTTTAGTTTTTCCTCAATTTTTCTCATTTGATTTTTCAAAGTCTTTTTTGAGTTCTTTTATGAATTCTTTTTTAACATTACTCATTGGGATAGGCTTTTTTTTTTTTTTTTGCTTCAGTATCCTCTTCTGAAGATGAAGCCTGAGCTTCTCTATTCCCATAGTAACTTTCTTCTTTGCTTGCTCAATTTTTTTTTAAATGTATAGCTGATTATGGGTGTAATCATCTCTAGTCCTTGGGCATGGGGGATGGTGCCTTTGACCTAAAGTCTTCTTTCCGGCCTGGAACATGAAACCAAGAACTCTGGTCTTCTGTAAGTGCCTCAGAAAATAATTTTTAAAAATCTCTTTTATCAAATGTAGATGCTTGACAGAATCATAAATTGACAGAGGTAGCATCCAGGTCAATCACAACCAAACCCACAAATAATAAAGAGTCTGACAGGTCTGAAGAGCTACACATCCTTTTCAAGAAGATTTTTATAGGATTTAACCAAAACCAGGCCTTAATGCAATTTGCCTATTCCAGTTCTGTGTCTATGTCTGAAACACATGTGTGCTTTCAATCACTAATGCTGTTTGGCCTAGTTAAGTCCTAGCCCAAGGCCTAGGCAGAATGAATAATGGCCTAAACCTCATCATTCCATGTGGCAGGAAGGGATGCGGGAATGGGAGGATCTTGGAGCAAAGAGAGAAGGCAGATGAGGGGAAGGGACTCCGAAAATCCCATTTGAGGTCCCCTTCTCCTAGATTGTCCTCAAGAAAACTGTGGGTAATGTCCTTATAACTTCCATGTAATTAGATTCTAGCAGACATCTTTCGCTTCTTTTCTGGAGCAGATGAGACACCGGTGAAGGGTTGGAGTGGCCCGGCAATTGGTCTTCCCTACATCACCTGCCAAACCCACTGTGCATTCCCAGCCAACAGCCCACGTGGCGATTTCCAAAAGTTTCATAGTTGTCAGCCAACTCCCTCGCCTCAAGTAACACTGGGAAAAGTGGGGGAAGGGAAAGAGGGAAAGAATCAAGTGGAAGCTCATTCAATAATCATGGCAAACCTGTGAAGTTTGGGTAGCCCAAGGATTATTAGCCCCCTTTAAAAGATAAGGAAACTGAGGCTCAGCGAGAATACCTAGGGCTATGCAAGCAGAATATGGAAAATCTGGGATCCAAGCCCAAAGACTCTATGATCTCAGGTTATATTGAAGCACCCACTATGTGAACTGGACAAGTTCAATGCTTACCATCCCAAGTTAGGTCTTTCCTCTATAAGGAAGCTTATCTCTCCTTGGAAATCTCATTTCGCATCCTCTAGATGCTTGTTTGGAGAAGCAAGACAAGAAGGGCGAGGTGGCCATGTGCAAAAATGTTTGTGGCAGCCCTTTTAATAGTGGCAAGAAACTGGAAACTGAGTGGATGCCCATCAGCTGGGGAATGGCTGAGTAAGTTATGGCGTATGAATGTTATGGAATATTATTGTTCTGTAGGAAACAACCAGCAGGATGATTTCAGAGAGGCCTGGAGAGACTTAGATGAATTGATACTGAGTGATGCTGAGTAGAACTAAAAGAACATTGTACATGGCAACAGGAAGAGTATACAATGATCAATTCTGATGGATTTTCATCAGTAAGACGATTCAAACCAGTTCCAGTGATCTTGTGATGAAGAGAGTCATCTACACCTAGGAGAGGACTGTGGGGACTGAGGGTGGACATTAGCATTTCACTTTTTTTGTTATGGTTTGCTTGAATTTTATTTTATTTGTCATTTGTTTTTTACTTTTTGATTTGATTTTTTTCTTGTGCAGCAAGATAACTGTATAAATATGTATGCCTATTTTGAATTTAACATATTTTTTTTTTACCATTTTTAACATATATTGGATTACTTGCCATCTAGGGGGTGGGAAGAAGGGAGGAAAATTTGAACACAAGGTTTTTCAGGGGTCATTGTTGAAAAAAATTATCCTTACATATGTTTTGAAAATAAAGAAATCAGTTAAAAAAAAGAAAGAAAGGAAAGAAAGACAGAAAGAAAGAGAGAAAGAGAGAAAGAAAGAAAGACAGAAAGAAAGAGAGAGAGAAAGAAAGAGAGAAAGAGAGAAAGAAAGAAAGACAGAAAGAAAGAGAGAGAGAAAGACAGAAAGAAAGAGAGAGAGAAAGAGAGAGAGAAAGAAAGAGAGAAAGAGAGAAAGAAAGACAGAAAGAAAGAGAGAAAGAAAGAGAGAAAGAGAGAGAGAAAGAAAGAAAGAAAGAAAGAGAGAGAGAGAAAAAAAGAAAGAAAGAAAGAGAGAAAGAGAGAGAGAAAAAAAGAAAGAAAGAAAGAAAGGAAGAAAGAAAGAAAGAAAGAAAGAAAGAAAGAAAGAAAGAAAGAAAGAAAGAAAGAAAGAAAGAAAGAAAGAAAGAAAGAAAGAAAGAAAGAAAGAAAGAAAGAAAGAAAGAAAGAAAGAAAGAAAGAAAGAAAGAAAGAAAGAAAGAAAGAAAGAAAGAAAGAAAGAAAGAAAGAAGAAAGAAAGAAAGGCCAGGCAGGTCAATGGGGGGGGGGGGGACAAAACTAAAATTCAGTGGACTTAGGTTTCAGACCTATCCTGACACTTACTGACTTGGACAACTCATTTTACCTCTCTCATATGTAAGATGGGGCTAATAATCCTTGCCCTATTTACTTCAAATGACAGTTATTGACAAATGACAGACTCTCTATCCTGAGAGGCAACCAGACTGGAGCTAATGACAGGCAGGCATCTTGGGAACCATAGTCACTCCCCCAACCCTAACCTAGGAAAATGAATCTCTTCCATTTGAATTGTCTTGGGAAGATTCTAGAGATCTACTAGCAAGATAAGGTACTGGACAACGAAGTCCTTTCTCTAGTTGAACTGCCAAGCGGTCAAACTTTACTGTGGAGAGCATAACTTCCAGTGGGCTGGCCATGTTTGAAGGTCAAACATACATTTGGCTAAGACTATTTCCCTGAGAAGTCACATGAGGCAAGTACTCACAAAGAAGCAATTCAAGGGCATTCTCAAGGTCTCTCTCTGGATTCAGAGATATGGGAAACTTGGCATAGGAACATTCTGCATGGCACGTCCACTTCAAAGAAGACGCTGTGCCCTTTGAGCAAGGCGGAATTGCAGCAGCTCAAAAGAAATGTGAGATACTCAAATTTAGAGTCATCTCCCCTTCGGTTGTTCCTATGAATGATTCGTGCTTGATCTGTGGTAGAACCTTCCAAGCTCATGTTGTTCTGGTCAGCCCCAGCTGGGCACTCTTGACCCTGACACAATGGTGATATTTTGGTCTCCTTCGAGTACAGAGGATACGACCAACTGCCAGCTTGGCTATAAGACAAAGGAAACATCACTCGGGATTTAAAATTTGTGTGTTCCCTTTAGCTATCTGGGCCATTTTCTTCATCTATAAAGTAGGAAGAATTCCCTACCTCACTGGGACTTCAGAAGCCTTTAGAGCTCTACAGAAACGCGCTCTGGTTTGAGGCTGACATCACAGAGGCGAGGGCCCCTGCCCAACGTCACATGTTTCGGGTACATCCTGAAACCTCATTAGGTTTGATTTCACTCTTCAGTCCCACAGGAGCAGGCAGAAACTCACTGCTGCAGGGGACTGAGTCACCCCCTTTTGAAGAGTGGGCTCTGGGAGATTCTGTCTGTTTGCCGCTTGCCAAACAGAGACTCTTCCTTCTCCAGCTGGGTGAGCCCCCCAGTCTGTTCCTTCCTCCTTGACTTTTCCCAGTGTTACTTGAGGCGAGGGAGTTGGCTGACCACTATGAAAGTTTTGGAAATCGCCACGTGGGCTGTTGGCTGGGAATGCACAGTGGGTTTGGCAGGTGATGTAGGGAAGACCAATTGCCGGGCCACTCCAACCCTTCACTGGTGTCTCATCTGCTCCAGAAAAGAAGTGAAAGATGTCTGCTAGAATCTAATTACATGGAAGTTATAAGGAGGCAAAATTTCATTCAACATATAGAAAAGCTTCTGGGGAATTCTGTAAGTGGCTGCCTTGGGAGGGAGGGGGTCTCAGTGGACGATCTCTTGTCGGGGACACTGATACTCTGGGGAGGAGGACTCTTGCTTCAAGTAAAAGCTGGACTGCATGACCTCTGAGGTCCCTTTCAGCTCTGAAACACTTGTTCCAGGGTTCAAGGAAAATGTCGGGGTATTACACAGGTTCCTCTTGTAGATATACTAGTCAAGGGAAATAAGCATGGTGCATCATGGTCACAATACAAGGAACCTTTCCCAGGATGTCTTCAAGGAAGGGAACTGAAGTATCTGGTGCCCACCGGAGGTGGGACTGTTAAAGCAGAGAACACGGTGGAGCTGAAAGAAGGAACGAACACTGGCGTTAGATTTGGACCAACTGGGATTGAAATTCTGCCTTGGTCACTTTCCAGCTGGGTGACGTTGGGCATTGCTTTTAATTTCTCCAGGCCTTGGTTGTCTGAGCTGTAGAAATCAGGGTTTCTATGCGAGTAATTTCTTTTTCCTTTTAGAATAATAGCTTTTCATTTCTCAAAATACATGCAAAGATAGTTTTCAACATTCACCCTTGCAAAAGCCTGTGTTCCAAGTTTTTCTCTCTTCCTCTCCCTTTTTCCCCTCCCCTAGACAGCAAGTAATCCAATATATGTTAAATAGGTGCAATTCTTCTATATGTATTTCCACAATTATCTTGCTGCACAAGAAAAATCAGATCAAAAAGGAAAAAAATGAGAAAAAAACCAAGCAAGCAAACAACCAAAAAAAAAGTGAAAGTATTATGTTTTGATTCACTTTCAGTTTATGGGGTAATTTCTGAAGTCCCTTCCACTCTTAAATCCTATGACACTGCAGATCTCCCCTGAATCTTAGGGATCCCAAAGTGAAGGAAATAGTTAGGAGGGAGCAACATCAGTCAATAAACATTTAGTAAGCACCTACTATGTGCCAGGTACTGCTAACCTCTGGGAAAAAGATGGCAAAAAAGAGATAATATGCAAACAAATATGTACAAATAAGCTATGAACAGGATAAATAGGAAATAATTAAGAGAGAAACTAAAAGAGGTTGGGTAGGATTTCAGTGGGAACCTGATGGATGCCAGGAAGGGGAAAAGGAGAAGAAGAGAAAGTACCATTATCCTCTGTGGTTGGGGAAACTGAAGCAGGCAGAGGTGCCCAGGCCATAGCAGGCAAGCTGGGCCAGCACCCCCACAGCCCATACATGGCAGGGAGCAAAGCTAGGATCAGAACACAGCCAAAAGAGAACAACTGGCCTGTTCCTCCCATTGATGTACCCCGTGTTCTAGCTAATGTGGCCCATTGGCTGTTCCTGCACAAGGCATTTCCCTGGAACTGGTGTGTGTGTGTGTGTGTGTGTGTGTGTGTGTGTGTGTGTGTGTGTGTGTTGGGGTGTCGGGGTATCGGGGAGTAGGGAAGCAAGTAGGAGATGAGCCCTGTGGATCCCTGGGTTTAGGGAAAGAGGAGACAATTTTCACCTGCAGATCAATAGGTACTTACTCTGCAGCTTAGGGTCTTCAAGAGCTATCTGGGACAATGAGGGGATGAGTGATTTGTCCAGGGTCACAGAGGTGGGACTTGAACTCAGATCTCCAGCGGGCTCTTTGTTAGGCCAGGAAGGAAGAAGAGAGGGAGAGAATGAAGGAAGGAAGGAAGGAGGGAAGGAAGGAAGGAAAGAAGGAAGGAAGGAAGGAAAGAAAGGAGGTAAGGAAGGAAGGAAGGAAGGAAGGAAGGAAGGAAGGAAGGAAGGAAGGAAGGAAGGAAGGAAGGAAAGAAGAAAGGAAGGAAGGAAAGGAGGGAAGGAAGGAAGGAAGGAAGGAAGGAAGGAAGGAAGGAAGGAAGGAAGGAAGGAAGGAAGGAGGGAAAGAGGGAGGAAGGAAGGAAGGAAGGAAGGGAAGGAAGGGAAGGAAGGAAAGAAAGGAGGGAAGGAGGGAAGGAGGGAGAGAGGGAAGGAAGGAGGGAAGGAAGGAGAGAGGGAGAGAAGAAAGAAGGAAAGAGGAAAGGGCAAGAAGGAAGCGTACTTACAAATATCCCAAAGTTCTAGAGTAAATGACATGAGACCTGAGCTCTAAACCTAGCTCTGACAATAATTAACTGTGATTTTAAACAAGTTACTTTGAGCTCTGGGACGGGGTTAATGCAGCTATAAAATGGAAAGCCTGGAGGGAATAATTCCTAAGGTTTTATCTAGTTCTCCTTCCTAGTTCTTGTATTCTTAAGTTCTAAGGTCCCTTTCAGCTCTGACATTTTCTTTTTAAGCTCCTGTCCATCTATAATAGTTTGTATTCTAAAGTCTTTCCCAGCTTTGACTTCCTATGTTCTAAGGACTCTCCTCGCGGTGATATTCTGTGTTCTAAAGTCCTTATCAATTCTAACATATGTTCAAACATTTTATATTCTAGGATGCTCCTTAATTTGGACAATCTATGTTCTAACATTCTCTGTCTTCAGGTCCTACATTCTGTGCCTTAAAACCCTTTTCAGGGGGCAGCTAGGTGGCGCAGTGGATAGAGCACCAGCCCTGAATTCAGGAGAACCTGAGTTCAAATCTGGTCTCAGACACTTAACACTTCCTAGCTATGTGACCCTGGGCAAGTCACTTAACCCCAGCCTCAGGAAAAAAAAAAAAAAGAAAAAAAAAGAAAAACAAAAAAACAAAAAAACCTTTTCAGTTCTGACCTCCTGGGTTCTAAGGGCCCTCCCAGCTCTGACATCCTGGGTTCTAAGGGCCCTCCCAGCTCGGACCTCCTGGGTTCTAAGGGCCCTCCCAGCTCTGACCTCCCGGGTTCTAAGGGCCCTCCCAGCTCTGACATCCTAGGTTCTAAGGGCCCTCCCAGCTCTGACCTCCTGGGTTCTAAGGGCCCTCCCAGCTCTGACATCCTGGGTTCTAAGGGCCCTCCCAGCTCCGACATCCTGGGTTCTAAGGGCCCTCACAGCTCTGACATCCCGGGTTCTAAGGGCCCTCCCAGCTCTGACATCCTGGGTTCTAAGGGCCCTCCCCGCTCCGACATCCTGGGTTCTAAGGGCCCTCCCAGCTCCGACATCCTGGGTTCTAAGGGCCCTCCCCGCTCTGACATCCTGGGTTCTAAGGGCCCTCCCAGCTCCGACATCCTGGGTTCTAAGGGCCCTCCCCGCTCTGACATCCTGGGTTCTAAGGGCCCTCCCAGCTCCGACATCCCGGGTTCTAAGGGCCCTCCCAGCTCCGACATCCTGGGTTCTAAGGGCCCTCACAGCTCTGATCTCCCGGGTTCTAAGGGCCCTCCCAGCTCTATTCTTTAAAGATGTTTTCCATGTTCTTTTTTTTTTTTTTTTTTTTTTTCCTTAAGTGATTTACCTACCAGTTTGGCCTGGAAAAGGACTTGAGGACAGAGATATGGGAGCTGGGAAAAAAACTTAAGTCATACTCAGAGACCATCAACACAGAATGTCAGGGCTTCACCATGTAGCTTCCCTCTCCTGGACTTTCAAGGTTTAAGTCAGCAGTTTCTTCCCACAGAAGGCCTCTCCTGATCCGGGGAAGATTTATCACGTTGGCCAGAAGAAGGTAAGTTCCTTGAAGGCAGGGATGCTCCCTTTGTGTTTGGGTATCTGGGGCCTCTTCCAGCACTTAATACTAGAAAACGCCTCCAAAAGAGGCGAATTGGAATGGGAGAAAGAGTGGGCTCTGGTCGGAGTCTGGAGATCCTCTCCCTGCTCTTCCAGAGCTCCCTTGGCTCTTCAGGGCAATGTCAGACTTGGTGCATGAAGCTATTTCACTGCTGAGTCACTGCTCTTGCTCAACAATCACCTACTTCAGTCAGAGTCTCCCAGGACGGCACCAGCCCAGGGCAGAGAGAGCCGCTTCCCACGGCCTCCCACTCAAGCAGGAAGGGCGAACCCGCACTTACCACTGCGGACAAGTCCATGTTGACCATCCTCCTGTCATCTAAGTTGACAGGCTGGAGCCCAGCCACTTTCAGCTGCACAGAAGATGTCCGGTACACGAAACTCAGCAGCCAGTCTCCCCTGGGAGGGTAACAAGGGAAAGCCATCAACTCAACTCAAGTCAATTCCATGTAATTCAACAATTTTTAGGCTTTTTGTGAAAATACATTTTTATTGTTCTCTTGTTTTTTCAGACTTGCATTTCCAAATATTTCCCCAAGAAAGTCATTCCTTATAATAAAAAATTAAAAAGGGAAAGAAAAAAACCCAGTTCATTTAAACTAAATTATATATCTAACACTACCTCTGCGTTTTGACATTTCTTATTTTAAGGCCCTTCACAGCTTTAACCTCCTGGGTTCTAAGGACCTCCCAGCTCTGACCTCCTGGGTTCTAAGGCCCTCCCAGCTCTGACCTCCTGGGTTCTAAGGGCCCTCCCAGATCTGACCTCCTGGGTTCTAAGGGCCCTCCCAGCTATGACCTCCCGGGTTCTAAGGGCCCTCCCAGCTCTGACCTCCCGGGTTCTAAGGGTCCTCCCAGCTCTGACCTCCTGGGTTCTAAGGGCCCTCCCAGCTCTGACCTCCTGGGTTCTAAGGCCCTCCCAGCTCTGACCTCCTGGGTTCTAAGGGCCCTCCCAGCTCTGACCTCCCGGGTTCTAAGGGCCCTCCCAGCTCTGACCTCCTTGATTCTAAGGGCCCTCCCCCCTCTAACATCCCGGGTTCTAAGGGCCCTCCCGGCTCTGACCTCCTGGGTTCTAAGGGCCCTCCCAGCTCTGACATCCTGTGTTCTAAGGGCCCTCCCGGCTCTGACCTCCTGGGTTCTAAGGACCCTCCCGGCTCTGACCTCCTGGGTTCTAAGGGCCCTCCCGGCTCTGACCTCCTGGGTTCTAAGGGTCCTAATATTCTAAATTCTTATTTATTTATTTATATTATTATAATTTTCATTTACCAGATATATGCATGGGTAATTTTTCAGCATTGACAATTGCCAAGCCTTTTGCTCCAATTTCCCCTCCTCCCCCTCCCCCAGATGGCAGGTTGACCAATACATGTTACATATGTTAAAGTATAAATTAAATACAATATATGTACATATGAACATTCTAAATTCTAACATTCTATGGATAATAAAAGAAGAATGAGTCCCAAATAATTCATCAAATTCATTCAACTTTTTTTCCA